>NW_006408528.1:33763364-33785207 GCF_000296735.1 Chrysochloris asiatica
AAATGGTTTAAAATCAGGAAAGGGTGTGTATCAGGGTTATATCCTTTCATCATACTTATTCAGTGTGTATGTTGAGCAACTGATCTGAGAAACTGGACTGTATGAAGAATAATGTAGCATCAGGATTGGAGGAAGACTCATTAACAACTTGAGATATAGAGATAATACAACTTTGCTAGCTGAAAGTAAAGAGAAACTGAAATACTGATGAACATTAAAAAACCAGGGGGTCTCCTTGTTAAAAGAAACATCTATGATGGCTTTAGGGGAGAAGGAATGATACATACACAATAGTGTAGACACACGATGACACAGGTGATGGGACAGGCAATATACAACCAGAATGAGGTTGGCAGAGGAAAGACGAGTTGGCGGGAGACATGGAGGAATTCAGTGGTTAAAATGAATAGAGTTAAATGCTATCAACTGTTGGTGCATGAAGGGCATCCCAACCATGTAATGAAACAACATATATGATTTGTTGGATGTAAAACTGATGATCTGCTCTGTAAACCACTTAATTCACAATAAAAGAGTTTAACAATAAAAAAAAAAAAGAGAGAGAGAACATATAAAGGGTCGGAAATATAAAGGTAGATGTTTTATAACAAGGAGGGGAGTGATTAACTTTTCAGTCTATGAGAGGAGGTCCCTAGGACCATCAAGGGAGAAGAGCAGAGAGCGGGACCCTACCCAGAGAAGCAGTGATGCCTGAAATGGAGCCAGAGATGAAGACAGAGCCAGAGATGAAGACGTGGAGCGATGGTGCAGCTGGAGACTTTAGATTCAGAGAGGGAGAGCGACTGTGTGCTGAAGACCTGGGGGGTACAGGGGAAGGATTGCATGGAGGGGATTGTAACCATGGCAATAAAACGATATACGACAGAATGAATGTAAAACTAATGTTCTGTCATGTAAACTATCACATAATTCACAATAAAACATTAAAAAAAAACACCTATGATTCTGACGTCAGTTTGATACAAAGAGAAAATTACATTTCCTGAGGAGTAATGCCAAAAATTAAATAGGTAATATTTAGTATTGGCTTTCCCTTATTTTACAGACAGGTACCCAAGTTACGATTTATCTGACTGATGGATAACTCCTTCTTGTCCTTTAATGCAGGGTTTTGAACCGGTTATGTTATGGCCAATGAAGTAAAACAGATGTTATGGCCAATGAAGTAAAACAGAAACAGACCCGAATGCTTACAATTTGGGTAATCCTCGAGGTTAACAGGAACAGAAAAACCACAGGTTGAAGACGCCCTGGAATGGGAGACCTGGAAAAGGTGTTGCTGCTGTTGCTAAGTGCCATTGAGTATATGGTTTCTGAGGAACAGCTGGTGGATTTGAACTAACAATCTTGTGGTTCAAATGGACTTTTCAGTAGTACAGTGCATTATACTGCAGTGCCAAAGGACCCTGATTCGGGAGATTAGACTGTGGACAGGATTATGGAGAGCGACACACAGTCAGAGCAACGAGGTTAGTCAGCATCTCTGAGCAGGGGCACTCCTTCAATACCATGTCAATTTGCCCTCACTTTGAAACATCTGAACCAATCTCTAACCACTGCCATGGAGACAGTTCCTACTCCTAACGACCCTAAAGGGCAGAGTAAAACTGTTCCTGGGGTTTGAGACAAGTAAATCTTTATGGGAACAGATAGCCTCATCTTTGTCCCATGATGCAGTTGGTGGGTTTGAATTGCTGATTTTGTGAGAGCAGTGCAACTCTTAATCCACTACTCCACCAAGGCTCTTTAACTAACCTCTGGTGGTGGCGCCAGTGTGTGCCATCCAGCAGGTTCTGACTCATAGTGATCCTGTACAGGGTTTCCAAGGCAGTAAGTCTTTACAGGACCAGAATACCTCATCTCTCTCCCACAGAGCAACTAATAGATTCAAACTGCTAATCTTATGGGCAGAAGCTCAGCACGCAACCCCTACACTACCAGAACCAACCCCTTCTGGCAGCAAATCCTTCATCATAATCATCCTCACTTGCAGCACATGCCTGAAACTTTTAAAACAGTGAAAAGGCTTCAAGTCCTTTTGTGCATTAAAGGCTAAAAAATAAGAATCACATGTACCTGTTCTGTTTCCCTACAAATTTTTTTTTTATATACATTGCCATATGTTACCTACAAATTCTTACACAGATAGGAATGGATCTTGTTCTAACCTTGGAACTGCATGTACTTATAAATTTGCCGCAAGCTGGGAAGAAGCAAATATGGAAATAAAAGTTTTAAAAAGCACAAGAATGATTTACTTGAAAGAGCTCTGCTGTTCCCCAAAACGTCTTCCTTGATAAACTAGTCTCTCAAAACAGAAAACTAATAAGTCTAATAAGTTTGGAAAACCCTTTATGTTTGGGATATTCCTCACACAATTGGCCATTAAACTTTCTGAGAAGGCTTACAATAAATGCAGCTTATATGACACAGCATTATACAAACTGTATCAACTACGCAACCTGCTTTTCCTGTAGCTGTTTTAGTATACCTATCAACTTTCTGTAGGATAAGCACTGGACTGCTAATCACAAGGTCTGTGGTTCAAACCTACCAGCCAGTCCTTGGGAACCAGATGCAGAGTCACTATGAATCTGAATTAATTTGACGAGACTTAACATCAACATCTCAAAGGAACCCTGGTAGTGTAGTAAGTTATACACTCGGTTGCTAACTGCAAGGTCAGTAGTTCAAATCCACCAGCTGCTCTGTGGAAAAAAGATGGAGGCTTTCTGCTCCCATAAAGACTTACAGCCTTGAAAATCCTATACAAACAAGGTTGGTACAAATAAGTTGTAACCTACTCACAACCACCACCACTACTACCACAGCCATCAACATCTTAAGAAATTAAAAGTCCCTTAGATACTTTAAGAAGTCGTTTTTCTGTGAGACACTGGTGGTTCCATGATAGAATCCTTGCCTTCCATGCAGGAGCCAAAGCAACTCACGTACAGTAGTGCCTATCTATGGTGGAGCCTTGCATGTAGCTAGGAGGCTGAAGAGACCTCTGTGGAGTTTCCAGACTCCCAGGGGTAAGAAGGTCTGGGGATCTACTTCAAAACAATAAAAATTCTGTGGAGGGCAACAGCTTGATCTACAGACAGACCATCACAGACAGACCAGAAAGAGGCCTGGGCAGTGTTTCATTCTGCTGTGCATGGGGACACCAAGAGTCAGGAGCTGCCTTAATGGCAGCTAACATGTAACACTGTGCATTAATGTGTCAGACTACAAAATTGTTTGAACTGCAAGGTTGGTGGTTCAAGCTCACCAGCTGCTCTTTGGAACCCCTATACAGGGTCACTATGGGTCAGAACTGACTCAACGGCACTTAACAACAACAAGTTTGTAGCAACATCAATTTGAAAAAATAAATGTAAAGATGGGATAATTATTAAAATAAAAACCCGAGGAGGAAAGAAAAAGTTGTTCATTCAATTCTGCTAGTTTTTAGGAAGAAGGGATGGGGAGTCCCTTAATTTTAAAGATGAAAATCAGGTCATTACATTCTTACTGAGAAAGTCTAAACATGACATAAATATCTTATATAAATGAATATGCCACAAGGGGGAGCCACCCCATCATACCTGGTATATACTAAAAAACAAATGAGCAATGACATTTAAGGGTCCTGTTGCAGCACTTTGGGTTTATGCGCCAGATTTCAATGCTGTTTGAACTGCAAGGTAGGTGGTTCAAGCTCACCAGTTGCTCCTCAGAAACCCTATATAAAGGGTTGCTATGTGTTGGAACCAACTCAATGGCACTTCACTACAATAACAATGACACTTAACCAACATTTTATTTTTGAAAATATCTATAACTTTATTCAAAATAAGAATGAAAATACTACCCATATTTAAATTAAATACAATAAAGAATAAAGCTCTTCTCAGTAAGACCATCTGAGGCCTGTCATGAGCATTTTAATTAATTGTTGTTAACGAAATCAAATTGAGATTGTTGTTAAGTGCTGTCATATCGGTTCCAACTCATAGCGACCCTGGTTAAGGGTTTCCAAGGAACAACTGGTGGGACTGAACCACTGATTTGCACTTATAGTCCAGCACTTACAGTCCACACTTATTTGAACACAATGAAAGAAGCCCTTGTACCACAGTAATTAAGCACTTGCCTACTAATTGGAAGGTTGGTGGTTCAAATCCACCAGCTATTCCATGGGAGAAAGATACGACAATCGGCTTCAATAAAGAGTTACACCTTAGAAAACCAGAGGGAACGTATGAATTGAAATGACTCAATGGCATTTGGTTTGGTTCTAACATGCGGTGGTTACGTGCCGTAGAGTCGGTTCCGACTCAAGAGTGTCCCTGTATAGGGTTTCTGAAGCTGTAAATCTTACGGAAGCAAAGTCTCATCTTTCTCTCATGGAATGACTGGTAGTTTTGAACTGCTGACTGTGATTAACAGCCCAACTAATAACTACAATGCTACCAGAGCACAGCCGAACAAAATGTTAATTTAGTACAAATCTAAGCAATGTATCAAACAGGACACATTAAACTGTCTTTTAATGGCCTAGCACAGTAAATGAAGCCAGTATGAATTAAAAAATGTTAATTTTCTCCTTTCATTCTGCAGAGAAAGGAGAGCAGGACTAACAGATCAAATCAGATTTAATAACCGTTTCATTATTAAATATATCTAGTCACAAGTTTATTTGACAAACAACTTAGAACAATGATAAAATAAAATTTGGAGTTTGGGGACACAGGAAGGGTGGTAAGAAGATAATTGTTCTGGTTTTTACATTCTCATAGTTCATGATACAGAATTCAGAATGAGCACTGATTAAATATTGAGTGACAAAACAGAAATCTCATCTATTCCTTAACAGGTAAAACTTCTTAAGAGTTCAATAAATGTCTGAATAAGTATTTGAATGAAATAGAGAAGGTAGAAAAATTAGGGCAGATATGATGGGAATGGCCACGGATTCTACCTTGTATGTTCACCCTGTTACAACGTGACTTGTGCCACTCCTATCATCAAGAACTACAGTCTAAAAGGGTATTTGTAAATGAGTACCTCTGCAGCAAACATATCAATGAATACAGTGGAGCATACAAGAGGTAACATCACAAAAATTTTTAGACATTACCAAACACCTTGAGGAATTAAGTTGCTGGGCCTGGGGTCTTGGGACCATAGTCTTGAGGGACACCATGGTCAACTGGCATAACATAGTCCGCAAACACAATGTTCTACATCTTACTTTGGTGAGTAGCAACTGGGATCTTAAAAGCTCAAAAGCGGCCTCTAAGGAGAAATTATTGGTCTCTCCCATGCAGAGGAAAGAAGAGTGAAGAAAACTGAAGATGCTTGGAAACAATTACTCCAATGGACTAATGGAACATGTGAACATCAGTCTCCATGACCCTCATGCCAGAAGAACTAGATGGTGCTACACTATCAACTGCTTTGAAAGAGATCACAATGTAAGGTCCTAGATAGAGTGGGAGGAAAATGTGGAACAAAACTCAAAATCATAAAAAACATCAGGCTTACTGGTCAGAAAGAGACTGGAGAAATCCTAGACTATGACCCTTCAGGTCTGGAATTGAACTCTCACCCTTGTGGCTCAATTTTCAGCCAAGCAGTAGATAAGTACACAGGTACATACCATTAGTGAAGTAGGAACACCACAGAATGGCTACCCATTGGAGATCAAAAGGGAAGCATTTCCTAAGAACAAAATTCAGGAAGGTTGGTGTAGTATAATGAATTTACTTAATTTATCTTCTCTAGCCATGGTCTTTGTGATTCTCACCAAATGACTGGGTAGAAGCATGCAAATAGGTGCATAAGACTTAACACAGGGATCAGTCAATTTTACCATCATGTTGGGTTTACAAAGAATCATCTAAAAAGCAGGAACAGAAAATCAGAGGACCATCAAGAAAGAAGAGTCACAAGTGGAGTGCCAGATCCCAGTCTGGGAAAGTGGTAGTGGCATGGTGAAACAGAAAAGCTGCAAGCTTCCTGGTCCGTGAACTGAGTAAAGTACGCTGCCTACAGGCAAGAGGCTTGCTTTTATAAACAGGCTAAAGGAGTTTAATACTTGCCTGAGCAGCACAGAGACAAAAGAGCTATCATACTGCAAGCCTTCAGTATGACAGAGAAGAAGAGGCATTCCTGACTGGAGAAATGATGCATCCTGAGTTGTTTGTGACCTTCAACTGTACTCTGTTCACTTCCTTAATAAACCCTATAAACTAGCGTATTGTCTATGATCTCTGTGTGGCCACTGAAATGGATTATCGAACTCAGATGAGAAGCAGAAAGTGCTGTGGGAGGGAGGTCTGGAGTCAGAAGAGGGCAAAGGAGGGTGAAGGGTGGAAGCCTGTCTGACCTCTGCCTTACAGAAATCAACCTTGGACTGATTTTAAGCTTTATTCTCCTTCTCCCTGTGAAGCCAGAGAAAGTCAGATATGGCCATTTTCTGCAGTTGGGAAAGGAGGAGAAATAGAGACAGAGTTCAGTGAGGGGATTGAAATCATTGAGATGAGACAAAGTGTGTGATTTGTTGAACGTAAAACTAGTGATATACTCTGTATAAACCTTCACTCAATTAAACAATAAAAGGTCTTTAGAAAAAAAAAAAAAAAAAAAAAAGAAGCAGAGTCTATTTTTCTACCCCATGAATCTCAGCTTGATTATATACTATAAACCTTTTCTGGCCAGTGGAACATTAGCAAATATAAGCATAAGCATTGGAGCTTGTCAACTGTCTCTCTTTCTGTTCTTTAGAACCCTGCAACACCACCACGTGAATGAGTCTAGGCTGACCTGCTGGATGATGATGAAATGTGACCATCATCCCAGTTGATACTGCACCAACCACCAGCCACATTAAATGAGGTCTGCCAATACTAACTGATCTGTTAATTACCACACATGTGAATGAGGCCATCCAGCTCCATTTAAGTTGCAAAAGACCCAAACAATTGGCCAGCCAACCCAAAACATGTGAAAAGTAGAAAGTTTTTGTAAACCTGAAAACTCTAATACAGGGTGGCTATTAGTTGGAACCAATTACAAGGCACTTAAAAATAACAATATGCCAGTATTGAGACCACCTCTATTCCTAACTCTAGAATACTGGCAAATATTAGTTTAATTAATATTATAATTTCAACCAATTATTTTAGTGATGGAAAATTTATATGTTAGTATGTAGCCTGATCCATTTGACTCCACCAAAATACATAGATTCACTATAGATTCTACTAACAAACATTCAGAACTGGAAAACTAGTCCCAGCAGATATCACTGTGGGATGTAACTAGTTAATACTAAAGTTTATATGATACTGTAAAGAGCCAAGAAAATCCTGAATAACAACAAATTTGATATATTTTTCTATCAGAAAAACAAAATTAGAAACTTTCTTCTATCAGATTTCAAGACAAGCAGAGCAACAGAACCAGAATTCAGAAACAGAGTACACACATGATGAAGGTGGCACCAAAACAGGGGAGGGATGTCTTTTTAATAAATGATGCTGGGTCCACTGGACGTTGTTGTTGTCAGGTGCCATCGAGTCGGAACCAACTCATAGCGACCCCATGCACAGCAGAATGAAACAATGTCCGATCCTGGGCCAACCTCACTACTGCTGCCACACTTGAGTCCACCAATGATGCCACCTGGCCAATCCATCTCATTAGGGGTCTTCCTCTTTTTCTCTGACCCTCCACCTTACCCAGCATGACATCCTTCTCCAGCGACTGTTTCCTCCGGATAATATGTCCACTGGATACCTACATGTAAAAATAGGTCTTGATGCTACCTCATAGTACACACAATAATAAATTCCAGCTGGAATGTACATCTACAATGTGAAAGGTCAAACAATAAAGGCTCCCAAAAGAAAATTTTAAAAAAGTATATTCATGATTTTGGGGTAAGAAGAATACTGGGTAGCAGAAAACGGTTAAGTACGCAGCTACTAAGAGTAAGGCTGGTGGACAGAACCTACCCAGAAGTACCCCAGAAAACAGGCCTGACAATCTGCTTCCAAAAGGCTAACCCTGGAAAACCCTCCGGAAGTCTACTGACACACATGGGATGTTGGAAGAGACTCAACAGCAACTAATTTGGTATATTTTGAGTGAGGCAAAGGCAAACATTCCTTTGTTGTTGTTAAGTGCTGTTGAGTCAATTCCGACCCATAGAGACCCTGTATACGGTTTCTGAGGAGCAGCTTGTGAGCTTGAACCGCCGACCTTGCAATTCAAAGGGCTTTGCAGTCTGGCACATTAACCCACAGTGCCATACCAGGACTCCAAACATTCCTTAAACAGACACAAAAAAGCAGTAATAATAAATAGAAAAAAATAACATATACGTTGTTGTTAAGTGCCGTTGAGTCGGTTCCGACCCATAGCGACCCTGTACAGGGTTTTCGAGGGTGTAAATCTTTACGGGAGTAGAAAGCCTCATCATTCTCCCACGGAGCGGCTGGTAGTTTCGAACCGCTGACCTTAAGGTTCGCAGCCCGATTCGCTACCACTACACTACCAGAGCTCCTTAGCTTACATTAAACTTAAGAACTTTTTGCACCTGTAAGAGTAAAAAGGCAAACTCGTCAGTGCAAGTATCTGTATTACATATATGCTTTCCACAACAGGTAAGAATACTCCAAAATACCAATTAAAAAAAAAAAATCAATAGGAAAATGGGCATTATACTTTGCAAAACAAAACAGAATATCCAAATGAATATTAATCACATATAAATGTACTTGACATCTTTAGTCATCAGAGAAATGCAAATTAAAACCACAATGAGATACCACAACACAGCCACCAGAAAGTCTAGGGGGAAAAAAAAAGATATATATGAACAAGTGTAGTTGAAAGAATATGGAAATATAAATGGGTATAGTAATTTAGTCCCAAACTGGAAACAATTCAAATGTCCAACCACAGCAAACAAGGTAAATAAATAAATAAATTATAGTCTATGCATGCAATGGAATACTATACTATATAAGAAGAGATGGTCAGATGAGTAAGCCCTCAAAGAGTGATTAATAAAGTGGAGTCCTCAAATATCTAGTAATAAATCTAATAAAAAGTAGAATACTATACAGTAATGAGAAAGAATAAACAACTGCTATACACAAGTGGAGTTCTGGTGTGGTGTTGCAAGGGTGCTAGCTGCAAGGTTGGTAGTTCAAACACAACAACTGCTCCTCAGAAACCCTGTGTAAGGGTCTCTGCGAGACACAACCGACTTGACGTCACTTGATGACAACAACAGTAACACACAAGATGGCTGAATCCTACAAACACAATGTTGAGGGAAAGAAGTCAGAGACAACAATAGTGTATACTATTTGATTCTATTTATAGAATAGTTAAAAAACAGACCCAACTTATGTGTGATGTTCAAAATCAGGATAAGTTACCTGGGTGTTTGCCTGTGTGGTGGAGGTAAAGAGTCCAGTTATAAGAAGGGACTTACGGAGGGTTTCTGGCTACCAGCAATATTCAATTTTTTTTTAAATTCATGGGTGTGGTGGGAGGAGATGCACAAGAATTCCCAAATTCGCAGATCATACCCATTTGACCTAGCTTCGATGGCTAGTTAACCAGAACTTCAACTAAGGAAGATAAGGATGGTTGATAACGAGAACATGTGCAATCTGCTACAATTTGATGAACTTGACCTATACTTATGAATATAAAAGTTCAAAATACCACCTGAGAGGGAAGGAGTCTTCACATCAAGGATCAAGTCTATCTCCTCTGTACACAGGGTTGATAGGGACAGGCAACTTAGACATTGGCTACCTAAAATGTGTGTGTTTGGTGGGGAGTGGGTTATAAAGGCATGAACTGGCTGCCCTACAAGTTTTCAAGAGGGAGTTTAGTTTTAGAGTGTGATGGGGGGGGGTGGTGGAAGGTAGAATCCCCACTAAATAGTTTTTATCTTGTCTAGATGTATCTGATAAAAGGAGATGGGGATAGAATTCTTTTGATTCAACAGTGAATAGCTGGTATCATACCTAATTGCAATTGTCACAACTGTAAAGGTAGAAGTTGTGTAACAAAAAGGGGGGGAGTAGTTAATCTTACAAAGAGCTCTGGTAGAGTAGTGGTTACAAATCGGGCTGCTAAGCTCAAGGTCAGCAGTTTGAAACTATCAGTTGTTTCACAGGAGAAAGATGAAGTTTTTTGCGCCTGTAAAGATTTACAGCCTCGGAAACCCTATGCAGGGTTGCTATGAGTAGGAACCAACTCCACAGCATACCACCACCAGTTAATCTTACATTCCAGGAACAGAGGACCCTATGACCATCAAAAGACAACAGCATGAGTGGAACACAGGACCCTAACCAGAGAAGCAGCGACACCAGATATGGAGGTAGAGGTGATGGCATGGAGAGAGAGAGAGAGAGCAGCTAGACTCATGAAAAGAGAAAGGCTGTGTACTGGCAGCCAAGAGACTGGCTTGCAGAATGTGCTTTTTGGTTATTTAAATGATTATATATCCCTGCATGTTATTGTGTACATCAAAAAAAAAAAAAAAAAAAAGCCAAAAAACAGAGAATAGAAGCAAATACTGGTAACCGATGATGCATGGAGGGGATTGTAATCATTGATTGCAATGAAACAAAACACAATACGTTTAGTGCAAAACTGATGTTCTCCCATGTAAACTATCACTCAATTCACAATAAAAGTTTAAAAAACAACAACCCTACACCTATGGAAGCAGTAAGTCAAAAGCGGGAACAAGTCCTTACAGCAAGAATCATCCCCACCCCTCCACACACAGAGTAGACAGGGTTGAGGAACTTGAACACTGGCTACTCAAAATGGGGGGCAGGGGGCTATAAAGGCAAGAAGTGACTGGCTTACAAGCTTTCAAGAGGAAACCTAGATCCAGAGGGCATGGAGGAAGATTCAATCTCCACTGAGTAGTATTCAATCTGTCTAGGTGGGGCTGATGCAATGAAATGTAGATGGGTCTCTTGTGATACAATAGTGAATAATTGTCATCAGGACTGATTGTGAGGGTTGGAAATGTAAAGGTAGACGTTTTACAGCAAGGAGGGGAGTGATTAACTTTTCAGTCTAGGAGTGGAGGTCCCTAGGACCATCAAGGGAGAAGAGCAGAGAGCGGGACCCTAACCAGAGAAGCAGTGATGTCTGAAATGGAGGCAGAGATGACGACGTGGAGCGACGGAGCAGCTGGAGACTTTAGATCCAGAGAGGGAGAGCGACACTGTGTGCTGAAGACCTGGGGGGTACGGGGGAAGGATTGCATGGAGGGGATTGTAACCATGGCAATGAGACAATATACGATAGAATGAATGTAAAACTAATGTTCTCCTATGTAAACTATCACATAATTCACAATAAAACATTTAAGGAAAAACAAAAACAAAAACAAACGACAACCCATGGGTGTATTCATTTTGTGAAGACTCACCAACTCATACACTTATATACTTTGTGACCTCTTCTGTCTACAAAGTATACTTCAATAAAAGGTTTATTTAAGAAATCAAGCCCTGAAGGGACACTACAAATTAGGTTAAGAATAGAGCTTTTACTGACAAATTAGGTTAAGGTTTAGAAATAAACTAAGCTAGAACAAGAATGTTCATTTTTCTTCTACTGTTGTCCTTTTGGGTCCCATTTTGTTTCTTAAACAAGTGTGTACACAAAGCGTACGGCTACCTCCCAGCCTGCTGATAACTCTTCTAAACTTTCTCAGTCTAGTGTTGCAGAGGTAAAAATCAAATTATTAGTGTAGTGCAGCTGTTCTAGATATTCTTACCCTCACCACAGAAATGATAAAATCCTAAGAGCCTTAGAGTAAAAGGAATAATGACTTAGTATACGCAGCTTCCTGCCTGCATTTGCCTACAGCATTCTCTGCAATATATACTAGTATCGTAGGAACCCTGAAGAGGTGGTGGCAACCAGGCTAAGTGTGATCCACAATCCAGCCACATGCTGGCATAATTAGAGTATCAGCATCTTATTTAATAACAAAAGCAGTTTTTATGTTGCACTTCTTACATAGTTAAGTCGGGCTGCTAACCAGAAAGTCAGTAGTTCAAAACTACCAGGCGCTCGTGGGAGAAAGATGAGGCTTTGTGCTCGCATAAAGATTTATAGCCTTGAAAACCTTATACAGGGTTGCTATGAGTCAGAATCGACTTCATGATACAAAACCATTACCACTAACAACCTTACACAGAAGTCCTATGGTACAGTAGTTAAGGGCTTGGCTGCTAACCATAAGGTTGGCAGTTTGAACCTACCAGCTTGTTTGTGGGAGAAAGCTGTGGCAGTCTGCTCCCATAAAGATTTACAACTTTGGAAAGTCTCTGTGGCAGTACTAATGTGTCCTGTACGGTACTCTCCATAATCAACTTAAGGACAATAAGCTTGGAATTTTACATAAAAGCTTTTGAAGGACAATGTATTATTACATTCAAAAAATTACTGAAATAAATTTGCATGTATGTTGCTGTTGTGTGTCACTGGAGCAGCAACAAAATTTGTGATATAGTAGAAACAGAATGGTAGGAGAGAGGCTTAACATAATATCCAATATTTAGCAGGCATGCAATTAATGGAATGAGCCAGTGCCAAGGGACTTAGGGCAAATTATTTCTTCTCTTTTACTGTGTCTCTGGTTTCCTCACTAATAAATTAGACTGTGCAAGGACTAAATGAGTTATTGTACATAAACTACTTAAAAGAGTTCTCGGCACAGTCCATATTCAATAAACAGTAGATCCCAGTCCTGGTTCTGCCACTAAATTCAGGTGTAATCTTAGATAAGTCACTAACCTCTGGAGCTGCTCTATAGCTTCCTTTCAACTCTAGAAATTACTTAAATTCCAGTTCTCAAACATACTACATCAGCGAAAAGTCTGTCCCTACATACACATGCTAAAATGACCACATTTCCTAACATACAGTACTCTACAGCGCATACACCAAGTATCAGGCAGCTGGTATATGTAGACGCAAGTGGACATCAGACTATCGTTTCTAAGGTAACAATTATAACCTACAAAAAAAAAAAAAAAGTCATTTCTCCTAGCTATGTGTATTTCTCTGTAAGTTGAGAACGATTAGAATAGATCATTACTAAGATTCTCTCTGAAACTTTATTCTTTCTGCCTTCTAAACTAGAATGTTATCAATTACTATGGCTCTGAGAAAACCATTAGTTATAGCACCAAAAAATCATAAACTGAACACTAGTCAATCTCTTGGTCTAAGCAGTCCCTCATCTGGGGATAGGTAACAATGGCCCTAGTCTTTCATCTTCAAAAGCCAGCAGACCAAACCTCTGTCTTCTAAACAATTCTACCCACAGAGAAAGGAAATGGAAAGTAGCTCAAAATATGCACTGATTTGTTCATTTTCTCCTATAACCACACAATGGCTGGTAGGTCCTTTATATCAAATATAGTTAACAGCCTACATTTATCAAGCATCTACCCTGTGATGGGGCCAGTGCTAAGTACTTTAAAGGTGTTACCTCAAAGAGCAAAAAGCAATATTTAGTGATTTTCAGGATAAAAACCAACATCACACATACACACAGTCTTAAGGACTGGAACTGCATGGCTAAATTCATTCCAAGAAAAAGCCTTCCAAAAAAGGAGAACAGACACTTAATGACTTCATTAATTATCTTTAAGAAGACAGACAACTAGAAACTGAAATTAAAAATTTTAAATTCATATCAAAGAAGTAATGCATTCTTAATATTCCAAAAGGTTTCATTGTATTCTTACCTTTTTATATCAAACCTACAGAAAATCTGAAACAAAGAACAAATTTCTCCAAATCATATAATTAAAGGTTATTAAAAAAAACAAAAAACACAAAAGCTAAAAACCTCTTACCTGAGCATGAAAATTGGACATAGTTGTTGTCTCTATATCTTTCTTTCCTAATATCTCCATTTTCACTGGTGAATTGGGAAAATTAAATGAAAAGTAGTCTAAAAAGTCAGGTAAATAAGTAGCTGCCCCATGAACAATACCCATTACATAAAAAGCTGCAGAGTTTTCATTTTCACTGAATACCAGTCCCACAAATTCTTCTGCAAACCTCTCCATCTCCACAGGAGACAACTGGGAGAGCTCATTACTGTAGGCATGGATAACTGATGCACCTCCATTAGGCTGGTGCTCAATATGAATGAGCTGTTTGAACTCCAAAGTGTCCAACCTTCTGAGGTTATTCTGAACCCGTGGCTCCTTTAATGAGACAAATGGAAACT
The DNA here is from genome assembly GCF_000296735.1 of Chrysochloris asiatica. Taxonomy (NCBI): domain Eukaryota; kingdom Metazoa; phylum Chordata; class Mammalia; order Afrosoricida; family Chrysochloridae; genus Chrysochloris; species Chrysochloris asiatica. The sequence continues at coordinate 33,777,682 of NW_006408528.1, forward strand.
CACTGTTTTCTGGAATTTTGGAATCAGAGTTCTTGGTATCCAAATTCTTTCCAATGTAGTCCTTTATGTTATCACTTAGGATCCCTTTGGCTTCTTGATCTTCAACATCAGATAGCAATCCTGAGCAGATGGTCTGAATAGATTTGCTATACATTTTTGGACGTTTCCGTTTTTCGTTTTCTTTATGTTTCTTTTTCTTTTTCTTCTTTACCTTTTTAATTTGTAAATCTTCTATATTTGTTTTTGGTTTCTCCTTCCCACCTGTTGGGAAAAATGGTTTTTGAAACTCCATACTTTAATTACTATAAAACACCATGCTTTAGGAAATGTTTTGTAATACAAAAGCAGAATTTATTCAGAATCAGGTTTCTATTTGACACTCATTAACACAGTATTGATGGTCAAGATTTAGTTAGCTCCCCACACCCACCAAGGCACACACAAAGAGGAAGTTTAAGACAAAGTTATACACATGGTGTAGTGCCATTTTGAATGTACCATATGATTAATCAGTGTTTACTGAAATGATGAGTATTTTAGAAAACATAATCTTTACATTTTAATATCAGAAAATCAAAAATGAAAAGTTGAATGAAGGTCAATATGGACAAAGCCCTCCAGACATTCTCCTCTGATACCTATTGTCAATTTTACTTTAATCTCATGCCTTAAAAATGATACCAAGTCAAGGAGGTGTGAATAAGATTCACAAATCAAAAAAAAAAAAAGAGAGAAAAATACATGCATAATGTAACAGCAACAAACACAGAAATTCCTTAGCTTTCTTTTTACCATATTTCCTTTTTAACAAATCTCTCTTGTTTCTAAAAGGAATCATGCTAGGACCACCACAATTTCCAAAGTTCCCAATAAGGCACCACAAAGGAGATGACAAAATTAGAATCATTTTTTATGTGTGGCACTGTAGGATAATGCACTGGACCACAAGGTTGGTTTGAACCACAAGGTCAGTAGTTCAGACTCATCAGCCACTCCAGAAAACCCTATACAGGGTCACTATGAGTCAGAACCAACTTGACAGCACTTAATAATAAAGCTCAAATTACACCCATGAAATTAATAAAGAGGTAAAAAGATAAAGATAGTGGAAATATGTCTATCAATTATATATTAATATTTATTAATTAAACATTAATGAACATCTGTAAGCAAAAGCATGAACACTGTGTGGGCTCCGAAATTCAGAAATCCAAAGAAGAAAAGATTAAGCCATACAGGCTATTGTGTGCTGTGCTATCCAGTCAATTCTTACTCACAGAGACCTACAAGACAAACAGAACTGCTCCACAGGGTCTCAATAGAACTCTTTATAGGAACAGATCACCAAGTCTTTTTTTTCCATACAACAGCAGGTAGATGTGAACTGCTAATCTTTTCGCAGCCATACGCTATAAAAGTTAAGTGTCATATAAATGCTTAACACTATTACAGTATATTTGTTTCTAATAAGAAAAACGATGCCTGGTGTGGTAAAGTAGGATAAGCACTGGACTGCTTAACCACAAGGTCAGCAGTTCAAACCCACCAGCTGTTCCTTGGAAACCCTATAATCACTATAAATACATCAAACCTATCCCCCTCTGTTTGTACGCAGGGTTGATAAGAACAGGCAACTTAAGGCACTGGCTACCTAAAATGGGAGGAGTTGGGGTGGGCAGACTATAAAGGCACGAACTGGCTGACTTACAAGTTTTCAAGAAGAAGTTTAGTTTGAGAGTGTGGAAGGTAGAATCCCCACTGAATAGCTTTCCTCTTGTCTAGATGGGTCAGGTGAAAGGAGATGGGGATGGGATTCACTGATTCAATGGTTGAGTAGTTGTTGTCATACCTAATTGTGACTGTCACAACTGTAAAGGTAGAGGCTATGTAACAAAAAATGGGGGGAAGTTAATGATGCATTCCAGGAACAGAAGACCCTAGGGCCATCAAGAGAGAAGAGCAAGAGCTGAACATGGGACCCTAACCAGAGAAGTAGCAACAACAGAGATGGAGGCAGAGGCGATAGCATGGGAAGATTGAGCAGCTGAGGACTCTAGACTCATGGAAATAGAAAGGCTGTGTACTGGTGGCCAGGAAACTAGCTTTCAGAATATGTCCTGATGTTTAAATGGTTATATATTCCTGCATGTTTTTGAATATACATGGAGCTCTGGTTGCGTAGTGGTTACGAATCGGGCTGCAAACTGCAAGGTCAGCAGTTCGAAACTACCAGCTGTTCCGCAGGAGAAAGATGAGGCTTTCTGCTCCCGTAAAGATTTACAGCCTCAGAAACCCTGTACAGGGTTGCTATGAGTCGGAACCGACTCCATGGCACATAACAACAACAACATATATGTGTGTGTGTATATGTATATATATATGTTAGAGGGTAGACACGTATTGACATGGGTGATGGGGCAGACAATATACAATCGGAAGGAGGCTGGCAGAGGAAAGATGGCAGTGTGGGACACAGGAAGGAATGCAATGGTTGGAGTGAATAGCAGTAAAACATGTTAACTATTGGTGCATGGAGAGGATTGCCAGCATATAATGAAGCCAAGTATATGATTTGTTGAATATAAAACTGATGATCTGCTCTACAAACATTCATTCAATTCACAATAAAACATTTAAAAAAATATGGAAAGATTCACCTATTTACAAAATAAAATTTCAGTGATAGAATAAAACTACGTCAGGAAAGGTAACAAGATTAAAAAGAAAGAAAGAATCACTGTAAGTCGGAACCAACTCCAAGGCCCTTAACAAGAAAAATAGAAAAAAGTAAACATCCTCAAAAGAAAACATGATTCCTAAAGACAATGCAAAGCACTAAACTTATAGTTGCAAAAGGAAGGCATTTACTATTTATTTCATTTTTACCAAAAACCTGTGAAGAATTTAATTCCTCCAACAAAATTTTCCATCTTCACATATCTCTTTTATTCTTTTGTGTCCATTAAGTGAGGTATTCTGCCTACTTTCCCCAAATCCCTCCCATTCATTCCCAAAGACCTTACTTAATAGTCTTTCCTCCTTTACTCCTGACCCATTGCATAAAGAACCTTCTTTGCCAGTGTTTCCCATTATGCAAATATCCTTATCCCTTAAAATGTTGTTCTGCTTTCAGTTTACTCAAGTCAGCTTTCCCAGAATGCCTAGGAGTCTTGGTGTGGCACTGCAGAATAAGGACCAGATTGCTAACCAAAAGGCCAGGGGTTCAAACCCATCAGTCTCTCTTTGGAAACCTTATACAAGGTCACTATGAGTACAAACTGATTCAGCGGCACTTAACATCATCATCAACAACAGATATCTAAATACTTAATCCAGTGGTGGTGGTTGTTGGTAAGTTCCATCAAGTCGGTTCTGACTCATAGTGACACTGTATAGGGTTTCCAAAGCTTTAAAGCTTCACCTAGTAGAAAGCCTGTTTCTCTTGCGAACCCCAATAGTTTTCTCAAATCGTCTCTCCTAACATCTCAAAGGCATTATTTGGCTTATCTCTAACTGCTTTTATTTCTTTTCCTTGATATTACAGGTAGTCCTGGACTTACACTGCATTCAAGTTAAGAACCACACTTAGGACCATCTGGGTTTTTTTGTTTTTTACATGTTATCATTAGTAGTAACAGGGAACACAGTGGCTCCACATGATAAGCGATGGACCACGAACCTTAAGGTCTGCAGTTGGAGCCCACCAGTCCTTCTGAAGGAGAAAGATGAAGCTTTCTGCTCCCATGAAGATTTAAAAGCTTGGAAACCCTATCCAGGTTTGCTATGAGTTGGAAACAACTCAATGGCACTTAACAACAGCATCATTTAACGTCCATGATATGCAATATGAAATAGACTGTAATGCAACATGAATGTTGTATGAACACCATACAGTTCCCGTACAATCCATAGTTAAAGTCTTCTATATTAAAACTGTATAGGGGGAGGGGGGGAGGGAGCCCAATGGACTTGCCAGGTGTGCGAATGGGCCAGGCAGAGGACGGGAATTGGGGCTGTGCATACATCTAACACAGAGCAGGGTGGTGGGGACATGGACACAGTGTACAGGTGTCAGGAGCACAGGACAGCAGTGATTGATCACCACACTGTTGGTATAGCTGCTTCCTGAACTTATGCTGCCATCACCCAGAGCTATGAGCTCAAGAGCTTCCCAGGACCAGCTGGTTGCCACCAACAACCACATCTGCACCACACAGGGACTCCATCAAACATTAAGTTTAATAGCTAAAAAACTATATAAGTAATGGAAACCAAAAACTGTAAGTAATGAAAAGTAAAAAACTATAAGGAAACCAAACCTTAAAACACAGGGTTAATATCAGAAGGAAAGATGAAAAATGTTTATATATGAAAGCAAAATACAAATAAATCAAGAGGAAAAAACAGCGGGTGAAATTTAAAATACATTTTTTTTAATTTAAAGGTCTAAACCCCCAAGCAGCCACTCCACTGGAGTAGGATGAGGCTGTATGCTGTCGTGAAGATTTACAGCCTCGGAGATCCTCTGTCCTACAGGTTCACTGTGAGTCAGGCTCAACTCTATGAAAGTTGTTTTTTGTGTGTGTGCTTTTTTTTAAAATAAATCCTTTTATTTCTAAAAGCTTTCATAAATGTCATGCTTTAGAAAACATTATCAAGTAGATATTTGTGTAATAGATTATCAAAAGTATTCATATGTTTATTTACTTTTATTAAACCAGTTTTAAAATAAATAATAATTTTCTGAACTAATCATTAGTTTATATTTTGTATGTACTCTGACTTCCTTATCATGTGACACAATGTGAAGTAAAAGACCTGGTGGCATCTTTTTTTTTTTTTTTTTACATTGGAAGGTGTGTTCACTGTTTTATGTATATTATTACCGAAGATAAAAGATGAGGCTTTCTGCTTCCATGGAGATTTAAAGTCACAGAAACCCTATACAGGGTTGCTATGAGTCAGAACAAAGTCAACAGCGCTTAGAAACAACAAGGAGATTAATAGCATGCCTTGTTCTTGTTAAGGGCAGTCGAGTCAATTCTGACTCACAGCGACCCTGTACAGGGTTTCTGAGGAGCAGATGGTGGGTTTGAACTTGTGGTTCACAGTCCAGTGCTGATCCTGCAGCACTAAACCAGCCTAAACTCTATAAATACACATACAAAATTGCATAAATGAGCTTGCCAAAGTAAACAAAGTTGCATTTAAATGAAAATGTGTGTTAATGTCCTACTTATTACATTTACAACTAACACATTAATAAAGTTAAAACAGAAACTATCCAAACACTGAAGCACATGCTACTTTGAAATAAATAAGCACAACATGGAGCTTATCTATTTCCTACTCATGAGAATGGACAAGAAGTACTTTAATAGTCAGAAACTTAAAAATGATAACTAATTAAGAAACCAGTTGTAGGATAAGCACAGGACTGCTAACTGAAAGGCTGGCACTTCAAACCTACCAGCAACTCTTGAAACCCTTTACAGGGTCACTACGAAGTGACAAAGGAGTCCTGGTGTGGCACTATGGTCTAATGTACTGGATACAAAATTGGTTCAAACCACAAGGTTGGCAGTTCAAGCTTACTAGATGCTCCTTTGAAACACTATACAGGGTCACTATGGGCCAGCCGGAACCAACTTTAAAACACTTAACAACAACAGCAATGACAACATCAGAATCAATTCAGGGGCACTCAGCAACAACAACAACAACAAATCAATCATTAGAGAGCTGCTAAATTCCCATGGTGGTAAACTATTTGGCAATTGAATGCTAAAGTGTATAGAATAGTGCTACAAGGTGCCTAGTGAAGGAGGCTTCCTGTGGAGCCTCTGCATTACATAAGACTATATAGGCAGAATCCTGAACAGCATCCAGAATCTTCAGAGGGGGGAAATTTCCACTTGAAAGGACAAGGATTGGCAGACCAGCCTAGAGCAGCTAGAAGAACAGAAGATATTTCTTGAAAGAAAGACAGATAGGGACAGGAAAAATACAAAACAATACAGCCAGACCAACTGATTACTACAAGAACAAGCAAGTTGCTTGTCCAGGAGACATCAAGGCAAGTGGTCAGGTCCCCTCAAGGAAAATCCCCTTCTAAGACTAAGACTCAATGGGAATACATGCTCAGATTGGTGACCACGTTCATCACTGATAAGGGGAAATGAGGGGAAAACAGCAAAGAAGTTGCAAGCTAGGCCCTACAATGCTAAATAGACTCCTGTGAACCTGGGTGGCGACCTAGTTGGCCAGCAGTATGGCAAGAACTGGGGATTCTTGGGCCCAGAGTCAGTGGCATAGCCACAGAGGAGTGGAGAGTGAAGTGTCCAGCTGATAAGAAGAGAGGGCATATGCACAAGAACACCCACACTTGCAGATAATGTCCACTTGACCTGGCTTTAATGACTGGATGATCAGAGCTTAACTAGAAGAAGAAAAAAGAGGGGAAAAAAAAAGAGTAATCTGATACAATTTGATGAACTTGAGCTACACCTATGGATACAGTAGCTCAAAAGAACTAGGATCATTCCCACTCCTCCCTCCATACACAGAGTAGACAGGCATGGGCAACTTAGACATTGGCTACCCAAAGTCAGGGGGCTACAAAGGCAAGAAGTGACTGGCTTACAAGCTTTCAAGAGGGAACCTAGATCCAGAGGGCATGGAGGAAGGTACAATCTCCACTGAGTAGTATCCAATCTGTCTAGGCAGGGCTGATGAAAGGAAATGCGGATAGGTCTCTTGCGATACAATAGTGAATAACTGTTATTAGGACTGATTGTGAGAGTTGGAAATGTAAAGGTAGACGTTTTGTAGCAAGGAGGGGAGTGATTAACTCTGCAGTCTAGGAGCGGAAGTCCCTGGGACCATCAAGGAAGAAGAGCTGAGAGTGGGACCCTACCCAAAGAAACAGTGATGCCTGAGATGGAGGCAGAGATGGTGACGAGGAGAAATGGAGCAGCTGGGGACTTTAGACCCAGAGAGGGAGAAGGGCTGTGTGCTGACGACCGGGGGTGAGGGAGCAGGCTTGCAGGATATACCCTTTGGTTGGTTGATGATGCACAGAGGGGACTGTAACCATGGTAATGAAACGATATAGGATAAGATGAATGTAAAATTAATGTTCTCACATGTAAACTATCATATAATTCACAATAAAACATTAAAAAATAATTATAATAAAGTATATAAAGAAAGGTAACATAACGGGCCTGAGACTACTATCCTTACAAAGCCCAGCTTGCAAGGTTGGCCCTTGACTGCATATGGGAACTTGGATTTTGGGATGTTTCCCATCATTCCCTGGTAAGACTGGCTTTGTGTTTAAATGGTTTATGCGAACAACATGGTTCATGTTAAACATCCTTCTGGAAGTCTGGGATTTGATTTACGCTAAGTGACCAATCCCTAATAAAAATGTATGGCAAACCCAGAAATTAATTGGAACTTAATCCAACAGCATTTTAGGAGGTTGTGGAACAATATACACTTGTCTGGGGATATTCATCAGC
>NW_006408528.1:33785837-33798979 GCF_000296735.1 Chrysochloris asiatica
CCAAAAAAAAAAAAAGCTAAAGAGAATAGAAAGAAACACTGTAAACTGATGATATATGGAGGGGATAATAATCAATGTAATGAAACAAGCTATATGTACGGTTGAATGTGAAGCTGATGATGTGCCCTGTAAACTTTCACTCAATGCAAAATAAAAACATTTGATTTAAAAAAAAAAAAATGTATGGCAATGAGTCTCTAGTGAACGTACCTGATAGATAACATGTCATATGTGTTGTCACAATTCACTGCTGAAGGAATTAAGCAGAGCTTGTATGGATCTTGTATGCCTATTTCCCTCTAAACATCACCCTGTGGCTCCCCTTTATTGAATTTGCTTTGTATCCTTTTCTTGCAAATCAGAGTCATGCGTATTGCTATGGGCTGAGTCCCGTGAATCATCACACTTAACAGCACCTCAGCAGTCCCCAGTACACACAGGTAAAATGCATTCTTTAAAGCACAACTGAGGCACTAACATTCATACACAGATTTTAAAGATTTTATGTAATCTTTCACTCATTTTCTTTCTCTACAAAGGTTAAACATTGGACTGTCAGTTACAAGGCTGGCAGTTCAAGCCCACCAGCAGCTCCTCAGAAACTCTATACAAGGTCCCTATAAATCGGAATCAACTCAACAGCACTTAACAACAAGCAATAACATATTTTTAAAATATGAAGAGACTTCAAAAGTTCATGAAAAAATACCCTTACCTATCAATTCCATTTTCCACTAACTTTTTGAAGTTCCCTTATATAGTGTATGTAAATATAGAAAATACTTTTGAAAATTCTTTAAAAGCATTAAGTTAACTGTGTAACTTCCCTTCCCACCCCAGAACCAAAGATACATAGTGCAGAATACACAGAAAGTCACAGACTAGACCAAACACGACCACAAGACACATGCAAATGCTGTGCATCGCAGGTACACACACAGAGGACCAAAGGGCACATACGCTCAGAGCCAGACTGTGATAGTAAGAGGTAGAAACAGACAGAGATGGCAACAAACAAGCATTGCCAGAAAGAAAAAGATACTCACACAGTGACCAAAAAAAAAACCCCACACATGGGAACAGAGCTAAATACAGAGATAGAAACAGCATATGTTAATGGTTAATTATGAAAAAAAAAACCAAAAACCTTTAAAAATACAAATTCACTCGCATTAACTTTTACCACTAACTTCAGCATGTCTTTTGTGTTCCTAAAGAAAAATAAATTTGCCTAGAAAAAATTGGATCTGATTTCAGAGCTGATATGGGTATTAATATGTACAACTTCATCTACTGATACACAATAGAGAAAAAAAGTAAAAATTAGCTAATGTCAACCATTGGTCTTTGGGAAAACAACTTTGCTTTCTTCCCACTGTGATACTATCACTCTTCCTGCCATAAATTACCACCTGTGACTTTTAGTAGGCTACCAATAACCATGGACACTGGTTTCTTTTAACTCCCATTCTATCTGCTGACCAGCAAGCTTTTTTGATATGCTATTATGATAAAATTTACTCTAAAAATACTGCAATCACCAGGTCTGATCAGGATCTTAATCGCAATACAAGGTTCTGGATAGAAATGGGAGAAAAATGCATAATAAAATTCAAAATCAGGAAAAAGACCAGGCTTAATGGTCTGATAGAACGGTGTGAGTTCCCAAGACTACGATCAAACCTGCAACTGACCCCACTCCAGGAAGTCACTTTTCAGCCACACAATAAACAGGCCCATAAAGTGAGCACTTACTCACTCCTGTGAGGAATGTGCTCTTCAGACCAATCAACCATATGAAACCAAATGGGTAACATTTGCCCCAAAGCAAAGTTCAGAAGGCACAGAAAAGATAGACAAATGAAAATGGGAAACCCAGTGAGGAACTTAAAAAAGAGTGCTGTTACATTGAGGGGAATACAACTAATGTCATGAAGCAAAATGTATATAAATTGTTGATTGGAAAACTAATATGCTCTGTAAACTTTCACCCAAATCAGCATAAAATGTACCCCCCCCAAAAAACACTGTAATTATAACATGTATGTTCTTAAACCTTATCATTAATAAACAACGTAAAATACATGAGCTCAGTAATTAGCAAACATCAGACATAAAAAGACAAGAATAACTACTAAATAAGTTTATATTTTAAAATTTATTTGTTCCCTTAAATAATTATTTTAATAAGGCAAGCAATCCTGTTTTGTCAGTGAGAAACAAGACTTTTACAATACGAATAAACAATTTTTAGCATGTATATAACTGTGTTATGTATTTTTAGCACTACTAAAGTTGACATTGCTTTTAAGGAAAACTTGGAAAAAATGAGATTGGTATGAAATAAGTGTTAGCATTTATTTAAAACTTTCATATGCATCATCAATCAGCGCCTGTGTGTGTCAATAGTTTGAAACATTATCAAGAGAAAATTACAATAAGCTGAGAATTAAGTTGAAAGTCATAAAGGAAAAAGTGGCACACAGTAATAAATAATAGTATGCTATCCCTGTCAAATTCTTTTATTGCTCTTCAACACAGGTAACAAAGACTGTCTATCCCTAATCATAGGAGTCCTGGTGTGGCACTGTAGGTTAATGCACCAGACTGCAAAGCCGTTTGAACTGCAAGGTCAGTGCTTCAAGCTCACCAGCTGCACCTAGGAAACCCTATACAGGGTATAGGGTTGGAATCTACTCGACGGCACTTAACAACAACAACAACAATCATAGGCTTACTTGAGAAATGGCTAAAGAAGGAAAACAAATTATTTTTGCTGGATAGTAACAATGACTAACACTCAGTGCTTACATAGGACAGGTATCATTTTCCTGATTAATCATGTTTTTATTCTTTTAATTAACTATATACTAACCATGGTGAAGAGGAGAAAGTTTCAATGTTGTTTTTTAACCATAAGATTTCATTTTTGTATTTTACACATTATGAAAAGGATTCTTTGTGGGACCCTATCCAGAGAAGCAGCGACACCAGAGATGAAGACAGAGATGAGGGAATGGAGAGAGAGAGCAGCTGAGGACTCAAGACTCATGAAAAAAGAAATGCTGTACGCTGGCAGCCAGGTGCTGGAGGCCAGGAGGCATACTTGCAGAATGTGTCCTTTGGTTATTTAAATGATTATATATTCCTGAGTGTTTTTGTGCATATCCTCCTCCCACACACAAAAACAAAAACAGAGAGGGAATAGAAGCAAATACTGTTGAATGATGATGCACAGAGGGGATTGTAATCATTGCAATGAAACCATGAATGTAAAATTAATGTTCCCACATGTAAACTATCACTCAATTCACAACAAAAACTTAAAAAAAAAAAAAAAAAGATTCATATCCACTTACTACCTGTGGGTCAAAAACTTACCCCGTTCTTTACCTTATTTAATCTTCACAACTCATGGTCATCCTAGAAATCACAAACTAAATTTCCACAACTATGTAATGCTTTTTTCCTTTATAATCACTGGGTTTCAGTTAAGATTGGTTTAAAATATCTCTTAAATTTTTTCATCTACTTCTGTATCAAGGCTGTTGTCATTGTTAAGTGCCATGGAGTTGGTTCCAACTCAAAGCACCCCTGTATAGGGTTTCCAAGGAACAGCTAGAGACTTTGAACTGGCAACCTTGTTGTTTGCAGTCCAGTGCTAATCCTACAGCACCATGAGGTTAGTACTGTAAATTACCAGTAAATGTCCATTTTTAAGGCTTTTTATTTTATTTGCATGTGTATTCTCTAGATTCACATATTTCACATTAATCTAGCTCTCAATCAAGAACATATGAATTTTTATCAACTATTCCTATGACCTAAGAGATTCTTTCTCAAGTGTCAGGAATTTGCATCTCTGTACAGTTAGTGGATGAGTAAAAAAGTGTCTGTTTAACTAAATCAACAGGTTAAAGTTAAGTAAGCATTTTAAACAGTAATCATTAGCTTCTCATATAGCACACTAGTATAGTTAAATATGATTCCTGCCTCAGAGGCTTATAATCTAATTAGACAAAACTGCTAAAGCATACTGGCCAAGGAAATAGAACAAAAGGATCATGAGCATTAACTAAGTAGTCATCAACTTAAACCTTGCTATATTCTTCAAGGTTGAAAGAATTATCATAAAAAATAAATTTCTGGAAAGTAGAAAACAGAGCTTATATAAAAAGCCACCAAAGAACAGAAAATGACAATGAAATGAAAATGGAGCCTAATACTGTTTATCTTAATATAAATTAATCAGTTATTTCATTGCATATGCAGTATGACCTTTTCTACCTTATATAGATATAAAGTCTTTCAACACATAAATTCAGTACAAAATTAATATCAAGGTAAAGTGGTTCATTTGATCAACAATTGCTAATTTGATATAACAACTAATGAGTTTTCTGCCTTTTTAATAACCTAATGTCACTGATTCTTCTTACCTTGCTATTCAAGTGAATTTTAAGCTCTCATTTCAGGAACAGAAGATCCCAAGACCTTCAAGAGGGAAGAATGTCACTACTATTCTACCACAAATTCTAGTGAAGTTCTGATTTTTAAAAATAGAATTTACATTGTATCTATTACTTAATCACCCACCCTTCAAGTTCTCCTTCCTTCTACAAGAATACCAATAACTGAATATACCTGTAATAGGGATATAATAGGAAACAAAACGAGGCTATTCTTAAGTATGCAAGAAACACAGTTCAACAGTATCCCTTCATTGTCTATCAAAAATGGTTATAAAAGCACTAATCTCATCGGCTAGCTTACAAGCTTTCATGACTGTGATTAGTTTTAGAACAAAGGTAGTAAGGTAGAACCTCCACAAAATCATTTTCTTCTTTTCCAGATGGATCTGGTGAAAGGCATGAGGGATGATGCTGGTAGGATTTTATGATTCAATTGAGAGCAATTGTTAGTAGGACTAACTGATTGTCAGAACTCTAATTGTAGAAGATGTGTTACTAAAGGGGTGAGTAGTTAATCTTTCATTTCAGGAACAGAAGATTCCCAAGACCATAAGAAGAAAGAGCATGAGTGAAACGTGAGATCCTACCTAGAAAAGCGGTGACAGCAAAGACAGTGGCAGAGGCGATGGCATGGAGAGAGAGAGCAGGCGGGGACTCAAGGCCCACGAGAAAGCCTGTGTGCCTGCGGGCAGAAGTCTGGCTTGCAAAATGGGCCCTTTGGACATTTAAATGAATATATATTTTTTGTTTTATGTATATATATCATATATTTTTGCTTGATCATTTGTGAAATATAAGATGTAAAGGGGAAGTCAAAGGGAGGAAGCAAGATAACAGTTGTTGCAAGGAGAGGATTGTAATCATTGAGATGAAACAAAATGTATTACTGGTTCAAAGCAAAGTTGATGATCTTGTCTGTTTAAAAAATAATTAAAAAAAAAAAAAAAGTCCTGACAGTGGAAGGAAAAGGGAAAGAAAATTCAAAATAAGTCTGGAACTGAACTTAGCCGCTTGGCTCAATTTTTGGCCAAACAACAGATAACTCTATTAGAGGAGCCATAACACTAGGGAGGTATGTACACCATAGAATAGTCAACCATTTGAGATGAAAAGGGCAGCAGTTAGCCAAGGGCAAAGTTCAGATGGTTGGAAAATGAGGAATGGAAACATGAAACACAAGGAGGAAGTGGGATAAATGATATTACATTGAGAGGACTGTAATCAATGAGAGAAAATAAAATATGTATGAAATTGTTGTCTGTAAAACTGATGATCTGCTCTAAAAACCTTCACCTAATTAAGAATAACAAGTTTTTGTTTTGTTTTTTTGAGTACAAAAGCAACACAAAAACAAAAAACAGTACCCCTTCTAGATTTAGCTCAAAGTAAAATGGTCCCCCCTAAATCTCAGACCATGATATGATTAATGTTACATATTTGTAAGAAGATCAGTAATTTTAACATTCTCATCACACTTAAAATTGCTTTCACCTTTTATTGTAGATTATCTAAACACAGATAATAACTAGTAATACAAACATGGAATTCAATAATTATTTTAAAATTATCTAAAGAATACAATCGTTTAATGAAGCTTAATCTTTATTTTAAAATGCCCTGGTGGTGCAGTAGCTAAGCACTAGTTAGCTAATCAAAAGCTGTGGTTCGAGCCCACTAGACACTCTATGTGAGAAAGATGTGCCTTGGAAACTCTATGGACAGTTCTACCCTATTCTATATGAGTCAGAATTGACTCAATTTTTTTTTTAAGCCTTTACTTTCAAAATGGCTCACTAGATAAACATATTAAAGATATGTTATCACATAGATTAGAACCTACAACTACCTAATTACTTTTCACTTCCTGGCCATTCATACCTATTCTCAGCAAAATCTCAGCACCAAATAACATTTATTTTAATCATTGACGTCACTAAGTATACTAAGCAATGTATAACAAGCAAATCACTGAATATACACTTACCTTTCAACAAAATTTTTACTTCTCCATTCTCTTTCTTGATCTCATTCATTACTTTATGCTTCTTCTTCTCTCTCTCTTTTTCTTTTTCTTTGTCTTTGTCTCTCTCTTTGATTTTGTCTTTGATTTTATCTGAAAGACAACAAAAGGGTATATGATTTTAAACTATTACAATCTATTTTTCTCCAAGAGCTACTGTATAATTTCTGGAATTACAATACACAAGAAAATCAAAATGAGAAACAAATATGTCTTTTTTTTACTCTCTCAGGTTGTACAAAATAAAGATTTTCAATTTTTCATTCATAAAGAATATGACATATAGAATATATACAAAATAAACTTGTCAAACATATTCCATTTACATTTTATTCTAATGATTATTCTTCACTTACTTAATATCAGCTTAACTATTGTTAACTTGTTAAGTGTCTTCAAGTCAATTCTGACTCATAGTGACCCTATATAGGGTTTCTGAGGCTTTAAATATTTGTGGGAGCAGAAAGCCTCTGGTTATCTTTAAATAAGATAGTAAGCTATAATAGAAAGAGCCTAAGGTTTGAATTTGGGGAAAACTGGAAAACGTATTGTTTTAATACTTTACTCATCGAGTTATTGTTAAATGTCAAGTCGGTTCTGATTCATACTGTAAAGGGTTTCATGTATACGGTTTCCAAGGACTGCCTGGTGAGTCTGAACCAACACTCCTGTGGTAAGCAGTCAAGTGCTTATCCTACAGCACCACACCAGGACTTCTCTCATAGGGTTAACGTAATAATTAAATGAAGGATCTAAAATAACCATTTAGAGGCTAGTACAAATAAGACTAGATGTTAGTTACCTTACTCTTATGCTTTCTAAAATGATATGACTAATCTGGCTGCTTAGTGATTTTTTTTTTTTTAAGTTTTTATTGTGAATTGAGTGATAAGTTTATACAGGAGAACATCGGCTTTACACCACTGTTTCATTGCAATGATTACAATCTCTTCCGCGCATCATAATTCAACAGTATTTGCTTCCAGTCACTCTGGGGTTTTTTTTTTTGTTGTTGTTGTTGTTTGGGGGGGGAGGGCCAACACACAGAAATAGTCAGGAATATATACTAATTTAAACAACAAAGGGCACATTCTACAAGCCTGCCTCCTGGCCACCAGCACCCACTTCCTCTCTTTTCATGAAGTCCAGAGTGCTTAGTGATTTTATATCATTAATACAAATAGTATAATAAATCTAGGAATCACTGACCTGTATTCATAAAATGCAAATCTTAAGATTTATAAATTTATTTGATGTCTTACTAACTCTTGTTTGTTCAACCAAGTTCCTATGTACCCAGCAAAAGACAAGCTGTAGACAAAGAAGAAAATGATGTAGCCCTTATTATTGATAATAATGACATGATAAAAAATACAAGAAACGATAAAGTATCCAGTAATATACAATATACGCATACTGCACAATCTCCTAAAATTGTTATTTCCTTTCTATTGTTGATTCCAATTCATATAACCCTGTCTAGATTGTTGTTTTTTTAAGTACCTCTTAGTCAGTTCCAACTCATAGTGATCCTATGTAGGGTTTCTGAGGAGCAGCTGAGTTTGAACCACCAACCTTGTGATTAGGAGTCCAATGCTTATCCTACAGTGTCATACCAGAACTCCTGTATAAATTAGTGCTGTCCAATAATAAATATGGAGTCCTGGTATGGCGCTGTGGGTTAATGTGCTGGACTGCAAAATCCATTTGAACTGCAAGGTCGGCAGTTCAAACTCACCAGTTGCTCTTCGGAAACCCTGTTTAGGGTCGCTATGGGTCAGAACCGACTCAAAGGCACTTAACAACAACAACAACAACAGTCAGTCCTTGGATTATGAATCAGTTCTGCTCTTAAAATTGTATATAAGTCAAATTTGTATTAAGTCAAAACTATTAGGTTTGGTTCGTATCTAACACTAGTTAAACAAATATTTGTCTTAGTATTTAATATATACCAAAGCTTTTTTTTAAAGTGTTGAAGAGCAAAGATGTCAGCTTGAGGACTAAGGTGCGCCTGACCCAAGCCATCATATTTTCCATAACCTCATATGCATGTGAAAGCTGGACAGTGAATAAGGAAGACAGTAGAAGAATTGATGCCTTTGAGTTGTGGTGTTGGAGGAGAATACTGAAAGTGCCCCATGGGCTGCCAAAAGAACCAACAGATCTGTGTTGGAAGAAGTGCAGCCAGAGTGCTCCTTGGAGGCCAAGATGGCCAAACTTCGTCTCTCATATTTTGGACATATTGTCAGAAGGGGCCGGTCACTGGAGAAGGATATATCATGTTTGGTAAGGTGGAGGGTCAGAGAAAAAGAGAAAGACACCTACAAGATGGAATGGCCAAATGGCAGCATCGATGGACTCAAGTGTGGCAACAGTAATGAGGTTGGCCCAGGATCGGGCAGTGTTTCATTCTGCTGTGCATAAGGTCGCTATGGGTCAGTACCAACCCGATGGCACCTAACAACAACACAGCTTTCTATACATAAAAAAAAAAAATTAAATACTTTCAGATATTCTAAAACAGCTTTAACAATATTGTTGTTGTTGTTATGTGTTGTCGAGGAGGTTCTGACACACAGCAACCCTGTATAGGGTTTCCAAGGAGTGGCTGGTGAGCTTGAACCACCAACAATGTGGTTCACACCGACCTTGCAGTCCAATACATTAGTCCGCAATGCCACAGCAGGACTCCATAACAATATAGACCCTGTGGGCTAATGTATCAGCAGACTGCAAAGCTGTTTGAAATGCAAAGTCAGTGGTTCAAACTCACCAGCTGCTCCTTGGAAACCCTATACTGGGCTGCTATGGGTCGGAATCAACCCGTCAGCACTTAACAACAATAGCAATAATAATGTTTTGATGCAGATCACAAAGTAGTGCCCCCTTGTTATTATGAACCATTGTATGCACCTTGGATTTTTAATACAATAAGTTTTACAGGAAATGGTTCATAACTACAGGTTTTACAGAAGTTAGAGTTTGTGATCAACTAGTAACACTTCTACTGAGCACTTACATGCAAAAGATAATGATGACTATGTATCCTATAATCCCTGAGATAACCAGTTGACTCATTATAAGCATAACTTCAGATTGCCAATTTTTAGTATTTAAAAAAATAGTATTTTCAAAAATATAATAAAATTCATTCTAAATATTTCATGTATTTTCCTAGCTTCTGCCAGTATTAAAGTCATTAGAATAGTGTAGGGATGAAAATATATACATAACATCAGATCAAGAGTGCCAATAAAAAGTAAAACAAAAAAAAGTCCAGTGAAAGAATCTTTTGAGAGAGATTTGCTAGGGACTTCCGACAAGATGGCACACTACACAGACCCTCTAAAACAAAGACATGGGAGACCAAATGAAAATGAAGCAGACACAGAGGACAGTCCTGGAACACCGAACTTCAGAGAAAAGGTCAGAGAAGTGAACTGAATACTTAATGAGATGAGGAGACTGACTGGTGAATGAACTGCCAGCCAGCCACAGCACAGTGACCTTACTTTCGGGAGCATATTTGGAGAGACAGATGGTGAGCTAACGGCACAGATTCACACGGATGACAGAAAAGGTGCTATTCCTTCTCCTTTCCCACACTTTTGAGGGCACTAGAGGTGAGGCTAGCCCCCACCCTCATTTATCTCCAGAGCAGAACCTGTTGTTTAGGAATGCAGTTTGAGCCCACTGCACCACCTCAGTGCCCGAATTCAGGCAGGCTCTGCTCCAGATCTACAGAACCCACAGAGCCTCCAGTTCAGAATTAAATTAGCAGGAATCTTCCTAATCAGCCACTCTGCCCTTAGGTTCTGAAAGATACTGAGAGTATACCAACCTGAAGGGCCTCCACAAACCACTTTAAGATTGAGTACCTCAAACATAGATAACACCTAGACATACAGGAGAGAAAAGAAATTTTAAAAGGCAGCGACCATTTGGGGTTGGGAACTTAGCTGTTAACATTCCTCCTCCACCCACCTCAAGAGTTCCCCTAAAGTTTTCTCCTCTCTAGATTCATCAGTAGCACTTGTTTGTTTGTTTATTTTGCCTTTCATTGTTTCATCATTTTTTTGTTTATTCTTTCTTCCCATTCAGCTCCCCTGATATTTATCCTTTCTCTCTTTGTTTTTATTTTTTCTTCTGTTTCTCATTTTCACTTTCTTCTTTTCCCCCCTTAATTTCTGGAATGGCACTGTGGGTTAATGCACTGGACTGCAAAGTTGGTTTGAATCGCAATGTCGGCAATTCAAGCTCCTCAGAAACCCTATATAGTGCCACCATGAGTCGGAACCAATTGCACGGCACTTAACAACAGCTCTCCAGTTGCTTTCTCTTTTCATTTTCTCTGTTTTGTGTGTGTTTATCTTATCTTTATTTTCTTAGTTTTTCTCTTGTACATCTATTTTCCTGTCCCTTTTTTCTTTTGTGTGTGTATATATATATATATATATATATATTTTTTTTTTTTTTTTTCTGGTCGCTGCCTTTTAAAATATCTTTTCTCTCCATTATTATATTCTGTTTTCTCTGTTTAATCTGTTTTGTTTTCTGGTGTGTTTTTTCTCCTCTTTGTCCACACAAACAAACACAATAAACTTGCCCAAGCAGCTCAACCACAACAATAACTTCTGAAGCTCTACAACCGGACAAGAGCTAATCCCAGCTCCTGTATCATCAGAGAAAAGGCAGACATCAACCACAAACAGCCAAACATCCTACACTGAGCTGCACAACCACAAACAGTGTACACACTTCCATTCTCTAACCACACTCACAGTTGATGAAAACCTTACATACCAATATACAATCATTAAATATAAATGCAATGATCCCACAATATCTCAGACACAACAGCAATTTTAGCTCACATGAAGACACAAAAGAGAGTGACTCAAACAAAATACTAAGATTCAGAGCCAGAAAGCATTTCTAAGTGAGAAAAGATAATAGAGTTACCTGGGAAAGAATGATATTTATTCAATAGACTGACAGGGAGATCAAAGAAAGCAAACACAGAAAAAAATTTCAGAATTTAGAACACT
Source organism: Chrysochloris asiatica (assembly GCF_000296735.1). Classification (NCBI taxonomy): domain Eukaryota; kingdom Metazoa; phylum Chordata; class Mammalia; order Afrosoricida; family Chrysochloridae; genus Chrysochloris; species Chrysochloris asiatica. The sequence goes on from NW_006408528.1 coordinate 33,797,381, forward strand.
ACAAAAACAGACAAAATAAATGCAAACTTTAAAACAATACAAAACCTGCAAACAGAAATCCAGAAGATTAATGCTAAGATATCAGAAGTGGATAATACAGTGACAGGGCAGAAGAGTAGATCTGAATCAATAGAAGCTCAAACTAGTGAGTATAAAGAAAAATCTCTCAATACTAGTAAGCTAGAGTAATCAGAAAAGAGAATTTAAAAATTAGAAGACAGTCTGAAATTTATATGGGACACCATGAAAAAGAGTAACTTACAGGTGATCAGAATTCCAGAACAGAATGAAACAATAAAAAGTATGGAGAAAATTACCTAAGAGTTGCTGTAAGAAAACTTCCCTAACATCATGAAAGACGAGAAAATAAATATCATTCAAGAAGATGAACCCCAAACAGGGCAGATCTCAAAAGAAAATCACTAAGATTGCAATCAGTGAGATGAAATGAAGTATATGATTTGCTGGTTGTAAAATGATGATCTTGTCTGTAAACCTTCACTTCACTCAATTCACAATTAAAAACAAAAAACAAAAACAAAAAAAAACTACAGAAAGAAAAGAAAATCACCAAAAACAGGAGACTCAATAAAAGACACCACACAATACTGTATCCGAATAAAAGCTATGCACCTAGTTTGCTGTTGTTAAGGGCCACTGAATTGGTTGTTACTCATAGCGACCCTGTGTGGACAGGGTTTCCGAGGAGCAGCTGGTGAGTCTGAATCGCTGACCTTGTAGTGCTCATCCTACAATAGTGCCATACCATGACTCCATGTTTAGATGTTGTAAAATCTTGTAAGATGAAAGTGATGCTGGACACACCCCATGGAGTCAGGGAAGTAACCTGAGTAAGAGCATTGCAGCCCTTGCTCCCAAACCCCTTTACACACCAATCAGGGCTGATCACATCATAGAGGATGAGTACATCTTACCTAACTGCCAAACCACTGAGAACTGTGACACAAATTTTAGGGGGACACAATTCAGTTTATGACAGAGTTCAGTAACCAGTTCAAGTTGAAGTACAAAAAGAAAATACAACAAAAATGCAGTCTAGAGAAAAATGAAAAAATGAACCAATACACTATTTCTTATCAAAGAGCATAAATGAGTGACAAAAAAATTAAGAAAATAGGTATATGGTGGGACTTCAGAAAATTCATGGAAAAATTCTTCTTTTTAATTCCTCTTTTCCATGAAATCTATATAGCAAAGGATCTCTGAACTGCCACTGAACAGTATTTTCAAAGTCATAATAAGCACTGATTGTTGTTTTAACTTATTATTATTTAATGGGATGCCAATGAGGCACTGCAGGATAAGCACTAAGACTGTAACTGCAAGGTCAGTGGCTTAAACCAGCTGCTCCTCAGAAACCCTATATAGGGTCACTATGAGTCAGGAACTGACTTAAAGGCACCTACAACAGCTTTAACTAAAATTTGTGCGATTAATACAAGGATACAAAAAAGAAAAGCTAGTTTATAAAAAGGCTAAAACTTAATCTATATCATGAATACAAGGGAGCTTCAAAAATTCATGGAAAAGTGGATTTAAAAGATAATGGATCCCCCCCCCATCCAAAAAAAAAAAAAA
>NW_006408528.1:33800104-33974928 GCF_000296735.1 Chrysochloris asiatica
GGCAGGTTTGTAGTGTATACGCTTTGGTTGGCTGATGATGCATGGAGGGGACTGTAACCATGGCAATAAAACAATATACGACAGGATGAATGTAATACTAATGTTCTCCCATGTAAACTATCACATAACTAAAAAAACAAGTTAAAAAAAAAAAAAAAAAAAAAAAAAGATAATGGAAATAATGTTAAGATGCTTGGCTGTCTTTTGAATCTTGGTTTCCCTTGTCTGTCACTGTAAAATAGGTACTTGATGGGGAGATAAAAGCATAGCCAGAAACATCACCTAGAAAGCTTGTAAGTCCGTCTTCAGCCTATAACTGATTGGAATACTTAAAAGGGGGTTAGAACTTTCCCAGAGAAAGAGGCTTCCTGTGGAGCCTTTACATTACATAAGAGCATAGGTGGAATCCTGAACCCCATCCAGAATCTTCCAAGGTGGGAAATGTCCACTTGAAAGGACAAGCAGACCAGCCTGGAGGGGCGAGAAGAACAGAAGATACTTCTTGAAAGAAACACCAGCAGGAAAAATAAAAAACAATAATGGCAGTCCAACCGACTACTAAAAGACCAAGCAAGTTGTTTGGCCGGAAGCCATCAAGGTAAGTGGTCAGGTCCCCTCTGAGCAAACCTCTTTCCAAGACTAAGACTCATGGGGAATACACGAGCAGGCATACGATCTTGCTGGTGACCACGTTGGTCACAAATAAGGGGAAGCGGGGGAGAACAGCAATGAAGATGTGAGCTAAATCTGACGACGTTCAACAGACTCCTGTGAACGTCCTGAGACGTGGTTGGCCAGGAGTATGGCAAGATCTGGGGACTCCTGGGCCCAGAGACAGTGACAAGGCCACAGAGGACTAGAGCAGAGAGTGAAATGTCCAGCTGATATGAAGGGGAGATGCACAAGAACACCCATACTTGCATATATTACCCACTCGACCTGGCTTCAATGTCTGGATGATCAGAATTCGACTAGAAGATGAAAGAAAAGGGAAAAAAAAAAAAGAGTAATCCACTATTATTTGATGAACTTGACCTATACTTATGGATGTAGTAGCTCAAAAGAGGGAACAAATTTTTACAGCAAAGATCACTCCCATCCCCTTGGTACACAGGGTTGACAGGGACGGGCAACTCAGACATAGGCTACCCAAAATGGGGGTGGGGGTGGGATCTAAAAGGCAAGAAGTGACTGGCTTACAAGCTTTCAAGAGTGAGCCTAGTTCCAGAGGTTGCGGGAGAAGGTAGAATCTTTACTGAGTGGTTTCCAATCTGTCTGGACAGGGTTGATGAAAGGAGATGAGAATAAGACTCTTGTAGTACAATCGTGAATAATTGCTATCAGGACTGACTGTGTGGGTCAGAAATGTAAAGGTAGGTGTTTTGTAACAAAGGAGGGGCGTGGTTGAATTTGCAGTCCAGGAGTAGAGGTCCCTGGGACCCTACCTAGAAAAGCAGTGATGCCAGACATGGAGGCAGAGACAATGATGTGGAGAGATGGAGCAGCTGGGGACTCAGGGAGGGAGAGGGGCTGTGTGCTGATGGCCGGGGAACAGGCTTGAGGGACAACCCTTTGGTTGTTTGATGATGCGTGGAGGGGGCTGTAATCATTGCAATGAAATGAAATACCATAGGATGAATGTAAAGCTAATGTTCTCCCATGTAAACTATCACATAACTCACAATAATAATAATAATAATAAAAACAGGTTATGGAATTTTTTAGTCTCATCCGGAACATTCTGCGGTGGGACATTCCCACTAGAAAGGACAAGCAGTCTGGAACAGCTGGAGCAACAGAAGACGCATCTTCAAAGAAAGATCAGGAAACGTACAAAACAAAAATGGCAGTATGAGTGGTTACTATAAGAACACGCATATTGTGCTCCAGGGAGCCATCAAGGCAAGCAATCAAGTCCCTTCAGGACAAAACCCCCTCTAAGACTGAAACTCAAAGGAAACACATGAGCAGGCATGTAAGCTTACTGACAACCACGTTGGTCTACTGGTGAGTGGAAGAGGAGCAAAGGCACAATAAAGAAATGGGCTGAGTTCAAACATGTTCCGTAGACTGCCGTTGACCTGGAGATGAGAGACAGAGAAGGAAGGGCTGGTGGGTCTGAAGTGTGGTGACACCTAGGGACTCCTGAGCCCATGGACAAGGACATAGCCATGGAGGGCTAGAGCTGAGAGTGAAGCATCCAGCTGATATGAAGTGAGGGGAGATGCACAACAACGTCCAAACATGCAGATAGTACCCATTTGACTTAGCCTTGATGGTTTGATAATCAGAACCCGACTAGATTAAAAAAAATTCTTGAAACTATTTTTGATGAAAGAAATGAGTGTAAATTGCTACAGTTTAATAAACTTGCCCTGTATTTATGGATGTAGTAGTTCAATGTACCAACTGAGAGGGAAGAAGTCTTCACAACAAGTATCAATCGTATCCCCTCTGTATACAGGGTAGTTAGGGACAGGCAACTTAGACACTGGCTATCTAAAATGTGGGGGCAATAGAGGCACAAAGTGACTGGCTTACAAGTTCTCAAGAGGGCGCTTAGTTTAAGAGTATATGGGCGAAGACAGAGCCCCACTGAATAGTCTTCATCTCGTCTAGACAGTTCTGGTGAAAAGATTCTTGCGATTCAATAGTAATTATTATCATGACTAACTGCGACTGGCACAACTGTAAAGGTAGAAGTTTTGTAACAAAAATAGGGGAGTTGTTAATCTTACAGTCCAGAAGCAGAGGACCCTAGGACCATCAAGGGAGAAGAGCACAAGCGGAATGAGGGGCCCTATCCAGAGAAGCAGCAAGACCAGAAATGGTGGCAGAGATGAGGACATGGAGAGAGGGAGTGGCTGAGGACTCTGGACTCATGGAAAGAGAGGGGCTGGCTGCTGGCAGCCAGGAGGCAGGCTCACAGAATGTGCCCTTGGTTGTTTAAATTATTATATATTCCTGAATGTTTTTGTATACATCCCCTCATCCCTCCCCCAAAAAAACCAACAACAGAGGGAATAGAACCAAATACTGTTGAATGATGTTCTCCCATGTAAACTATCATTCAGTTCACAATAAAAATGTTAAAAAATAAAACGAAATTTTGCCACCATATGTGTAAAAACATCATCAAAAACAACAACAACAAAAGTTAGGTAATATGGTTTTATTGCAAAATATAGGCTAAAAGTCTATAAAATATAAAGTTTTAATTACAAAGGGGTGGTAACAGGATCATTTCTTACTATAAACACCTTTCAGTAATGATTTTTTTTTTCAAATTAAACTTTATTTTTAAATTTATAAAGACATGGCCATCTTCCCCAAACCCTAAAATCCTAGTGTAGTCCTGAGAAAACATCAGACAAATCCCAACTGTGGGCTATACAACACCCCCTCTTCACTTACTGACATGATCCCAAACACCAAACATCACATGAAAATCACGGTTACAGGAAAATGACCTAACTTCCTTGCTTGCAGCCTTTTGCAGCCACAGCTCCAGTGATGCCCAGGGGAAAATGCCAGAAGAGGATTCTGCAGGCTACAGCCTGCCTTTGGTCAGTCGCTTCCAACTCTCCTTGATTCAGTCTTCTTCTGCTCCTCTGAACCCCTACACCTTAAGATCCTCTTCCCCTGGAGTTACCACCACATTCTCCATCTGCGCCTCTAGGCCCTATGGCCCTCACTTTCTAGGGACCCCTCCCCCTCCAGATATGTTTCCAGGACAGCCCAAACCACTTGTACCTCCGGCACCCCACATAGCAATTAGCTTCCCATATGTCTAGGTACTCCTCCTTCTCAGGCCCCAGGGGGCCCACCAAAGATCCAGGCTCTTCCTAGTTAGCTGAGTCTGTCCCAGTGCACAGGGGTCTGCTTACAGGATCACTGCCCCCTGGCTAAGGTTCCCTCTGCTCTTCCAATATTGCTCCGCTGTTCTTCTGAACTTTAGAATTCCTTTCAAAGCTTCCAGGTGTCATCCCAAATTCAAGCAGCTACACAGAAGCCCACATGGACTCTCCTCCACACCAGTCCTGCACTACAGCACAGGCATCACCCCTGTCCTGGGGCTGCTTCCAAGGTCCTCAACCTGCCTCCTATATAACAATAGGCCAACCCTAAGGGCCCATCAGGAGTAGTGTTGTGGTGCTGTGGGTTAATGTGCCAGACTGTAAAGCTGTTTGAACTGCAAGGTCAGCAGTTCAAGCTCACCAGCTGCTCCTCAGAAACCCTATACAGTGTTGCTATGGGTCAGAATCAACTCAACGGCAAGTAAGAACAACAAAGGCCCATCAATGGTGTCAGTTACCTCTTGTCCACACTACCCCAGGCTAGGCTTGTGGTTTCAGCTGCTGCTGCTGAGCTCCTGCACGGTTCCAAATCCCCACTGCCCTTACCCTGCAACACTGGACCCACCCCTCCTGCTCTTCCACACTAAGCTTCAGCCCACAGAGCTGTTGCAGGCCTCAACTGAGAATCCTGACCCACTGGGGCTACTGCTTCTGCTGAGCTCATCAAACTCCTCCTGTGCAATCCCACATAAAGGGGGGGGGGGGGCTGTCCTACCTGCCTGAGCAAACCCATCACTCCTGATGGTGCTGCCTTCAGAGCAAACATCAGCCTGCCTCCTTTTACCTTCGTCCAAAGATGAAGGGAGCTGAGACCCACTCCAGCCTCACCTACTGCCGCTAGCATTAATAATGATCCACTGAAAAGATTTTTTTTTTTAACTACTGCAGTAAATGTAAAATACTGGATTATGAGACAGTCGTTAATTAAGGAGAAGGTGTTGTTGTTGTTGTTGTTAAGTGCCGTAGAGTCGGTTCCGACCCATAGCGACCCTGTACAGGGTTTCCGAGGGTGTAAATCCTTACGGGAGTAGAAAGCCTCATCTTTCTCCCGCGGAGCGGCTGGTAGTTTCGAACCGCTGACCTTAAGGTTCGCAGCCCGATTCGTAATCACTACGCTACCAGAGCTCCATTCGTAACCACTACGCTACCAGAGCCCGATTCGTAACCACTACGCTACCAGAGAAGGTGTAGTAATCTTCAAACTGTCATGGTCATCAAAGAAGAAAAGCCGTTGTATGATGTTGTTGTTATGTGCTGTGGAGTCGGTTCTGACTCACAGTGACCCTGTACAGGGTTTCCAAGGAGCAGCTGGTGAGCCTGAACCACCGACCTTGAGGTTCAAATTGACCTTGCAGTCCACTGTATTAACCCACAATGCCACACCAGGACTACCACAACAGCAACAAATAAAGAATTGCTGCTGAGGCTGCTTTTACAACAAAACACCCTATGAGTTGGCTTCCGGACTTGGAGGTTTAGGTTCATGGTTTCATGTGACATCTCAGTTAACTGGCCCTTATTTATTTGGAGCAACAGAGGAACAAGAAGACTCATAAACAGGAAGAGGATACAGAATGTGTGGTTAATTGCTTCCATGAATGAACAACTGCCTCCTTTGCCCTGAAATCAGAAGAAGACGGTGTCTGGCTACCATCACTAAACATTTTGATCACAAATTCCATAGAAGAATCCTGATGAAAACGGTGAAAATACAGAAGAGAATTTCAAGTTCTCATGGACTGTAGACTCGGAGGGTAGATGAACCACTGAAACTATTGCCCTGAGGTAACCTTTAAAGCTTAACCAAAAATATCCCCTGGAGTCTTCTTCAGATTAACTAGTTATTTAAAAAGGGGGGGGGGGGGTTAGTCAGCCTTATGTGTTTTTAAGATCATATGAGATCAAACAGTAACTGAAAGAATACGTAGGAGCCTTAGTGAACACTAAGTTTATGTTAATAGTGGAAGAACGACTCAGAAAAGGGGCGGTGAGAATGGTTGCACAACTCAAAAAACATAATCAAATTACTACGTTGTATATGTGTTGTTATTTAGTGCCATCACTCAGAGAAACCCTGTCTAGGGTTTCCAAGGAGTGGCTGGTGGATTTGAACCAGAGAACTGCCTTTTATTGCCATTCAAACTGACCCTGTGGTCCAGTGCTTATCCTACAGTGCTACATTATAAATGTTGTTGTTGTTGTTAAGTGCCGTCGAGTTGACTCCGACCCATAGCGACCCTGCATAGGGTTTACAAGGAGAAGCTGGTGAGCTTGAACCACGGATCTTACGGTTCAAATGGCTTTGCAGTCTGGCCACACCAGAAACTGTTAAATTGGTGTCTTTCGCTGTGTATATTCTCAACAACAGTAAAATAAATAAAATTTAGGGGGAAAAAAGAAAATATGAGGACTATTATAATCAAGAACTAATATAATAAGACATGATGCCTAAGTGTAATGTAAAATCCTAGATGGCATGCATAAAAATGAGGTTAGGGGAAACCTTAGGAAAAATTGAAACAGCACAAATCTCAGTTAACTGAGACAAATGTACTATAGTAAGTATTATTGCTGTATGTGGTCAGGGCGCTTCCAACTCATAGCAACCCTGTAGGGTTTCCAAAGAGCTGTTGCTGGGTTTGAACCATCAACCTTGTGATTAGCAGTCCAATGCTTACCCTACAGAGCCACACTAGGACTCCACATCAGGTAAAAGTAGAAAAATGGGGGCAGATGGATATGAGGCACATACTCTCTATACTACCCTTTGCAACTTTTCTCTAAATCTAAAACTACTGTAAAATAAAAAACAAAATGAAGTGTGTGGATGGAACCTCCATCTTGCGGTAATCCACCAAACTGACGAACATAAAGGAAAAGTCAAGGCTCTGGCTGTATGTTCTCCAGACCTTTCAGAAAACATGGAGCTTCCTTTGGCCACATACATCAGCATCTACAAGAAAGGCAACACTGTGGACATCAAAGGAATGGTCACAGTTTAAAAAGGGAAGTTCCACAAAGGTAACTATGCAAAACTGAACAGTCTACATACAATGTGACCTAACATGCCATTGGCACTGTTGTGAACAAACAAGTAAAGTGCAAAATTCCTGGCAAGAGAATTAATGTGCCTACTGGTGTGGTATTGTGGGCTAATGTGCTGGACTGCAATGTCGGTATGAACCACAAGGGTGGCGGTTCAAACTCACCAGCTGCTCCTTGGAAACCCTATACAGGGTCGCTATGAGTCAGAACTAACTCGATGGTACTTTACAACAACAATTGGGCACTCTAAAAGTCCAAAGAGCTTCCCAAAGCGCATGAAAAGGATCAGAAAAAGAAGGAAGCCAAAGAGAAAGGTACTTGGGTTGAACTGACGCACACTTTGTGAGAACTAATGGAAAGGAGCCTGCGCTGTTAGAATCTTATTCCCTACGTATTCATGGCATATCAGGTGTGATGATAATAAATACGAGTTAGGTCTTTGATTTCAATTGTACATAAGTGTGGTGTCCTTTCCTCTAAAGATGTAGTATGAAAGGAGCTCTGGTGTGGCGTGTGGATTAAGGCACTGGACTGCAACGTCAGTTTGAACTGCAGAGTCGGCGGTTCAAATTCACTAGCCGCTCCTTGGAAACCCTATACAGAGTTACTATGAGTCAGAACTGACTTGATGGCACTTAACAATAACAACAATGCATGAAATGGAAAGCTACTAGAAATCCTTTATATCTATCTATCTATATACAACTTTTTGAATCCTTTTCATATATTTAGAATTACTTAATGGTATATTAAGTAGCATAGTAGATTATAAGCTGAGCTGTTAACCACAAGGTCAGGAGTTCGGATCTACCAGTCATTCCATGGGAGAAACATGAGGCTTTCTGCTCTTAGAAAGATTTACAGCCTTGGACACCCTGTAAAAGGTCAATGGCATACCACCACCAATGGCGTATTAGAAGGAAAGTGATACAAGAGAAAAAAAAAACACTTCAAAATAAAACACTAAATTAAAATGTAACACACACACACATGTCTTAATATTTCCAAAGGCCTTTCATCATTGCAATTGTTTAAGTGTTTCTCTGTTGCTCTACTTCACTTTAAATACATTACATCAGTTATATTACAGTGAATCAAGTGAACAAAAGTACAAAAAAGTATTATACAAATATGTATTTATTTTGAATATGTACACACATATATTATGTATGGAGTCCTGGTGTGGCGCTGTGGGTTAATGTGCTGGACTGCAATATTGGTTTGAACAGCAAGGTCAATGGCTCAAGCTCACCAGCCACTCCTTGACAACCCTATACAGGGTCGCTGTGGGTCGGAATCGACTCAATGGCACTAAACAACAACATACACACAACATACACATACATTACTTATTAGATTAAACCACTTTTAAGAAAAAGAAATCCTATACTTTGACACATAAAACCAAGATTTTGATATAAATAAGATTTTTTAATATTTTTATTATTAGAATTATCAGAAAAGCCCATACTGGAGGTTCTTAAAAAATGTTAGCAAAATTTCATGTTAAAGCTTTCAACCACAATACATTCCTGCAGCAGAGCTTTGCCTGTCCTGGACATGTGTCATAAGTCACATTGTAATAATACAGCTCATGAAATCAGTTGGTCTGCTAAACCAAGATTAAGTATGGCTGGAAACAGATCAGAGAACAAGCAGGAAGCAGAAGAAAACAAAAACAAAAATGCTACAGATTATTTAAATGGAGAGCCAGAAAGGAAAGTAACTAAGACGGTAAGAATGTAAATAGTAAATAAAAGATGAAGGATACATACAGTAAAAAGAAAAGATTGCATGTACAATGGGGAAAGGAGAAATTTAACTTCCTAATACAGCTACCCAAAGAAACTCTGGTAGCATAGTGGTTACAAGTAGGGCTGCTAATCTCAATGTAAGCAAGTCGAAACTACCAGCCATTCCACAGGAGAAAGATGAGGCTTTCTGCTCCCATAAAGATTTACAGCCTTGGAAACCCTATACAGGGTTGCTATTGAGTGAGAACCGACTCCAAGGCACATAACCACCAGCACAGTTACCCAAGACTATCAGATTCAATGGCTTCGCTGAACCTTTTCTTGGACCTCACTACAACATTGACCTGTTACTCAAAACTTCTCCATAAACTTCAGTAAAACTATGCTGTCCTGACTACTGCCTCAAGTAATTTACAATCCAATCATCCAAAACCTGTACCTTCTCCTAGGATCTGACCTAACTATGCTTCTTTTTTTCTCTGAAAATTCACACCCACGATTTAAACTATAACTTCTAAGAAAATGAATCCTCAAACTAATAGCCCAACTCAACCGCTCCACAGAGCTCCATTCCTTCATTTCATGAGGCATAGTTAACAGCAAAATTACCATCTCTCTTAGATAGATTCACATTCATCTTCTAAAACCCTATTTGTATTAACTGCACAACACTTTCCAGCGTTCAAACACAAAATATTTTCTATTTCAAGCTATAATAATCAAAGATGCATGAAAACAATTAGTCCAAGGGTCTAATGGAGGTTGGTGATTGTACGCCATGGAGTCAGTTCCAACTCATAGCAACCCTGTACAGTATTTCCAAGGCTGTAAATCTTTACGGGAACAGAAAGTCTCATTTTTCTCCTGTGGAGTGGGCTGGTAGATTCGAATTGCTAACCTTGAGGTTCGCAGCCCAACTTGTATCAATCTCCATGACTATGAAACCAGAAGAATTAGATGGTGGCCACCTACTATACAACGACTCTGAAAGGGATCACATTAGAGGGTCTTCGATGAGTGTGAGAAAAATTGTGGAACAAAGCTGAAACTCATTAAAGGACCAGGTTTACTTGGTCAGGTAAGACAATGACCTTTAGTCACCCTTCAGGTTTGGAAATGAACTCGCCTCCATGGCTCAATTTTCAGCTAAGTATTAGAGCTATGTTGTTGTTGATAAGTGCCATTGAGTCATTGCTGACCCACAGTGGAAACCTGTATAGGGTTTCTGAGGAGCGGAGAGTGAGCATGAATCACATATCATGAACCACAAATCGAACTTGCAGTCCAGCAAATTAGATTTCAACTGGATTCACTTGAATAAAACTAAATTTTTAAAAAATATATCTTCCCAATAACCTTTAATGTAATATTTCCTTCGAGTTTACCCCAATATTAAACAATTTGCCCAATTTAGTCTACTTTTCTACTGAATATCTTAATGTAAAATAGATTCAAGTTTACCTCCCAAAATCTTCTCTTACCTTGATTCTTACTACGTCTTGAAAGAAGTTGTCTCCCTAGCTATAGTTTCTTCAAAAATTCACTAAAGGCAGTGACCAAAAAGTATTCATTGTTTAAAATTTCAACATTCTCTTCTACTTAAAATAAACAAATAAACCCAGCTTACCTCTGCCAACCTAAGAACTGAAAATCCCTACAGTATGCCTTTCAAGAATCTTCAGTCAAGACTCACTTTGTCTTTTTTAGCCTTTCTTCTACTACTTACCCACATGTGTATATATACTAGATTCCAAATTCATCATTCCTCAACTATCTTACTCCAGTATTTTTGCTAATGACATCTAGCTACAATGCTTTTCCTCAATCCAACTCTGCCATCAAAATCCTACACAACCTGCAAATAGCTGAAATTCCATTTCTTTCACTAAGTATCCCTGGATCTATGACTAGAATCAATCACACCCTACTATTCCAGCCTCTCTTAGATTTGAATACTGATCTTTGTGTAACTGCTCTATCTTCCCTACTGGTTTGTAAACTCCTCTGCAGTTACACCTTATTGTATGCATCTGTTACCTCCTATAGAACTTAGAATAGTGTTTTGCACAACTGATGCTAAGTAAGGACTATGTTTCCAAGGAGCAACAGAAGAAAAGGGTTAAAGTAACAAACTACTAGTGGTAAGTATTTGAGAAGAGTTAGCAATCACAGAAGACAACAAAAGCAACTGCAGAAAAAATGAGCAATAAAGTTATCTCTTATATTACAACTAATTATCTCTCCAATTAAAACAAATTCTCAAAGGGAGAAAATATAAACAGCTTTTCTCTTTATAGCCCCCACAGCAGGCAATAGATGCTGCTGCTGTGCTTCCCTGAGTCAGTTCTTACTCAAACCACCCTGGATAAGGTTTCCAAGAGCGGCTGCTGGGTTTAAACTGCCAACTTTATGATTACCTGTCCAGCACCACACCAGGACCCAAATAAATATTAGCTGAATCCACATAAAAACTATGAAAGTAGAGACGATGAAAGAAATGAGAATGTAATATAAGAAAGTAAATGCTTTTATAAGATTTTAGGAAAGAACAGGATCTAGTGAAAAAATTACAATAAACAAGATAGTAGAGTGAGCCGGCGACCAAAAAAAGTGTCCACAGAATTATATTTCAGCTACTCTTCTCATTTTACAGAGAAAAGGCCTGAGGTTCCTGAGAATTTAAATGACTTTTTCCATAAACTTGGAAAGTTGAGATCTGATAGGCTTGAGGCACATGGTGTTTAAAACACCTCATGACCTCACCTCCTCTAGAATTGTTTGCAGAGGGAAATTGCTCAAGGGGTGAATGGTGCCTATAGAAACAGCTGTAAAAAACGAATCCATTTTAATAACTCTTATATTTGAATGATTTGTGTGAGCCCAGTCAACTGAGAACATAAGAACTTGTGAATCGTTGAACCTGAGGGAGAGTTGTGAAGCTTCTGCTTCTTGCTGAATGCCACACTTGTTAGTTATAAGTCAGGAGCTTATACTAATCATCTCTGATCTCTTCTTTTCTAAGACAGCAGCTAAGAAGAACACATCTTTACAGGAGCAGAAAGCCTCATTTTTCTCCTGAGGAATGATGGTGAGCTTGTGGTTAGCTGTTAGACGCCCACTGCATAAAACACTATGCCACCAGGGTTTCTTCAGTGTCATTTAAAAATAACAAATGAATGGGATAGTTCTAGATTAAAATAAAATAACATAAACATAATTAAATGTGTCATTGAGAGGCAACTGCAGAGTTGGAAATAATTGGAAGAATTTGTATATAAACTTGCTATATGATTAATTTCTTAAATGTATTAAAGTATTATGGTTATATAGGAGAATGTCCTCATTTTTAGGAATATACAGGCGGAAATATGCAGATTAAGTATATATATCTGTAACTTATTTTCAAATTATTCAGCTCATGTATGATAAAATATTAACTGTTGAAATGTGGGGAATCTACATGGGATCATTGTACTATTTTTCAATTTCTTTATGTTTACATTTTTATAATAATGTTAGGCAAAGGGACCCTGGTGGCACTGCAGGATAATTACTGGACTATTTACTGCAAGGTCAGCAGTTCAAACCCACCAGCCACTCCATGAGATAAAGATGAGGCTTTCTACTCCCATAAATATTTATAACTTTGAAATCCCTATATGAGTCAGAATCAAATCAACAGCAGTTGGGGGGATATTAGGAAAAAAGAAACTTGTTTCTTTCTTAAAATAAAACTGAAAAATGTTTCAAAAGTTTAGTTCAGTTCTCCCTGTTTATCACAATATAAAGAAAAAAAAATAACTGTAACTTTGTGCAGTTAGGTTTAGAATTCGACAAAGGGTTGATTCAAATTCCTTATATACAGATATGCAACTCCGAGATACTAAGAAAAATCCATAGTTTTGATCTATAATATTTAAATAATACTATGACACATGATAAGCACTCAATAAATGCATTTTCTCCTTCTACTAAACCCTAATATTTTATTTTCTATGCTGATTGGGGGATCCTGGTGTGGTGCTGTAGCATAAGCACTGGACTACCAACCACAAGGTCGGTGATTCAATCCCAGCAGCCACTCCTCAGAAACGCTATACAGGGTCACTATGAGTCAAAACCAACTCAGTGGCATTCAACAGCAACAATGCTGATGTGGTTGCACGTATACCAACATCACAAACATTTGCTTCTACTAGCTGTTGTGAAAGTTTCTGTGGGCTTATTTGAATTAATTATTTTTCTGATATTAAAACATTAATATATATACATATATATATTCCAAGGAGCTCTGGTAGCATAGTGCTTAAAAATCAGGCTGCTAATCTCAAGGTCAGCAGGTCAAAACAACCAGCGGTTCTACGGGAGAAAGATGAAGCTTTCTGAGCCCGTAACGATTTATAACCTCAGAAACCTTATAAAGGGTCACTATGGGCCTGAATCGACTCGATGGCACTTAACAACAATAATAAACGTATGCCAGAAGGAGATACAAGTTGTTAATGAATATATTTGAGGGAGAGGAATTTACACTTAATTTATACACTTAAATGTTGAAAATTTAAAATACATTTGTTTAAAATGGAAAAAAAAATGTTTTCAGTTCTACTTATTTTTTAGGTGAAATGATACATGTCTGGATAGGCTTTAAAATACTTGAGTATAAAAGAAAAGTAAGTAGAGAAGGAGAAATGAAATATTAATTGCAAAAGATTGAAAATTATTGAGCAGGGTGTTAGGTAGTATACTACTATAGTTTCTTTAGTGCTATTTGAAAGTTTTTAGGATGAAAATTTAAATATTTTTCTATCTATAGGACAAGAAAAAGATAAACTATACAACATAAAGTTCAATGTACTTCAAAAGTGAGAATATCTTGAAGTTGTAAAAAAAAAAATCAATTGATAAAACTATATTGTTTGCATCTCTCTAACATATCCCACATAAAGGTTTTCTATAGCCACATTTCACCATAATTATTTTTACTCTTACAAACATTAATAATCACTATTTTTTCAATATCTTATTTTTAGTATATCCATACTTGAATATCTCCAATATGTTAAGCAGGAAGGATAGACTGGTAAATAACATTTCTTGTGAATATCTACAATGTAAAAAAACCTGTCAAGTCAGTTCTACCTCATGTGGACACCATATGTTATACAATAGAACTGAACTCCTTTAAGGTTTTCTGGACTGTAATCTTCATGGAAGCAGATAGACAATGCTTTGTTCCTCGGTGCTGCTGGATGGTTTTGAAGCACCTAGTTTTCAGTTAATAAACCAAAAACCCAGACCCGCTGCCATCAAGTTGATTCTAATTCATAGCAACCCTACATAGGGTTTCCGAGACTGTAAATCTTTATGAGAGCAGACAGCCTCATCTTTCTCCCAAGGAGCAGCTATGGGGATTGAACTGCTAACCTCTTAGTCAGCAACCCAATGCCTCACACAAACTGTTTGCATCACCCACAGTATTAATATGCCAGGTACATGCAATTCTCACAACCCAGTTGAAAAGGTATCCTCCCTACATAACAAATAAAGATGGGCTCAAAGACTGTGACTTGACCAAAGTTACATAAATAGAACAAATCAAAATAACGCTAAAAATCCAAGAGCCACTCTTAAAAATTATCACTAAACAATAAGGAGAAAGAGAAAGAGCAACACAAACTCCATCTGTACCTTGGAGACACTGGAATGGCAACTTGAAATACAATGTGTGGACAGAAAGCTAACTGTGGAATGGTAAATGACTTAGCATAGTGGAAGACAGCTAGTAATGTTGAATATACAGAGAGAAATAATGACAAACATCCCTATTTCCTCTGCCATATCATTAGAAATTGGAGATGCAGGAGGAGGCAAAGGGCAGAACACTCACTACAACTTAAGGAGACAAGCTAAAGTACCTGGGTGGGGCGATCAGAGTAGCTCCAAGCTCAGAGACGTCCCACAAAGAAGAGAGAGTTAAAATACTGGATTTAAAACAGAGAATTTAAGTGAAAATTTATAAGCTGAATGGTGAACCCTGTAGCTGTTTTCTCCCACCAAACAGTAGAACGCTGCCTTATAAAGACATCTTTCTTTAAGTTTCCTTTCCCCATTATTTCACCAACAGAAACATGACAGAAAATAGATCTCTCAAGAAACCGAAAGCCTTCCTACCCACCATAGCTACCATCCAGAAAAAATAAAAATAATAGCATGGGAGCCCATCAGTTACACCACCTTGTTCATATATGCTCACTGGACTTTAATCAGATTTAGTAACTTTCTCTGAAATATGAAGGAACTGGTAAGAATCACATGAATCTGAAAAAAGCCTCAAAACAAACAGAAAAAAAGAATAGAGGAACAAGAAACAACAAAGGAAGAAGAAATTTTCAAATAAATTATAATCAATATCCTTGAAGATAACAGAAGATGCAGCATTCACATTCATGAAAAGGAACAAGCTGAAGTGCAACAACAAAGAATTAGAGTTCATAAAAACTTTGTTTTAAAAAAGAAATAGCTAAAAAATTTAAATTCAGTGAAAGGATTAAAATCTCCCAGACAGTAGAGCGAAAAGACAATGTTTTGTAGAAGAGATTTCTCAATAATGCCTTCAAATTTGTTACTAAAAATTATTTCCAATCTAGAAATCTCTCAATCGCCAAACAAACAAGTGTGAGGGCAAAAATAAAATGTCAAAAATATATTTCCTACGCATTCTTTCACTGGTTATTAGAGGACACCAGCATGAAGGAATAACCCGAAAGGCAGGCATGGGATCCAAAAAAAGGGGTTTAAAAAATGGGATCCCAAAAAAGGGGTTTAAAAAAAAGTGAAGGAGATTTCCAGATTATCAACTATGGAAAGCCCCAAATGATAGCTCTGCTGCAGGCCTAAAGAGGAAACAATCTAGACTGAAGCAGGAAGGTGGGGCCGATTCAGGAGGGATGTCTACAGGAACAAATGGAACTGATACGTTTATCTGACAAATCTGACTATGTGGAAAATTGTACTGAGGAACATTTTAGAGCTGCTGACAGGTATGGGAAGATTTGGCCAGAAACTCTTGAGTAAATATAAAAAAATGAGCCATGAAATAGGTTAAACAAAAAATGAAATCATGATGAAAACTCTGAATATAAATTGAAGTGGGAGAACAATAGTAGAACTATGGGGAAAGTGATGTTTGAAAAACCCTCAGGTTCTAACACTTTAAAATCACTGATATTTACAAATCTCCAATTATTCAATTCTTAGGTTTCCAGGAGCAGAAGGAAATTATTGCTGAAGGGGCATGGAGTTTCTGCTTAGAGTGAAAGAAAATGTTTTACAAACAGAAAGCCAGTGATGGCTGGAGAGCATGATGAGCATAATTATAATTAGTATCACTGACTTACACAAGCAAAACATATTAAAATGGTAAATGCTTTGTTATATATGAGTAAAGGCTTTTACCACACGAAAAGAAAATTATCCAGTCAGAAGAGAAGCCTCTATTGTCATTTAATTCTGTAACTATACTTGATATGTAATCAGTGAAAATGCTGCTTTTGCCTTGGGACACTTCACAGAGATAATCTATGGAAAAAACTAGTAAATGCAAAACAAAACACCTATGCAGCCTGCGTATGAGTTGGAACCAATTAACAAGGCACTTAACAACAATATACAAATTTTAGAAAAACTATACAAATTTTATTGGTTACTGGAATTAGTTAAGGCATTTAATGCAATGTTTGTTTTGTTGTTTGCTATACTATAACATCAGATACCTTCAGCTCTTGTCCATTTCTAATTTGTAAACTCAGTAATTTATCTAGTCTCACAGGGGAGGAAAAAAAAGGTTGTAAACTCTTCTGTAGACTACACTACTTCTAAAGGTATTTCTGACTTTTAAAAAAATCTAAACTGTTTTGTAAATTTTCTTTTTATAAGAATTACAATTTAACTTTCACTTGATGACTCAGGCTTATTGTGCAAGTCAGCTACACAGTTATGTCTCTCTGGTGCGGGCCCATAGAATAAGCACTGGACTGCTGACAGCAAAGGTCAGCAGTTCAAACCCACCCGTCACTCCTCAGAAGTCTTATGTTGTTGTTGTCATTGTTAAGCATCTTTGAGTCTCAGACATTGCGACTTTGCATAGGGTTTCTGAGGCTTTAAATCCTTGTAGGAGCAGAAAGAACTCAAACCACTGACCTTGGGGTTCATGCTATTGCTTATCCTGTACGGAGCCACTTTACTTCCCTGAAACCCTACATAGGATGCCTATGAGTCGGAACCGATTCAACAACACTGAACAAGATGACCTCAGAGGTTCTAAGAGTGTAAAGCATCAGTCCTTACACTAAATGGGCCCAGACTGCTATGCTTTTTTAATTCATCACTTAAATTTCAAATCTACTGTCAGTAACCTTTCCTCTATCAGGATTAACTCATCTCTTAATTTGCTATGGGGTTAAGAAGAGAAAAAAAAAGCAAACGTTAAGTGCCATTGAGTTCGTTCCAACTCACAACAACCCTGTACAAGGTTTCCAAGGAGCAACTGGTAGGTTTGAATAGCATACCTTGCAGCTAGCAGTTCAATGCTTATCTTATAACACTGTTGTTGTTGTTGTTGTTATGTGCCGTGGAGTCGGAACCGACTCATAGCGACCCTGTACAGGGTTTCCGAGGGTGTAAATCTTTATGGGAGTAGAAAGCCTCATCTTTCTCCCGCGGAGCAGCTGGTAGTTTCGAACTGCTGACCTTGCGGTTTACAGCCCGATTCGTAACCACACTGTACTAAATGTCCTGACAAGCTCTTTCATATACATAATCTCACTGCTCCCAGACTCCTAGTCTGGCACTGTGGGTTAATGTGCCAGACTGCAAAGCTGTTTGAACTGCAAGGTCGGCGGTTCAAGCTCACCAGCTGCCCCTCGGAAACCCTATAGAGGGTCACTATGGGTCAGAACCGACTCAACGGCACTTAACAACAACAATGTGAAAATAAAAGTTGTGACTA
This sequence comes from Chrysochloris asiatica, assembly GCF_000296735.1. NCBI lineage: Eukaryota > Metazoa > Chordata > Mammalia > Afrosoricida > Chrysochloridae > Chrysochloris > Chrysochloris asiatica. The sequence continues at coordinate 33,817,771 of NW_006408528.1, forward strand.
AAGTCTTCAAAAAAACTTTTTTAAACCAACTAGCGTAGTGGTTACGAATCGGGCTGCGAACCTTAAGGTCAGCGGTTCGAAACTACCAGCCGCTCCGCGGGAGAAAGATGAGGCTTTCTACTCCCGTAAACATTTACACCCTCGGAAACCCTGTACAGGGTCGCTATGGGTCGGAACCGACTCGACGGCACTTAACAAACAACAAACAAAATAGATAAATACAGGGAGCCCTGGTAGGTAGTAGGTTAACTGCAGGGTCAGCAGTTTCAATCTATCAGCCACTCCACAGGAGAAAGATAAGGCTTTCTGCTCCCATAACAACTTACAGCCTCAGAAACCCTGCGTAGGGTCAATATGAGTTGGCGCCAACTCAACAGTACATAAGCACCATCAACAAATAAATACAGTACCACTTAAAAACTCAAGTTGGGGAAACGTGTCTTTAGGGTGTTATTCTGTTTGTTTGTTTGTTTGCTTGTTTTGAGGAAAGGAGGATCTTTTTCCTTGGTTAGGTGCTTTTATAGCTAATTTCCAGTTATGACAGATTGCTCAGTTAATGAATAGTGGATAACACAGATTCTTGGACTATCCTATGAACAGCCAACCTGAAGACAGCTGAGTCAAAGGTGAGAGTAACTCTGGCTGTGATGGTTAAGGTTATGTCATTTTGGCTAGGTCATGATTCTCAGTGGTTTGGCAGTTACGTAATGAAGCCATCCTCCATTTTTGTGATCTGATGTCTTCACCCTCCATTTTCCAATGACATTGGTTTCCACATAACAACTTGGTCTTTGGAACCTAGCTGTGTAGATATGTGAGAAGTGGGTGTATTTGGTCACCCACTCACTATTATTTCTAAAATAAATAAATAAATAAAAGACTTTAGAAATGAGAACTGTATTATAAATTGCTGTTTGTTGTTAAGAGCTGTGGAGTCGGTACTGACTCATATCGGTTCTATAGAGGGTTTCCAAGGCTTTTAAATTTTTACTGGAGCAGAAAGCCTCATCTTTCTCCCATGGAGCTGCTGACAGGCTCAAACTGCAGACCTTGTGGTTTACAGTACAGCGATTATTGTATGGAGCCACTGTGCTTTCATAGTATAAATCAGTACTTTCATATTTGCAAGTTTATCTATATATAATCAACATGCATAATACTATTCTATTGCAATTTGCCTCTCATGCTTCAGATATATTATCAGGAGGGACCAGGCCCTGAGAAGGGCATCAGGCTTGGTAAAGTTGAAGGTCTGCAAAAAAGAGAAAGATGATGGACTGGCAACAGTGGCAGCAGCAATGGTTTTACCATATCAAGGATTGTGAGGTCTGTGAAGGGCCAGGCAGTACATAAGGTCATAGCTAAGAGACCGAGTCAACTGCACCTAACAACAAAGGTGTGAAAAATCTTTAGTGATTACAACAGATTTTCAATTCAATCTGAACTTTTAGATATGCATATTTCTCAAATTTAAGGTTTTCACTATAAAGACTACCATTAAGCCAATGAAAATCCATCCCTTTCTTCAATAAAATAACGTTAGAAAAATGAAAATCGCGTGCTAATATCTGTTGCTGTTAATTGTCCTTGAGTCGATTCTGATTCACAGCCACCCTGTATCGTGTTTCACTTGATAGGTTTGAACCACTGACTTTGTGGTTTGCACTTTATCTTCCAGTTCCAGAAGTCCAGGCTAGAGGGCTGCTGTTGTTGAGTACCATGGAGTCGTCTCCAATTCATAGTGACCCTGAACTGCCGACCTTATGGTTCAAACTCTAGTGTTCAACCTACAGTGCCACACTAGGAAGGCTAGAGGATCGACACGTTAACATCGGTGACAGGGCAGGCAATATGCAACAAGAGGGAAGTGAGCAGAGGAAAGGGAAAGGTAGTGGAAGACATGGAGAAATGTCATAGTTAAAGTGAATAGAGGTAAATACTGTTAACTGTTGGTACATAAGGGGATTGCAACCACAGAATGAGGCAAAGTATATGATTTGTTGAATGGAAAACTGATGATTTACTCTGTAAACCTTCATTCAATTCACAATAAAAAATTAAAAAGCAAAAACGATTATAAAAATTTCTCTAACAGCTCTTTCACTTAGAGGGCAAGGTCATTTGTGTACCCCACATTTTAAGTCAGGAATTTAAAAAAAATAGATGCTTATTTATTTATCTCGCATCAGAGCAATACTGTCTGGTTTCAAAAACAATTTTATATCCTCAAAGAACTTAGGAAGTGCAAACACGATGTTTACACACCACAAAGAACAAGGCTGATACTAAGAATCTGGACAGACTAGCCTACGGCACATTTCACTTTCAAATAGAGTCCTCATGTGGAGCTGTAGGATCTGGACTGCTAAACACAGTGATGGTAGTTCAAAGCCACCAGTCGCTTCTTGGGAACCCTATACAGGGTCACTAGTGTGACGCTGTGGGTTAATGCACTAGACTGCAAAATCAGTTTGAACCGTAAGGTTGGCGCTCAAGCTCACCAACTGCTCCTTGTAAACCCTATACAGGGTTGCTATGGGTGGGAACCGATTCGATGGCACTTAACAGCAACAACAATGAATCAGAACGACTGCACAGCACTTACCAACATCACTTTTAAAGTGTATATGTTGGATAAGTAGTGTAGTGGTTATGAGTGGGACTGCTAACCTCAAGGTCGTTAGTTCGAAACTACCAGCCGTTCCGCGGGAGAAAGATGAGGCTTTCTGCTCCTGTCAACATTTACAGCCTCGGAAACCCTATACAGTACAGTCTCCCAAACCGTACACGGTCACTATGAGTCGGAACCAACTGGAGGGCAGTTAACGTGCAGCCATTAAAACGAAATAGCTTTAAACACTAACCACCTCAAATTCCCGAGTAAAGTTCCATCCTGAAGACCATTTTTCTAGAAACAACTCGCCAGGGTTGAGAGACCATAGTTGGACACAGTGGCTACACTTAGATGCCAAAGCTTTACTGCAAACAAAACACCGTGGAAGAAATAACACTTGATACACAGGCCAGTGCGTTTAAAAAAAAAAAAAGTAAAAGAAAAATAAGCCATTTCAATTCAAACAGAGATATTTTATGATCAAAATTACCTTGGGATCAGCAGTGCTAGGACCGCTTAATATTTCATTTTTTCCTATAAAACAGCATTTAACAAAATGAAGCAGAAATATAAAGATTATGACCTTTAAGCTTTGGTCACATAAAGATCTCATTTTCAACCAGTCTCCATGTTGAAATCTATCAGATCACTGGGTAGTGAGCCCACCTTTGGGAAAAAAAAGACTCTGAAAACTATACGACTAACCTACACTGGAAAAGAAAACATCCCAGTCTGGTTAGAAAGCTTACAAATTTGCCTTTCTCTGATACTGAAACATTTTTCAGCTACTTGATCTGGCCAAAATATGTCAATGTTCCTGATTTTATCACTTGCTGCAGAAAAAATAATATGGCTGAAAATTCTTCCTAAAGGGTGTGTTTCCAGGAGGATCACTCAAAACACTCTAGACTACTAGGAGCGGAGGGAGACTACCTTAGGAAACAGCACGCTCGGGGCCCGCCACTCTACCTCATTTCCCTAATAGGGATGAAAAGCTCAGGCCTCTCGTAGCTTCCAGCTGACGCCAATGCGCTCCACACCCCTTTTTTGACAGGATTTTCTGGGGTTGCAGGCAGTGGCACAAATATGAATTCCCGTGATCACATCTAAATGGCCTAATCGCTGAGCATCTCTTACAAGACCAACTGCTTCCCCATGCCGGTCTCCCATCTCTCTCTAGTCAAACGCACCTAGGCGAATTCTCCAGACGGAATTCTACCATTCCTGCAGCACCTTTGCCGCGAGACAGAAAAGATACAGAAAATAATAAGAGTTGCGGCCATTCCCCACTGGCTCGGCGAGCGAAATTACAGGCACCATTTCCTGTCCCCACAGGGACTGCAACCTCGCCCGCCGAGAACGGGACATCTCCCGCCCCTCCAGGCTGGCGCCCGTGGCCCCCACGCTCCCCTTTCCCGGGCCCCGCGGGCGCCCTCCCCTCCCCCTCCGGCGCCGGCACCCACCTCGCGGCAGCGCCTTCACCTCCCCGTTCTCCTCGCGGGCGGCCCCGACGGCCTCGCCCGCCCCGCCGAGGCCGTGCCTCCGCCTCTCCTTCTCCCTCTTCTCCTTGGGTCTGCGCGGCTTGGCGGCAGCCGAGGAGGCGGCGGCCGGCAGCAGGAGGTGGTGGGGCTGAGCGTGCAGCAGCGTAGGAGGGACCAGCATTTTGCGCGGCAGCGGCTGAGACGAGGAAGCGGAGGCTGAGGAAGGGGCGGCCGGGCCAGCGGAGAAAGAAACGCTGCTACGGGAAGAGGAAGACGGGGAGGGGGCAGCAGACAGAGGGGCGAAGCTCCAGCACGCAGGGCTGCCACAGCTCTGAGACGAAAGTACCGCTGGCGGCGGCAGCTGCCTGCTGTTCCCACCGCTGCCCCCTTCTCCGTTCACTCTCCGCGGCACCTTCTTCTCCTCGGTCCGGACCTTTTTGGCAGACAGAGAGCTCGGCGGATCCCCGGAGGGGGACTGCAGCTTGCCAAACGGTTCTTTCTCCGAAACGGTGGCGGTAGCTGCGGTGCCGTGCACTGGACTCCGCGGCTCCGCCATTTTGCGCTCCTGTTGTATTTACTCTCCTCCGCTCCCGGGCGCGGGGCATGGGCGGGCTCTTCGCGAGGGGCGGGGCAGGGGCGGGGCGGTCGGCCCACCGGCCGGGCCCTCGATTGGGCGAGCCTCACTGAGGGATTGCTCTAGGAACCAAAGGCGCTACTGTGGGACCGAGGGGGCGGGACCGCCAGCGGACCTGCTTTGGAGGTCAGCGCTCCGCAGGGAGGTGCGAGTGGCCCAGTGAGCTACGAGAGGAGGGTCTTCCAAATGTCGCCAGGAAGAATTCGGGTGCCTGGCGGGAGTCCTGGAAGAAGCCCCCACCTCGGACCCCAAGTCTGCCAGATCCGGGTCGCGCTCATCTCTACTCGACGACTTTATCTTATACATAATACTTTCTCTTTCCCGTCTTAGGGACCACTTTGGTCCCTCGCTGTTTCTGCGCTCATTGAAAGCCGGATTTCCGGGGTGATCAACTCCGCGGAGAAAATTGTGTCTGGAATTCCTTCCTTCCTTCCTTCCTTGCTTCTAGGCAGCGGCTGATTGAAAGGAGGGGCTAAAAAACCACTTGGTGAGATGACAAGAAACCTTACTGTTAGTTAAGTCACCTCTAATGTTTTGTGGGAGGTAGCTTCCTGCAAGCCTAGAACTTTCGGATTACCTCCGATCTTAAAGGTAAGCTTTACCTTGTGTTTGGAGATATTTTTTAAACTATGTTTGGAAATTTTTTTTAAACTATGATAATTGAACTCTACTAGACGAGGGTTTAAATATTATAATTGTTATCGTTCTAACTCTTTAAGAAAACTCCCTCAGCTATATATTTACAGGTTTTTGAAACAAGATTTTTTTTTCAAGTTTTGCTGTTTTTGTTGGTGGTGGTAAGTGCCATTGATCGAGTGGGTTCCTATTCATAGCGAACCTATATAGGGTTTTCGAGGAGCCACTGTTGAGCTTGAACCGCCGACCTTGTGGGTCAGTTTCTTTAATATCCTGACTGTTTCATGTTTTGTATACTTTGTATTTTGATTTTTAGCATTGAAAATAAGGAGATGGGTTAGTGTAATGTGGCAATAATCATAGCAGGGTACACGATTTTGGAAAAATACCTTAATTTATTGATGTATAAATGATATACAATAATGCGCATATTTAAATTTTGATGAGTTCGACGTATGAATGTACCCATGAAACCTTCACCGCAATCAAGATAATAAACGTGAGAGAGCAGGATTTTAATTTAACTCTTAGGGTTTCATAGGAAATCAGAAAGCCCAAAGAAATGGCTTTCAAATTAAAAGTCCTCAAGTCCGAAGATTAACAGGAGGAAGAGCTTTTATTAGTCCTAAAAGGAGCCCGAAGTTGCGTGTAAATTTCAGGAAACTGTTAAAATTAACCTTTTAGTAATATTCATTTTTGAAGACTTGAAGAAATTGAATTATTTGTTTTCCCTTTTTTTGATTGTTTGCTTTTTAGAAAATTTTGAAGTCAAACTGTAAAATTGGGTTTTAGACTTAGTTATTTTTGGTGATGGTGGTGTGCCGGGGAGTTGGTTTTGACTCATAGCGACCCTGTTACAGGGTTTTCGAGGCTGTAAACATTTAGGGGAGCAGAAAGCCTCATCTTTCTCCCGCGGAACAGCAGGTAATTTCAAACTGCTGAACCCAATTCGTAACCACTACACTACTTTTAAATGCCTTAAATTTTTTTAAAATAATGAAAGTATTTACTTCAACATATAACCTTGAAAGCAAGTGAAAACTTTGTAATTGGAATTCACTGGCAACAGATGTAATTAGAAAAGATAGTATTGAAGGGTGAATGAACAGAGGATCGGAGGAAATTTTGTGCTACTCATAAGGAGCTCTGGTAGCATAGTGGTTACGAGTTAGACTGCCAACTTCACTGTCAGAAGTTCGAAACTACCAATGGTTCCGCAGGAGAACGATGACGCGTTCTGCTCCGGTAAAGATTTACAGCCTCGGAAACCCTGTGCAGGGTCACTATTAGATTTGTGACCTTAGTCAAGGTGATTTACCTGTCAGGACCTATGATTTCTTATCTATTTAGTGAATAGATCTGATTAACATGATCACCAGTGTCCTTCCTGCCATATTCAAGAAGCCTTTCAAAATAACCCTGAGACCATGGCAATTAAAATAGCATCTTACTTGTATAACTTTTTATCTGTGTCAGAGCTAGAATTTATATTAATTAATGTAGGATTAGCACTCAAGCACATTGTCGGCTTGAACCATAACGTCAATAGTTCAAGCTTACCTCAGAAGCCCTGTACAGGGTCACTATGAGTTGGAACGGACTCAATGGCACTTAACAACAATGTAGTATAGGAGTCCTGGTGTGGCACTTTGGGATAAAGCACTGGACTGCAAGGTCAGTTTGAACCGTAAAGTGGGTGGTTCAAACTCACCAGCTGCTCCTCAAATGCTACATGGAGTTGCTATGAGTTGGAACCAACTCGAAGACACTTAACAACTACAATGTAGGTAGGATAAGCATTGTATGTACCACAACGTTGGTTTGAACCACAGCTCAGTGGTTCAAATTCTCCAGGTGCTCCTTGAAAACCCCATACAGGGTTGCTATGAGTTGGAACTGACTAGACTGCACTTAACAACAATACAGTACCTTAAAATATGCACCATTTATTCCCACATCCGTCACACAGAAAAAGTGTGCTTTTCCCTTTGTAGATTTGTGGCACTGTGGGTTAATGTACTGGACAGCAAAGTCAGTTTGAACTGCAAGGTAGGCAGTTTAAGCTCACCGGCCGCTCCTCAGAAATCCTACAAAGGGTTGCTATGGGTCGGAATCGATCGATGAGATAGATGACACTTAACAACAACAATTGCAGTATTTTACGCTATTGTACACTGTTATCAGATCCAGACTTAACTTTGCAGAGCTTTGGCAAGAGCGTGGCTATGGAGGCGCACATACCACCTGTCTAAATGTTTGTTATAAATCACTGTAATGAAGATTATATAAAATATGGTGTATTGTACTTCCTTGACAAATCCATTTTCATAATGATCTGGAAGGTTACGTTTAAATTTAGAATTTTCATACCTCCTCAGACTCCTACGACTGATGCCGTTCTCTTCTCACCTCCAACTTCTAAATGCACCCCCCAAGCAGAGCCATCCATGTAAGGGCAATGTTTACATGCAAGTGCACGTCCACTCACCTTGCCTCCCTGCACATTCTTGTGTTGTGTGCCATCTAGAAGATTCCAACTCATAGCAATTCTGTAGAACAGCGTTGAACTGCTCCTAGTGCTTCTCGGCTGAAATTTTTACGGGAGCAGAAGACTGGGTCTTTTCTCCTGAGGAGAGGTTGTTAGGTTAGCAGCTGAACTCTGAATCTTTGAGCCATCCGTGCCCTCCCCCACTCAGTGTAGGGATGTGCAATCTGCTGCTCAGTCTGCCCTCAAATCTGTTCGTTGCATTGGAGTCAGCTCTGACTCATGGCAGCCCCATGTGCAACAGACCAAAACATTGCCAAGTCCTGTGCCAGGCTCACAGTCCTTTCTGTTTGAGTCCATTGTTGTCACCACTGTGTTAATCCAAATCATTTAAGGGTTTCCCTCTTTTTCAATGATCTTCTGTTTTGCTAATCATGTTGTCCTTCTCCAACCATTGGTTCCCTTGATTATGTGTCCAAAGCAAGAGAAAGTCTCACCACCTTCACTTCTAAGAGGTGTTTTGTCTGTACTTCCTCCAAGACTGATTAGTCCTTTCCTCTAGGAGTCGGTAGTATAGTCAGTATTCTTTGCCAGCACCATAAGTCAGATGCATCAATTCTAGAGTCTTATTTTTCCTTGTTCAGCTTTCACTCGCTTATGAGGTGAGGGAAAATAATGGCTTAGTCATCAAAGTGGGGACTTAAGCTCCTCCATGTAGCCAATCTCAAAGAAAAATTCATGACCCCAGTGACTCCATGGATTCCTTGCTTGTAACTGGAGGAAGACCAGAATAGACAGGAGCACCTTACCAGGTCTAAGGGCAGTACTAACTGTTATATAACCTTTTCTTGTAGCTATTTTCTCTCCTATAAAGTCAACCTTTCACTTTCCACTAGGTCATTCATAACAAACTTAAGCTGAGAGAATTCCCACCACTGCTATCACCAGTTCTTATTAGCTTAATCTCTGTATTGGAGGCATTCACTTCTACACCTAGATTGTTCTTTCAAAGCCTAAATCTGATTGCTTCAGACTTGTCAATGGCTTCCATTACTCCTGGGATAAAGAACAAATTCCTAAAATGGCTTACAAGACTTCATACTATAGCCCCCTTTCTCTCTATACCAAGGCCTTTAGATTCCAGAATGCACCAGGTTCTTTGAATATAGGATCATTGTATGTGTTGTATCCTTTGCCTAAAATGTTTTTCCCTTTCCCTTACCCTTATAGAATAGTTGGATATGGAGCAGAAGGGAGGAGATACCATTAAATACATTTAGATTTCTAACCTATATAACCTAGGAAGAGTGCCTAGTTTAGAGTACTCTTTACCCTGGAGCTTACCAGAGATGAGGTGTCTTTGAGACATCATAACCTTTGGACCTGAGCTCGTCTCACATCCTCAGAGAACCTACTCTCTCTTCCCATCCTCTGGTGTTTTTTTTCCTTTTCTCTCCTCCCCCCCACACCCCCCACCCCTTTTTAAAATTGTGGTAAATATATATGTTGCAAAACATTTCACATTTTGACAATCTTCACATCTGCACTTCAGTGACATTAATTATGTTCATCATGTTATTCAACCATGATCCTTATCTGTTCCTAGATTATACTATTATACACATTCCCTTTTGTTTCTGGTATTGTTGCAGCTGACCCACAGATAATCGCTTTCCTACTCCTTTCCATTCTATTCTCTATAACACCAGTTTCATTGAAAACATACTGCCCTATAGCCTGCTTCTCCAACTTCCTATCTGAAGCCTAGCTGTCCTCTGAAGACAAAGTTTGCACTTTCAGAGGCCTCTCATTTTCTCAAGCTGGATATCACCCCCTCAGTTCAACATCACAAAACTGCAGGTTATTGTTTCTCTTTCAGTATTAAGCAAAAAGCCATATTGTATAAAATTCTTCCTGTGTTAATCTACCCTCCTTCACTGGCTTTCAGTTTATTTTACCATATTTATTGAGGACTTTAATACTTGACTCATGTTCAGTCTTGCTGTGGTGCTGTGGGAGAAACAGTGGTCCGTAAAGTTAGTTTGAACCACAAGGTTGGCAGTTCAAACCCACCAACTGCTTCTCTGAAACCCTATATAAGGTCTCTGTGAGTCAGAACTGACTTGACGGCACTTTACCACAACAACCCTCCACCCAAGGATCCCTGATAGGCTGCTAACTGGAAGATTCAAACCCACCAGCCACTCTGGGAGAAAGATGTGGCAGTCCGCTTTCCATAAAGATTCACAGCCTTGGAAACCCTATAAGGCAGTCCTACCCTGTCTTATGGGGCTCTGGTAGCGTAGTGGTTACGAATCGGGCTGTGAGCCGCAAAGTCAGCAGTTCGAAACTACCAGCGGTTCCGCGGGAGAAAGATGAGGCGGTCTGCTCCTGTAAAGATTTACAGCCTCGGAAACCCTGTGTAGGGTCGCTATGAGTCGGAACCGACTCCACGGCACTTAACAACAACAACAACCCTGTCTTATAAAGTTGCTGCATCAGAATCAACTTACCCACGACAGTGTTTTAGAGCCTCCACCACCAACCACTCCTTGGAAACCCTATACAGGGTTGCTATGAGTCAGGACCCGCTGGATGGCACCGTTCCTTTAAATGACTATGGTGTCCATGCTAATGGCCCAGCCAATCTTCTTGCCTCAGTGTTTCTTCCTGAACCTGCATTTTCATCCTGTTTCAGCCATAAACTCCAATAACATCTCCCTGGTCCTCTGCGTGTCACTCACAACACTTCCTTCTCTAAGACCTTATAAGTGTTTTATTTTTCTTTCTCACTGCTCTACACCACACCCTTGCACTTTGACCTCAGGAGACTGTTCAGGCTCTTTCTTTTTCATCTACTTGGGATTGTCATAAAAAGTACATGCTGCTCCATTCAGACTTTTAATTTGGCAAATTTATACTGAAAATACTCTTTATCTGAAATTCTAATTCAATTGGATATAACCCCCTTTATACTTAGTGTGGTGCTGTGGGTTAATGTGCTGGACTGCAAGGTCGGTTTTAACCATAGGTCAGTGGTTCAAGCTCATCAGCTGCACCTCGGAAACCCTATACAGGGTCGCTATGAGGACAGCACTTAACAACAAGCCCCCTATACCTTTCTTTTTTTTCCCCTATCCAACTTAGATTAGCGTTGTTGTTGTTGTTGTTGTTGTTATGTGCCATGGAGTCGGAACCGACTCATAGCGTAGTGGCTACGAATCGGGCTGCGGACCGCAAGGTCAGCAGTTCGAAACTACCAGCTGTTCCGCGGGAGAAAGATGAGGCTTTCTGCTCCCGTAAAGATTTATAGCTTCAGAAACCCTGTTCAGGGTCGCTATGATTCGGAATCGACTCCACGGCACACAACAACAACATCCAATTTATAATCTGTTGTATATTATTTATACCAATCATTTGCTAGCATTTCAAATCCCTGCTGTCTTCACTTCTATGCTGCTGACTCCCAACCTCAAGGCATTACATCTACCTGCTTTTCTTTACCCAGCTGCCAAGCCTTACTCCTCATTTCCATTTAAGTTGTGAGGGCTCTTAGGCCTATATCACCATGCATTATCTGACCTGACACGCTTTTGTGTGGTGTTATTCATCTCAGTGTCTTCTAGTGGCTCAAAAATGATGACAATTCCTAATTCTTTCTCTCCTGCCTTGGCTGTTCTCCTGATACCTGATGGACGTCTCCCACCTTTGTAGTCACAGATAACCTCAAACTTTGTCCTGCTTGTTTTCATCCTCACAACTATCATTCCCCTACGTTCCATATGCACTTTACCATTCAAGTGGCAGACTAGGGAGTCTCTCTAACATTCCAGTCAGCCATCACTTCCAGCCAGATTCCTTCTCCATTCCTACTGCCCCCAGTCCCCACATTAGCTTGGAATTTGTCAGTGATTTTCTTCCTAACTGGTCTTTATCTGACACCATCTTCTGCTTTCTATACTGTTTTCCATGCTGCTATAAAAATTATATTTCTAAAATTTAAACCTGATTTCAGTCCCTTCAATAGTTCCCTCTTGCATATGGGATATAAGTCATATTCTTTTGTCTAGCATACAGGCTGTGGTAGTATAACCCCAGCACTCCTCTCTCTCTCATTCTCCTACTTTCCCTCGTTCATCTACTCTTCATGAATTTCCAAAAGAGTTGCACCCCCTGTCCTCTCTGTGCGTCCTGTTTCTTCTAACTTGGATACCCTAGCAAAGCTCTGTTGATGTGTCCTTCTGGATTTGGCCCAAATGTCTCCCTAGTAATATGTTTTCTGACCTGCCAGATCAGTTGGTTGTCCTTTTGTGACATCATTCTGCCTGTTATCAATAATACATTGGTCTCTGCTTCTAGCCTGTCAGCTCCTCAAGAGCAGGGATCATTCCTTATTTATATTTGTAGGCATAGCATTTGGATAATAGTCAGTGCTCAATAAATATATGTTTATGAAGTTCAGATTTCTGATATCTATGCTAAGACGAGAAAGAAACAGAAGTTACAATTTAAATGCCAAATGGTCTCAGTTGATTTTTTTAAATAAGAAGGGTTGAATAGAAGGTACTAGAAGTGGTGGAGACTGGAGCATTAGGAATACATACCTTACCTTCAAGATACGTCTGCTACCCGTTTCTAGCTGACGGTTCATATGTGGAAATGAAGTTAGCTTCCTCAGTACATATCTAGATTTTTTTTTTAATTTAATGTGACATTTCTTAAGAAACTTTACTCAAACAGGTACTAAGCAAATCTACAATGGGGTTTCAAAAATTTCATAGAAAAATTCCACTATCTTTTCATTCCATTTTTTTTTTACTAATATTTTGAAGCTCCTTCTACTCGAAATTCTAGCCATAACATCAGGTGTGTGTTTGCAGTGCTTAGGACTACTTCTCTGTACAGGATTCCCTTTTGTATTCCAAAGACGAACTGCACTTTATTCTGCATCTCCACTGTCTATGGCCTTGTTATGGACTGAAGTATATGTGCCTCCCCTCAGCCCCAAATATGTGTTGGAATCCTATTTGGAATCAGGTTGTCTTTGTTATGTTAATGAAACCGTATCGGTATACATGTGTCTTAAGCCTCATCACTTCTAAGATATAAAAAGAGCAGTTTAGATGAGTCAACTGACCCAGTCACAGGGAGAAGACAAACACTGTTTGAAATGGACAAAGAGGATTCTACAAACCCAGAAGCTCCATGGATTACTGGCTACTAGAAGAAAGAACCTCCCTAGAACAACCAGCTGAATTCAGACTTCTAGCCTTCTGAACTGGAAGAAAATAAATATTTTAAGACAGACTTTGTCCAGGTTCATGACTTTCTTGGTTGAATAAAGCAAGTTCCCTTCTCTATTTGATCCACTTTGTGCAATCCTGCACTAACCTTAAAGACATTTCTCCCACTCTTCTGGCATGGACATCTCAAAGTGCTAACCTCCACCACACACCACACTGAACTGGTCATCTTATTGTTTTTGTTTTTAACTTTTTTTTTTATTGTGAATTGAATGAAGGTTTACAGAACACATCATCAGTTTTACGTTCAACGAATCATGGACTCCTTTCATCTCATTGATTGTAGTTCCCTCTGTATAGCATCACTTACCCACTCCCTCCCTGTGGTTCTTGTTTCCTTTCCTCCTTTCCCAACCCTTTTGAATGTTGTCCTCAGATAAATGCTTCCCCTGTGATTTGAATGATTGACCAGACTGTTCTATGGTGGTATCCTCTGTATATACTTCTGTATGACTTGGCTGATAATTAAGCCACGGGGGTGAATTCTGTGACTAAGGGTCGTAGTCTCAGGGTTCTCTGTCTCTGTCTGACCAGTAAGCCTGGTCTATTTTATGATTTATGATGAACTACTCATCTTTATATATCTTTTTCAGTTGAATTAATCACCGGCCAACTGTAAAGGCTGATTGCATACATTAGGAAAGTCTCATCTTGTCAACTGTTAGGTGTGATACATGCCTACTCTTTCAAAGTTTCTACTTCCTCTGGGCTACTCCATAAGTTACTATTTCTTATTTGAAGGATGACTTCATTTCTCAGATCACTTGCAAAGATGATTCACTGATCCTAAACTCATCTAGATTATCTGATGCTCTTACAGTTGGCTGTTCTCCTTTCCTCTAATTTTGTCTCCCTGCCCCAAGAAATGATCTGTTTGTTCTGTAAGGCTGAATTTTACAGACTTTATCAACCACTCCTCACCTTGATATGAGCAGGTTCCAAAGACCAAGTCCTTGGGCAAAAATTAGCAGTATGCAGAAATGGAGAATGACCACATTTCACCCCGTTACCTGTACTGTGAACATCCCACCAAGCCCCCTGCTGAGGTCACCAGTTACTATCTCCTCTTCCTACCACTTTATGGCAAGATAGTTTGGCCTACACTGCTGCTCCGATTGGAGAGCCACCCAGTCTTCCAGTTCCAAGGCAGTCTGAGTACCAGCTGCCCCTTTCTCCAGGGTCCCCTCCCTCTCCTGTTTTCACCATATTTTCAGGATTGGTGACCTTGACTCATCCTCCTCAACAATCTAAAAACATCTTTGGATTTGTCAGGAGCTAGGGGTCCTAGGTGCCATGGGGGGTGGGGGGGTTCATGCTGCCCACTGGGTTTCCCCACTAGCCCCTCATCCAAGCATTCCCTTGCAATACTGCTCCCTCCACTGCTATGTCGCCATAAGAATCAACAATCCAGAGCTTCCTCAAAGCTGTGACTGCTACACCCAGCCTCTGTCCTTGACCTTTAACAGCAGCTGCTGCTGGCCACTCACCTTCCAACCCTACCCCTGCCCACATAGCCTGCGCCCCCCTCTCATCTCTGCCTGTCAAGGAGGGGGCATCAGAAGAAGCATAAGGGGCTACACAGGTGCCAGTCAGCTAACATTGGGTCCCATGAGCCCTAGGCATGCAAGGGCTTGTCTCAGGACTCCTGACCACAACCTGGCCTTGCCACCACTTGGGGCTAGGAGCTAGGACCAGACCCCAGGGTCTCATTTCTTCTCAGGCCCCAAGGGCATCCCACCTTCAGGATACCAGCTGCAACTGCCTCAGCCTCAGACCCCTGTGAGTGCCTAGTACCTACTAGGCACTGTTCCATCCCCATTGGCCCACTCTAGTCCTGCCTGCACTTCACCATACACCTGCTAGCTCCCTCTCCCCTCCCAAGCAGTGAAATACTTTATGATACAAGAGTCCTTTCAACATGCACAAAGGACCCGACAATTGGGGACCCTGGTACTCATTACTACTAGGGTTAACGTCATTAATTCTCAAAATAGTCCAATTTTTTACTATTATTGTCATAATGTGAAATGGTGGATAAGAAGATAGTTAAGAGTAGGTATAATAGTATACCTAGGTTTCCTGTTTCTGTGTCCCTGCCTTTCACCACAACATATTGCTGGTGCTTTATTTAAAAGGGGCCTGTAATAATAGAAAAATGACTTTCATTTTCAAGCTCTAATTTTTTCTGTCCTACTTAATTTACACTCCAATCCAGAAAACTTGTTCTGTAAAGAGCCAGATAGTAAATAACTTCAGGCCTTGCAGGCCATATGGTCTCTGGCAAGTACTCAACTTTGCTCTGAGAGCACAAAGGCAACCATGTGCAGTGCGTAAGTGAATGGGTATGGCCGCGCTTCTATAAAACCTTATACAAATAGGCAGGGTGGTTTGGGGCTGCAGAACATAGGTTGCTGAACCCTGCTTTAGGATTTTATTTCTGCCTTGTTACCACAACAACAGCCATGTAGAAAGAAAGCAGAGTATCTCTAGCCACATTCCCCTTTGCTTACTATGCTTCAGCTACATGAGTTTTCTTTCCATTCCTTTGTACAGGCGGTTTCCTGTGCCTGGAGCATTTGTTTCTCAATTCTTCTTTCATATGTCACACAAGCCTTCCCTGATCATTCAGAGAAGGGGGTTCTCTTTGCATTATTCTCTGTCATACTCTCTTTCATTGTTCTCTGTCATTGTTTCTTTCAAAGCACGGTCACAGTTTATAATTATTTTACATGTTTGTTCATCTCCTTCAGTAAGCTCCATGAGGACAGAGCTCATCTCTTTATTCATCCTTTATTCACCATTATATCGCTAGAATCTAGCGCAATGCCATGATACATGAACACTCATTAAATGTTTACTGAAAGACTGATCAGTGACGCAATCTGAATTTGGTTTAGCCAATTTAACTTGTTTTGCATCAGCAAAGATACAATAGTTCTATACTAATCTAAAAGGAACTCCGGTAGCATAGTTGTTACAAGTCAGTCTACTAACCTCAAGGTCAGCAGTTTGAAACTACCAGCCGTTCCTCAGGAGAAAGATGAGGCTCTTTGCTCCCATAAAGATTTACAACTTCAGAAATACTATGCAGGGTCGCTATGAATTGGAGCCGACTCAACAACACACTAATTCAAAGGTATATCTACAGAAAAAACAAAACTTTTAGCTTTCTAATGAATCAAGGATGGCCAAACTTCGTCTCTCATACTTCAGACATTGTCAGGAAGGACCAGTCCCTGGTGAAGGATATCTTGTTTGGTAAGGTGGAGGTTCAGAGAAAAAGAGGAAGACCCCCAACAAGGTGGGTTGGCAAAGTGGCAGCATTGATGGGCAACAATTGTGAGGTTGGCCCAGGACCGGGCAGTGTTTCGTTCTGTTGTGCATAGGGTCACTATGAGTCAGTACCAACTCAATAGCACCTAACAACATTGAATCAAGTTATGACTACATATCTGTTTCAGTAGACATTACAATTTCTTAATGTATTAGCATCCTGATACATTGGAAGTTTACACAATTCATGATGCCCTCCTGAGGGAAGAAAATGAAATTCCACTTTCACACCAACTATGTGGAAAAGGAAACAAATCCCCACTTTTGACTTCCCTGACACCAAACTGTAAGGATCAATCAAATCAATTCAGTGTTGCTCTAAGGCCAGCTGCAAATGTCCCGCATATTCTCCTGACTCCAGCCACCTGGAGTGAGATCACACCACACAAAGAACACAGTCCCACCGGCCTCCAAACCATGAAGTTGGCCTAAGACTTCAGACACCAGCCACAGTGTCTGAATTCCCGTGACACCCTTCACATCTGAGCTGCTCATTACAAATTTGGAGGTTTTGTCTACCAGGTACTCAAAATACCAGCTGCAAGTGGGGGAACCCCATCCACCTCACTTCTTACCTGCTGACGCCTACTCCTCCCTTGCGTTCACTAATTCACTAAAATGACTCACTTGAAAGTAATTTTACTGTAGCAAAAGGATGCAAATGAAGAGTTACAGGAAGGGTGAGTCTGGTAGAGTTCCCAAAGCAGACTTTCCATGTCCCAAAAAGGGATGTGCTACTGAATCTACATGCAGGCACCTGACAACCATAACCCCTGCCCATGCATTAATTTCTTCACTAACAAGGAAGCACAGGGAGCTTCCATGTGTTTGTTGTTGTTGTTGTTCGGTGCCATCGAGTGGATACTGACTCCTAGTGACCAGGTGCACAAAAGAACCAAACACTGCCCAGTCCTGCACCAACCTTAGAATTGTTGCTACATTTGAGCTCATCACTACTGCCCCTGTGCCAATCCATCTCGTTGGGGTCTTTCTTTTTTACCTCTGACCCTCCACTTTACCAAACATGATATCCTTCTCTGGGGACTGGTTCCTCCAGAATATATGTCCAGAGTATGAGAGACGAAATCTGGCCATCCTGGCTTCCAAAGGAGCACTCTGGCTGTACTTCTTCCAAAACAGTTTGTTTTTTTCTTATGGCAGTCCATGGCACTTTAATATTCTCCTCTAACACCACAGCTCAAAAGCATCAATTCTTCTACAGTCTTCCTTATTCACTGTCCCACTTTCACATGCATATGGGGTTACTGAAAAAAACACATCTTGGGTCAAACACACCTCAGTCCTCAAACTGACATCTTTGCTTTTGAACACTGTAAAGAGGTCTTGTGCCCAGGGAGCTTCCATGTATTATGCTTTTATTGGGACCTCATTAAATAGGCATAGTTGATTGGATCGTGCTCTGCTTCCTCCCTTCCCTGCCCCCAACCAGGTCAGCTGATGTCATGCCACATGGTGGTCTGTCTGGCCTGGCCAGCTCTACTGAGTCACCTTATTAGCATAAACCCTCAGTTTGGGGAATTTCCAAAGCATAGCTGTTCTGTCTCAGGCAACAAGGAAAGACCAAATTCTGTGGGTAAAGTTAAGAGTAAACATAGATTTTATGACCCCTCTGTAAAGACACCAAATAATTCTAGGATCTGATATGAGTAAATGAATCACTACCAAGTGTATAGCATGAAATTTTATGTGGTTTTTAGGAAGAAAGATCTGTCTGGATAAATGCAGTGACAGGAGGAAGAGGGTCAGTTTTGATTCTCTGAAGACTCAGAACTTCAGAGTCAAGCATTCAGTAACCTGCAAAAAGAGTTTTATAAAGCTAGAAGAAAACATTCCATCCAAGGGTGATCTCTTTATATTCACCTGAAAACCTTCAGCGGCACTATGGAGTAAAGAACCTATAGATCAACACTACAAATACCCCTTTCATTCCCACCTAACCTGTTGAAAGAACTATTGGAATTAACTGCATGGAAAAGGAAACATGCACATTAAGCTGCATAACATTACATTATTGCCTTTGATATCTGTGTGTGTGTATGTAAAACAGAACACATTGAACCATAGATTCATAATTGATTTCTCCAGTATCCACAACATGAACTCCCTAATAATTACATAACTACTTTCCCTCAAAGTGATGATAATTATTATGAAGTTTAGGAAATAAAAAAGTATCCCAGGTTTGAGACAAAGCAGCATCAACGGACTCAACCGTGGCAACAATAGTGAGGTTGGCCCAGGATGGGGTAATGTTTCATTCTACTATGCATAAGGTACCTACTCAATGGCACCTAACAACAAAAACATCATGTTGTAAATGGGTATTACATACAGAAACAACTAAAGTAAATGGTTTAGAAAGCAAAGTCTGTTATGAGATTTAGTTACAGGAAAAAAATAAAGTAGCCAAACGGCTTTTGTTTCACTATACAGTATCCAGAGGAAAACATTTTGATAAATAAATTGTTGAGACACTGGGGGAGAATTGTTAAGTTCAACTGCCATTATAGATTCACTTGGGCCTCAAAACCATTTCAAACTCATCATGCTAGGTCCTTCTCCCAATATTCTTCTCACATTATTCTTTTCTCTGACCAGTGTTTTTTAATAAAATGCTCACATCAATAAATTAGCTCTATATTGAGAGCTTCCCAATTTGTTTCTCTAAAACTGAATGCTGCTCTAAGATTGTAAGCTTACTACTTCATTTTCTTCCATAGATATGTCAAAAGCATTTCACACTCAATATGTCTGTGGCAGAAACTGCTGGTTTCCTGCCCAGTATCTGTTTTCATCTTCTTTCTTACTACTTGAACTCTGATATCTTTGAGTTACAATGTGTCCAAGTAAGGGGGGAGAAGAGTAGGTTGCCCAGCATCCATTACTGATGTTGCTATTAAGAGCTGTCTAGTCAGTTCTGACTCATAGCTACACTGTATAGGATTTCCAAGGAGCAGCTGGTGGGTTTGAACTTTGTGGTTCGCAGTCCGGTACTTATCCTACAGTGTCCCACCAGGAGTCCTCCCTTACTTCTTGTTGTTAAGTGCCTCCGAGTCAGGTCCAACTCACAGTGACCCTGTATAGGGCTTCCAAGGAGTGGCTGGTGAGCTTGAACTGCCAATGTTGCAGTTCAAACCAACCTTGCAGTCCAGCATATTAACACACAGCATTTTAGGATGGCCATATGGTACAATTCTGACAGCTCTGAGGGGTGACTAATGAGATGTGAAGGGGTCCTGGTTGTGTAGTGGTGGGTGGTTTGAAGTACCAGCTATTCTTTGTGATAAAGTGTGGCAGACAGCTTCCATGAAGATTACAGCCTTGGAAACTGTATGGGGTATCTCTATTCTGTCCTTTAGAATCACTTGTCTTACACTTATCTAATGTTAGCATAAAGACCACAGGTGGATGGCTTCAACAAACACATTTATTTCCTCAGTTTAGGAGGCTGGAAGTCTGAATGCGGAGCACCAGCTCTAGGGAAAGCCTTTCTCTTGTCAGTTCTGGAGGGTCCTTGTCTCTTTAGCTCTGCTTCCTGGGTCTTTGGAAATCCCCATGTATCTTAACATCTGTTTTATCCATGTCTCCTCTGCTGACTTGTTTAATCTCTTTTATATCTCAAAAGATATTAACTAGAGATGCACCCTATGCTAACCTTGCCTCATTAACATAACAATCTATTTCCAAATTAGATTATAATCATAGGCATGTTGTTGTTAGTGTCATCTAGTTGGTTCAGACTTATAGCAACCCTGTATAGGGTTTCCGAGGAGCAGCTGGTGGGTTTGAACCACCCGACCTTGTGGTTTACAGTCCAGTGCTTATGCTACAGTGCCACATCAGGAGTCTAAACTATAGGCATAGAGACTAGGATTTACCACACATATTTTGGGGGCACATAATCCAATCCATAGCAGTCACTATGAGTCAGAACTGACTGGCTGGCAACAAGTGTTTGTTTTAAGAGCTGTGAGTGAAAGTCTTTGGGTGAGGCTTTCAAGAAAGTTCTTTAAAGTGAGTGGGAACAGAAGGGGACACCCAGGCCTTTGTCCTGCCTGGGACTTGGATAAGGAAAAAGAGCAGCAGCTTTTAAGAAGATTGTAAGCTTTCAGTTAATATTTTTCTTATTCACCATTCCAGGTACGTTGAATTTTCAACCACACAACCAGTAATATCATTTCACAACAATTATGACCCAACCATTTGCTCAACTACAGCCTTCTTTCCAGTGTGAGTATGTACTTAAGTTCAAACGCAAACTAGAATGTGTGTGTGTTTGGGGGGAGGAGAGTGTGAAATGAATATTATAGGTTAGGGAGTGGCCACTGCACAAAGGCTTCATTTGAGAGCCAGTAGCAACCGCAAAGCAGGAAGCAGAAGGTAGAACAAAAGGGTAAAAGAGAGTAAATAGAAACCATCATAAATGTCTTTAGTGGGGTCAGTTGTAATGCCAGAATTTTTGTGGAAGAAGTAAGAAACATCAAATCATTCTGATAGCTATTTTAAGTCAGGGAAGTTGTTGGTAAGTGCTGTCTAGTCAGTTCTGAAGGGGGAGTTGGACACTGTGGTTCAAACCAACTTTATGGTTCAGTGCTTTATCCCACAGAGCTATACCAGGACTCCAAGATAGGAACAGGAATAGGAAGCCTATAAAGATATAGCAAGAGCTTCTTCAATAGTGTCAATCAGTAACAGAAAAGCATAGTTTCTAGTCTGTTTTAGCTAAGAACTGGTGGCTATAAGGTAAAGTATGTAATGACTTTGAAGCCTAGGTATGGCAAAGATAACTAAAAAGAAAATGCTAGACTCATAGAATCTCTGGATTACATAGCTAACCCTGTACCCAGTTTGTAAATTCCTTTACTACATATTCATTTCTTTCTTCTTGAACAGGAGAATTTCACTTCTAGGATAACTGTTGTCTGCTTTGTAGTTTGAGCCATGCTGTCAGACGATCTCTTGTAGATAGGGAGATAATGTATGCCTATATAATCGATCTCATATAAGCCTCATGCTTGTAGCATTTCATATCATCTCAGGCTTTGAAAAGTTGTCCAAGATGGTTTTCAAAGATGAGCTGGAATCCTATACTCATTCTGATTCTAAGCCAGTTTTCTTTCTAATAGGTCTTGTAGGAGGAAGCAGAAGGCTAATGTATCAAAAATTTAAATCCAAGAATTGATTTAAAGTTTCATTTGATTAAATGGTTATATTCAGTAAATGTACATTCAAAAAAGATGTGTTTCTTAGTGTGCTGTAGACACAGGGTATTTATCTTCTATGTGTGGAAAAGAAAAAGCTAAGGGGAAGTAAGGGTCCTAGTGTGGCACTGTACAGGGTCAGAACTGACTCGATGGCACTTAACAACAAGTGTGGCACTGTAGGAAAAGCACTGGACTGGTTGGCAGTTCAGACTTTCCAGTCACTCTGGAGACCCTATACAATGCCACTGTGAGTCAAAACTGACTCCAGCACTTATAACCACAAAAGGAAGTGGGAATGAGAGAAACTAAGGACAAACTTGTAAACACCCTGGCTTGAGCTTTGAAAGGCATTGTATTATTTGGTTGCCCAGAGAAAGTCTGGGTGACTTCCCTAAAGCAACTATAGAGTGAAGTAACAGATTCTGAGCAGGGATGACCCCCAGTTAAAAAAGTGCAGTTTTTTGTAAATATGCCGTTGTTGTTGTTATTAAGTATGGTGGAGTTGGTTCCGACTCATAGTGACCCTGCACAGGATTTCCAAGGCTATAAATCTTTACGGGAGCATGGAACCGCAGGTAGTTTCCATCTGCCGACTTTCAGGTTAGCAGCCCGATTCGTAACCACTACGCTACCAGAGCCCAACTATAATAATCACCAAGTTTTTTTATTATTTTAATTTTACAGCTCCTACTTTCTTAAAGCTTGTTTTTGTGTAATTTATGTACAGTATCATGACATAATGGAGTCCTGGCGTGGCGCTGTGGGTTAATGCCCCAGACTTCAAAGCCATTTGAACTGCAAGGTTGGTGGTTCAAGCTCACCAGCTGTTCCTCGGAAACCCTATACAGGGTCACTGTGGGTTGGAACTGACTCAATGGTACTTAACAACAACACCATGATATAACATGGTCTATATACTTCTGAAGAAAGTGTTTTGCATCTCTTTGACTTTTCTTCAAAGGAAAGGAAGCCTGGTGGTTCTGTGGGATAAGCACTGGAGGGTGGCGAGTTGGCACTTCGAGCACACTGGCCACTACACAGGAGAAAGATGAAGTTTTATACTTCCACAAAGATTTGTAACCCCAGAAATCCTATACAGGATCACTATGAGTTAGAACTGACCTGATAGTACTTCACATCAACAGCCACCATGATGGGAGAAGAGGATGCTAACCCAGGCATGATGGGATAGTACTTCACAGCCACCATGATGGGAGAAGAGGATGCTAACCCAGGCATGTAGTTTACCTCAGATTCAAGTGCTGGCTCTTGTTGGTTCCCTGCAAAGCAGTAACTTCTGAACCGTTTGGATTGAAAAATAGATTAAAACACCTAAACTAAAGAACCATCAAAAAGGTTAAGTTAATTTTTAAATCTAATCCAAGCTATGATTCTATCTCTTCACTGGTAATTTCTATTCTTCGGATTTTAATCCCAGTCCTTCCCCTATTTTATCCTAATATTTGATTCAGTGAGTACAAAAACTAAGTTGTACATTAATTTCATTATGTAGAAACACCATTATGTATGGTGTTTTCCATCTTTTAGTGAAAGAGGACAGAAAAAGGAGGTGTACATGGAATACTTTTTAAATATTAAGGCATGCCACCTGGGGTCAAGTTACCATGAAGCCTTAAACTTGCCATCTGAGCTTGCAGGTATTGCCACTGTGCCTTGCCATTACCTTGATCTAGGACAATTGCGTGAGTGGTGTTAATCAGTCTCTTCACCTTGAATTGTCAGAATTTAGACCCAGGTAATAGAGGCACACTGCTACTCTTAAATATCGTTTGATGATGAAGTCAAGCAAATCGCTGGATTATCATAGAATTGTTGTTGTGAAGTGCTGTCAAGTTAGTTCCAACTCATAGAGACCTTGTATAGGGTTTCCAATAAGCAACTGGTGAGTTTGAACCACTAACCTTGCAGTTAGCAGTACAGTGCTTATCCTACAGTGACACACCAGGACTCCTTATCATAGGATAATAAGTCTAAAATAATGCAGCACCAATAGTAGTTACAGGTTGTTGTTGTGTGCCGTCGAGTCGATTCCGACCCATAGTGACCCTGTATAGGGTTTCCGAAGAGCAGCTGGTGAGCTTGAACCACCAACCTTGCAGTTCAAACGGCTTTGCAGTCTGGTGCATTAACTCATAGCGCCACACCAGGATCCAGAAGTTACAGATAGGCAGTCATAAATTGATATGCTGGTAAATGGATAAATAACTCAGTTTAGGGATGAAATATCACTTCTGGTCCCCAAGGTAGAGACATTGAACAGAACAATATAATTTTTTTTTTTGGCCAATGATCCATTTTTTTTCCAGATATGAGGGATATCATTTTTATTTTTATCAGCAGGCTAATTAATCCATCTGTGACTAACTTAAAGCATAAATCATATTTAGATCAACTTACATTGTCCCCCCAAAATAATCTGTCATGCTTATAGGGACATGTTTAGCTGTGTGTGTGTGTCTTGGCCTTATGAGTGATGGCAGCACGTCTGCATTTTCTTCATTCCCAGTTATTTTGCCACTTGTGCTAGAGGGCCTTCTCTGACAACCTGCTTATGGACCCCCTTCTGTAGTAGTTATTACGCATTCTGCTTTTTCTTATTTTCCACATGTTAAGAATTCAGTCAACCAATTATTATCGTTGTTGTTAAGTTCCACTGAGTCGGTTCTGACCCATAGCAACCCTGTGTAGGGTTTCCGAGGAGCAGCTGGTGAACTTGAACTGCCAACACTGCGGTTCAAACAGTACCCATAATTTTATGATACCAGATACTAGAGCAAGAATAGAGCAATAGCTAAGACAGGAACCCTGTCTTTGTGGAGTTAATCTTATTCTTTAATCACAAAATCTGTTTCCAGTTATTTTCATGGGTCTTTTGTGGTTCAAGAATATGATTCCATTCCTTGCTTATTTACTCACACAATAAACAATATTGAGAATTTATAGTATGCCACAAAGTCAGTGGCTCAAGTCCACCAGCCGCTCTTCAGAAACCCTATACAAGGTTGCTGTGAGACAGAATCAACTCAACGGCACTTAACAACAATGTAGTATACTTAAGGAGTCTTGGTTGTTGTTGTTAAGTGCCATTGAGTCAGTTCTGACCCATAGTGACCCTGTGTGGGGTTTCCGAGGAGCAACTGGTAAGTTTGAACTGCTGACCTTGCAGTTCAGATCGGCTTTGCAGTCTAAGCCATTAACCCACAATGCCACACCAGGACTCCAAGGAGGCTTGGTAGCATGGTGAATTATGAGCTGGGCTGCTAACCACAAGGTCAGTAGTTCTAATCTACCAGCCATTCCACAGGAGAAAGATGAGGGTTTTTGGTCCCATAAAAATTTACCACCTTGGAAACCCTATACAGGATTGCTATGAGTCGGATTCAACTCAGTGACATAAACCACCACCACCATAGTAAAGCTAGCACTGTGTGACAATATAATTGACAGTGTATCTGAGGTGATAAAAATGTCAACAGACTACCCATGAATATATATGAGGCGTTCTGCTCTGTAAAGATTTACAGCCTCGGAAACCCTGTACAGGGTCGCTATGGGTCGGAACCAACTCGATGGCACTTAACAACAACTATATATATATATATATATATATATATATATATATATATATATATATATATATATATATATATAGGTTTCACAGAGGATATTTGTGCATGTAGATTTACCTTTGCTGCAAATATATCCATGAATGTGGTGGAACATGTATGCAAACTTCTTAGACATTACCAAACACCTTGAGGGCATGAGTTGCTGGGCCTGGGGTCTCAGGGGATACCAAGGTCAATGTTCCCCAGCCTACTTTGGTGCGTAGTGACTGGAGACTTGGAAGTTCATGGACAGCCATCTAAAGTATACCTATTGGTCTCTCCCTGTCTGGAGGAAAGAAAAGTGAAAACACATGGAAACATTAGTCCAGTGGATGTATCGACCATGTGACCATCAGTCCCCATGACCTTGAGACCAGAATTAGATGTTGCTCCAGCTACCACTACCCACTGCTCTAAAAAAAGATTGCATTAAGAAGGTCTTGGGTAGTGTGGGAGAAAAATGTGCAACAAAACTCAGCATCGTAAAAAGACCAGGCTTGCTGGTCAGATACCATAAAAGCAGAGGAGTCTCTGAAATGGATTACAGCCAGATTGTGGAAGGCATTACTCGTGACTACTTTGGCATGCTGACGGGTCAGTGAACACATTTGGTTAGCTTGATGGCTCTGATGAGGAAGCTCTGATGATGTAACCGTGTTTCACTTCCTGCTAGTTGCTCACAGGCTTCATTAGGTATTGGTTCCAAACTGTAACTGACCAGTTCCACATATCACCCAGGACTAATTTGCATTCTAACTATCCTATAATACATTGTCCTAGTCATCCCAGTTTTTCTACAAAGTAAAGTGTTAGGAAAACTTGAAATCCTGAAATTCAATTTACCTGTCATTAAATAATGATCAGAATTTAAAACATCGTATTTATTTAATATAACTAATATTTTTACTGGAGTCCTGCTGTAGGATAAGTGCTGGACTACTAACCACAGGTCAGCAGTTCAAACCCACCAGCTGCTCAGAGGGTCACTATAATACTCCACAGTACTTAACAACAGTCCCTTTATTTAGAATAATAACATAAATGTTCCCTTTTATGATTTGTTATATTTCTTACTTGAAAAGCATAAAAATATTTTTAACATCAAACAATGAAATTATGGATTACTTTGACACTGGTTACAAAATGACACCCAGCTAGCTTCTTCCTGCTTTTTCTTTTTTTAAATTTTATCTTTTGAAGAAATTTTACCACACATATTGAAACAAAAAAAAAACAAGGAAAAACAGTTTAAAATTCTGTGAAACTAAATAGAGCCAAGGAAACATAAACTAATAGTTATTTTTATAGAAGGGATCAAGTCATTGCTTACCCCAGTCTTGAAAATGAAAGTGCAATCTGTTTGTGATGTTACAGTGAGTTTCAAGAAACTTTATCAGTGCTTCCTTTATGACAAAATGCATTTTAGTTACTGGAAATATGAAACTGTGTAGTGAGATGTTAAGTTAAACCACATGAAAAATACATCATTTTTGTAAGTCAGTGTGGCTAAACATTGGGTCAGGCTATGAGATACACATGTTAATCAGAAAATTGTACTAACAGAGATAGGAGCAAGGTGCTGCAGGCACATAGAAAGTGATTCACTCACAGCCAGTGAAGGCTTTCCAGAAAAGAGAACATGTGAGCAGAGTTTTTATATATGATTAGGCATTTACCATTTGCTCGCAGGAAGCCAGGAGAATGAGGGTGCTAATAGAAATAGGAAACAGCATGTGCCAAGTTGCTAAAACTACAAATGATTCAGACTGCTTGAAGTAACAGATATGTTGGGAATGATGGGAAGGGAGGCAGGTAAAGCAAGCAGAAGGCATATCATGGAGGGTTGGATGTGTCAAACCTAAGAACTGTGGGGGAATGTACATAACCCAAGGTTCAGAAAGAAACTATTACTACTCTTATTTTTATTTTAAAATTTAAGAAATTCAACTTGTATAGGAGTTAGAATGCATGTAATTCTAATGGAAGTACTATTGCTAAGTGCCGTCAAGTCAGTTTCTGAGGCGCAACTAACTGGTGAGTTTGAACTGCCAACCTGTGGTTAGCAGTCCAGTGCTTATCCTACAGAGCCATACCAGGACCCCAGTTTTTGCATTTATTTATACCTTAGCCTTCTTTAGTTTCTTTATTCAATAATTTCCTTTCATTTGAAGTGGTTTCTTGACTTCACAATACTTGTCAGTACTTGCTCTCTTCTTAAATCCACTACAGTAGAAAAACAATGTGTTCACATCTGTATTTGGTATAGTTTATGTTATATGGAAAAATGAATCAGGAAATATTTAACCTTTAGCTCAAAACAGACAGGATGTTGATATGCTTGGGGGCGAGGGGTTGGAGATTAAATTTTAAGGAAAACAAAAAAGCATCATTTAACCCCATTAGACAGAAATGGAGTCAAAATCAAAAATAGGGACCTAATACTAGTCATAATTAAGAACAGTAAAATGGTGAATCATCTGTGGTTAAGCTTAATGTACCATTCTAGTTACATAATCTCCAAGTATTGAGAAAAACCAGTCTTTTATACAAGCCATACATTACTCATGTGTCTGAGATTCCACAACAGGATGGTTGAGAGAGTTTTCAAGGCCAGGACTAATACCCTTGATATATAAGTGTGTCTTTGGAGCTGAAACCTCTTTGTAGGTATGCAAAAGCCAGAAGCCAACAGTATATTTCTGTTCAATCCTTTTGTGCACTATAGATCTTTTTGGACATGAGATATTTGATACTTTTTAACTTTGTTTATGCAAGTTAAACAAAGCATTTTGAAATACTACTGATAACCAAAGAAAAGATTTCACACGTTTGTCAAACAAATTTGCCATCCTTTCAACAAATGGTTTTCAGACTTTTACAATACTTCAGACTTTTAAAACTTTTTCTTCAAATGAAATCTTATGTCAAAGCCCAATATGCAATAACTACATTAGGTAGTTTATTAGCCATTTTTTAAAAAAAATTTAAAAATACCCATAATGTTTTTCATTTTTGTTTCTTACATCTAATTTGGAAGTTTTATGTTTTATTTTGCATTGCATTTGTTAGCTGAGCAGAAAGAAATGTCCACAGACAGGAAGAATAAATATGCTTCTGGCCTGTTATAAGTAGGAGTTATGCTTTTCAGTGGTAGGGTTGGATTTACAATCATTCATCCAGTCTCTCTAATTTGCTCCCCTCTTGTTGGTAACACAGCAGGTTGTGACAAGTGGAATGAATATTTGATCATGAATACAATGACTCAGGGAGGAGTGGGGGGATGGTGGTAGGGTGGGGTGGTGGTGGTGAATTATTCACAGGTCAGAGGGTAGACACATGTCAACATGGGTGACAGAGCAGGCAATATGCAACAAGAGGGTGGTTGGCAGAGGAAAGTTGAAGGTAGGGGAGACACGAGGAATGGAAGCGTTAAAGTGAATAGAGGTAACTGTTGTTAACTGGTGGTGGTACATGGAGGGGATTGCAGTCAGTGCAGTGAAGCAAAGGATATGATTTGTTGAATGTAAGACTGTGTAAGACTGATGATCTGCTCTCTAACCCTGCTCTGAATTCACAATTAAATAATAATAATAATACAATGCCTGTGGTTTCACAGAAATGCATTTCTCAGGAAGGGACTCCTTTTTTTCTGCTTTTATCACTGCTTTTTAAATAATTTTTTGTTTTGCTCAACTCATTTGACAATACCTTTGGACTCTAATAGTGTAAAACCTGTTAGTCCAGTTTGATACGTGGTTATTTTTTCTCATGTCCATGAGTTACAAGCTGATAAGCATTTGGCACTATCCATACTTTTACTGTTATAAAAACTAGCACTATCTGGAGGGTGGAGGAAATGAGTGGAGTTTTTTAGAATAGAGTCTTTTTCAGGCTCATTTTTCCGAGTGGCCAATTCAGTCGTTTTTATAAATCACAGTTCAGGGACTTATCTTTGATTTTTCTTAAAGAGTACACCTTGGTGTTCTTGTTAAGTGCTGCCAAGTTGGTTTCCCTCATAGCAACCCTGTATAAGATTTCCACAGAGTGACTGGTGGGTTTGAACCATCAACTTTAAGGTTCAAACCAATCTTGTAGCCCAGTGC
Organism: Chrysochloris asiatica; assembly: GCF_000296735.1. NCBI lineage: Eukaryota > Metazoa > Chordata > Mammalia > Afrosoricida > Chrysochloridae > Chrysochloris > Chrysochloris asiatica. The sequence goes on from NW_006408528.1 coordinate 33,847,214, forward strand.
TTATCCTCCCAGAAAGGTATAAATAGCAGGCCATTCAAAAAATCCATTCATCTGTGAATCTACCTTGAATCTCCATTCTTTTAACACATGTTTATTGAGCCCCTAGCATGTGCTACTAAAGGGGTCCTGGTAGCATCATGTATTACGAGCTGGGCTAACTGCACAGTCAGCAGTTCAAATCTACTAGTTACTCTGTGGGAGAAAGGTGAGGCTTTCTGCTCCCCTGAAGATTTACAGCCTTGGAAACTCTATACAGGGTCATTATGAGTTAGAACCAGACTGGTGGCACACAGCTACCACCAAATGGTACCAAAGTCCTTGTGTGGCACTGTAGGATAGGCCTAGGATTGTTAACTGTAAGATTGGCGGTTCAAACCTATCAGCTACTCCTTGAATCCCTATATGGGGTCATCATGAATTGAAACTGACTTGTAAGTATACAGTGATAAACTAAATCTTCATGATCCTGGCCTCACAGGAAGAAGACATTACACAACAAAACAAATTTATATATACAGTGAAACCTATGTAGGCAGAAACCTGTCAAAGAAGAAAATACAAATACTTTCCACTAACAGAGAGCAATTGAAAAAGACTGTGCTCTGTCAAAGATGGAAAACGTGCGAAACTTGGAAAAAGCAAGGTACTTCTACTGAGTTCCACCTGTCACAGGTTTCACTAGTGTGTGTGTGTGTGTGATACTAGTTATCAAAGAAATTAACAGATTCTACCACAGGAGTAGAAGAAGCTACTTTAAATAGAACAGACAGTGAATGGGAAGTGGGGCCAAAAACACTTTAGGCAGCAGGAATAGCTTGTGTAAAGGCCGCAAGTTAGGAGAGAGCTAGGCTTAGTTAAAGGAACAAGACTTTAAATTCTATAAGGACAAGAATTTTCTCATTTGTCTAGAATAATGTATGTTAAGTAATAGTGTAAAACATGAGCACCAATCATTCCTCCCAAAGCACTCTCCACTCTACTGGGTGGTCCATGACACATTGCAATGACCACACAGAACTCAGACACCAAACTCAGAATTTGGTGTTTGTTAGAGAAGTTAACAGCTTACAATTCAAGGTCAGAAATGCTCAGGGCACACGTATTCCAGTCAAAACAGCCGTGTTCACAGGCAGACCTCTTCTCTTCCTGTCCAAGGTCACAAAGTTCTTCTAAGGCTGCTGATAAGTGCCCACAGAACCTACCACTCTACCAGAAGCCTCAGCCTGAAGGCACTTGGCTCTGGCTCCATGGGCCAGCAAACCTAGCTCCCCCAGTTAAGTGTCTGGAGGCACCCCACTCTGCAAGCAAGCCTCCTCCCAAAGTCACTCAACTTTACTTGCTTCTCTGCTCTGTCTGGTGCTCTGGCTCTTGGTTCTGCTGCCGATCGTCTGCCACTCCTCCGGTGCCACAGCTTTCTGTTTCTGGGTCAAGGAGGTTCTGTGTGCAGAGATCTCAGCATCCTAAGGATGCAGTCCACTCCTGATTCTTTGACAGTAGTGAGATGCCCCCCTTCAGCTTCTGAGATGGCTCATGTAGCCATGCTAGAGTTGTCCAGTTTTTACAATTACAGCGAACTCTGTTACCATTCAGATACAACTGCAGCCTAGCATCCTATCACTGTCTTCTCCTACCTTCTCTTGTCCATCCTACCTTCTCTTGTCCAGACCCATCTGGAAAAGAGTCAGTTGGTGGGCGTTACAAAGACTAAGGCTAGAAAAGATGGTGGTGGCTGTATGCCATGGAGTCGGTTCCGACTCACAGAGACCCTGTACAGCGTTTCCGAGGCTGTAAATCTTTATGGGAGCAGAAAGCCTCATCTTTCTCCCACGGAACAGCTGGTAGTTTCGAACTGCTGACCTTGCGGTTCGCAGCCTGATTCGTAACCACTATGCTACCAGAGCTCCTTAAGGCTAGAAAAGATACTACACCACAAATAGGCACTATTGAAATATTTGCGTATGACTGAATGAATGTCTGTGTACCTAGGATTTTGTAAGTACAAGTTGAAGAGGTAGGCAAGGACCAGACACTGCCAAGCCCCGTTAAAACCTGGGACACTGAGTCTGAGTATCTTAAGAAGTAACGAGGGGAGAGGAGATAGGATCTAATGTATGCTTTTTTAAATGTCACTCTTTAAATAGAACTGTGAAGAATTGTTTGATGGAAAGCAAAGCTGGCAGACTGTAAGCTCAGGTAGATGTTGCAGTAGAGATGGAGATAAATGTGCCAAAGGAAATCACTCAATAACTGAATGTCAGAGCCATGGTTAATTGGTTTAACTTCCTGACCACTTCAGCTCTTCAGCAACTGAGTAAAGTGACTTTCTGATTTATCTTTGTCCTCCTAGGACTCCCACCCCCACCTTAACCCGCACATCTTGCCTGACAAGAAAATAGCCTCTGACTAAGAATTTAATGAAGCCCTTGAAGAGCATAATTTCAAGGTTTCATCCCTGTCTTTGTGTAGTAAAGAAAAATTAAGAATATGGATGTCTCTACAAGATTCTGATTTGGTTTTGTAAGAAAAATAATAAAGTCAACGGCATTAAAAGAAACAAATAAAAGCAGAGACTTTTCTGGTTATCTATTGCTGCTTAACAAAGAATCCCAACTTCAGGAACCCTTTCATCATGGTCCTGGATTCTGAGGGCCGGAGATTTGGACAGAGCATGGAAGGGTGGCTGCTTCTACTTTGAAGTATGGGGAAGCTCACCTGAGAAAGACTTGATTGGCTGGACAATGAAAGAGCTGGAGCTTGAGGGTACATTTCCAAGATGGCGTCTTCATTCACATGTCTGAGGCCAGAGCTGGGAGGATGCCAAGGCTAGGCTCAGCTGCAGGTGTCAGTCAGAGAGTCTACACATGGCTTCTCCGGGAGGCTTGGGCTTCTCATAAGTTCTCTTGGGGTGCATCCTGAGAGCCAGCATTAGAACAGGATGAAACAGAACTGCATGAACTTATCTGCTGTAGTCTCAGAGGTCACACAGCATCGCTTCAGCACATAGTGTGGATTACAAGTGAATCACCAACCAGCCCAAATCAAGGGAAGGGAATGAGACTCCACTTCTTCATAAAGGAAGAGCAAGGCCTCTGTGTAGAACAGGGGTTGGGATCTTTTTTTGTGTCAGAATTTATAACATCATTTGGGGCCACACAAAGTTATCAACTTAAAAATTAGCCTACTATATTTGGTCAAACATTTAGTTAATGCACTTCTAATGTGATGGCTGCAGTCCTGGTGTGGCACTATAGGTTAATGCACTGGATTGTAAAGTCAGTTTGAACTTTAAAGTCAGCAGTTCAAGCCCACCAGCCGCTCCTCAGAAACCCTTTACAGGGTCGCTGAGTCAGAACCAACTCAACTGCACTTAACAACAGTGTGATGGCTGGAATTGTGCTTGCCTTGGCAGGGCCAGACTAAATGATTTGAGGGCCTTATATGCAAAGTTGAAATCCTGGTGTGGTGCTGTGGATTAATGTGCTGGACTGCAAAGTTGGTTTGAACCTCTAGGTTAGCTGTTCAAGCTCACCAACCACTTCTCAGAAACCCTGTACAAAGTTGCTATGGGTTGGAACCAACTTGATGGCACTTAACAACAACAATATGCAAAGTTAAGGAGCTCTGGTAGTGTAGTGCCTATGAGTCAGGCTGCTAACCGTAAAGTCGGTAGTTTGATACTACCAACCGTCTCACAGGAGAAAGATAAGATACTCTGCTTATGCAGGGTCATTATGAGTCAGAACTAACTCCATGGCATACCACCACCACCATATGCAAACTTGGTTTGAACTGCAAGCTTGGCGGTTCAAGCTCACCAGCTGTTCCCAAAAAAACCCTATAGAATGTCACTATGGGTCGGAACCAACTCAGCAGCACCTAACAACAACATATGACCCAAGGACCAGATGTTCCCCACCCCTGGTGTAGAAGAACAAGTGGGTGGGAGATTGCAGTTGTGGCCATCTTTGGTAACTATAATCTGCCACAAACCTGCCAAAGAAGGAAAACTCAAATATATTCCACTAGTAGAGATAGGTCTAAATTAAGAGAGATTAAAGAAGCAGAACTGGCAAACACAACATGTGAACCTTGATTAGATTCTGGTTGTGGGAGGGACATCTATAAAAAAGCATTTGGGAGATCATTGAAAAACTCGAGCTATTCCAAATCAAATCCATTGCTATTAAGTGCATTCTAACTCATAGAGACCCTTATAGGGTTCCTATACTGTATATTTTAATGGGCACAGACAGATGAAAGATAGTAGATAAGAATTATTCATTTTCTTAGAAGAGAAAATCATATATGCTGATAAAAAGAAGCCCTTATTCTAGTAGATACTGGCTAATAAATTTATGAGTTAAGTGTATACATGTCTATATTTGTCTTCAAACAGTCAGTAATTGTGGCAAAATATTTAATCTAGGTGGTGACTCATTTTCTAACTTTTAAAAAATAGTTCTCATAATAAAAAGTTTTGTGAGTAAACAAGTTATTTAGCTCAGCAATAGGTCAGTGGGCTCAGAGACTCAACAAATTGGTGAGGGGAAGCAAGGGAACGTAAAGAAAATAGTATGCTATTTAATTATGCCACTTGGTAATTCCAGTGACAGGCAACCCTGAAGATTATGAAACAGATTGGATTTGCAGTGACATATCAGACAAGGGACTAATCTCTACAATTTATAAAAACTACAACACCTCTATAAGAAAAAGACAAATAACCCAGTTAATAAATGTGCACAGGACATGAACAGATTCTTTACAAAGGAAGACATTCAAATAGCTAACAAACATATGAAGAAATGTTCATAATCATTAGTGGCTAATAATAAGTTTGAAGCATAGACCTTATGGTTCAAACCGACCTTGCAGTCCAGATTCCTTAGCCATTGTTGTTGTTACTGTTAACTGCCATTGAGTCAGTTCTGACTCAAAGCTACCCTGTATAGGGTTTCTGAAAAGCGGCCCATGAACTTGAATTGCCTAATTTGCCGTTCCAACTGACCTTGCGGTTCAGCGCCTTAACCCAAAGTGCCATATACCAGGACACCTCATTAGTAATTGTTGTTGTTGTCAAGTGCCATCGAGTTGGTTCCAACCCATAGTGACCCTGTATAGTGTTTCTAAGGAGCAGCTGGTGGGTTTGAACCTCCGACCTTGCGGTTCAAACTGACCTTGCAGTCCAGTACATTATCATGCATCACCACACCATTCAATTCACAATAAAACAAAAATTGTTTTGTTTTATTAATAGAGCATTTATTTTTCTGTCCTCTCAAACCCTGAGCCAATTACTTTTCCTAGGCTGCCTGGGAAGGTACAAGGAAAGGAACATGTAGGGCAGACGAGACGCAGGGACAAAGCACAATGGGAAATGGAGCTGGGTCCTTCATATGGTGAAGATGAGAAAGATCACCATCAGATAGGAGAACCCCGTGGTCTCCGAGAGGGCAAAGCCCAGAATGGTGTAGAAGAGCAGTGCTTCAGAGAAAGGTTTCTGGCGTAACCAATGATAAGGCTCCCAGGCAGTCCCAATCCCAGCTGTGGCAGGCCCCGCCCCGATGAACTTGGCTGATGTGACATGGCCCTTGAGATGGTGCTGGTTTGGAAGCTTGACTTGGGGTAAGTGAGCTCAGGGAGCGTACGGCTGTCAAGCTGCTGAAGCTCTCATCTGTCTACTGTAGACAATGGTCAGCTCAGCAGCTGAGAGATGCTCCTGACCAGGGAAGGGGTGGAAACGAATTTGGTGTAGGCGTACATTTTTAGGGGATGGGGGGCTGTGGCAGGAAAGCTAGCTGCTCCTTCTGCAGAGAAGACAGAGCACAATAAAGAGTTTAAAAAAAGATATCAATAAATGAATAAATAATTTATTATATATAATAATATCTAATAAAGTGATATGTAATTGAGAAAACAGTTCCTTCTGAGGCAGGTCACAAAAAGGGAATTTTTTTCAGTTGTATCAAGATTAAGTACAATTCCAAGTTAATTATATGATAAGTTATGATAATGATATGATAACCCAAATACCTGTTACCAGTGCTCTAACAACAACAAAAGTGTCCGTCAGTAGATACCAACTCGTGGGGACTGCATGCGTGACAGTAGAAATGCAGACCATAATATTCGGTGACTTTGACCTTTCAGAAATGGATTGCTAGGCCTTTCTTCTGACATGCCTCTAGGTAGATGTGAACTTCCAACTTATTGGTTAGTAGCCAAACTCTTATTTGTCCCACCTAGGGACTTTTCTGCCTATTAATTTACTTTTTCAATAACATTTATATTTCTTACTTCATCATTTAACCATACTGCTAGAAAGAGTAAATGAACTGATTTCCAATGTGTCATCTGTTTGTGGTATGTTTTCCAGTGTTCACATAATGCAAACACCATTAAGAATAGAAAGTCCTTGAAGTCAAGGGAAAGAATAAAGTAATGCTTCATAGGATGTGGTGCTATAGGATAAGCACTGGACACTTAACCGCAAATGGGTCAAACCCACCAGTCACTCCTCGGAAATCCCATACAGGGTTGATATGAGTTATAACCAACTCAACAGCACTTAACGACAATAACAAGATGGCTGTGAAATTGTTAGTTGTCCTGTTCTCCCTGCTTGTGAAGGATGTGGGGAAGTAAACTTAGAAAAGTCCTAAACAAATAAAATTATGTTTAACTCTTTAAAAAAAAATTGGAAAATATTTTTCTTACAACACATTGGTGTTGACTATTCTTGTTTCTAAGAAAGAATGGTTGTCCTTAGGTGTTACGAGCATGTATTTGTGTCTGTCTCCAGTAGTTACTCACTAGGTAACTGGCAAATCAATTGCACTACAACTTGGTGGGAAGATGAGAGAACTTTAAAGGGGCAGGAATCTTTCTTATTGGAGGGTCCAGCAGCTTCTCAGTGGAAAATACCAAAGGTTTGAACAAACGTGTTGCTTTGGGGAAGGAAATGGAGTCTGAGGTGAGACCAGTCCTTATTGAGGTATACAGGTAATCCTTTAAAGATTAGGTGCATTTCCTAAGAGGAGAAAAAAATTGGAAATGTTTTCACAAAAAAAAACACATCTTGGGAAGATAAATTGTTAGGAACTGACAAGTGGAGCACAAGAAGACTTGAGCAAATATCACACATGTAGAGTAAAGGTTGAATGTATGTTGTTTTTCCTAAGACCAAGGGCTATATAGTACATTGATCATTTAAATTTTCTTCCTTGTCTACACCACAACTTCCTTGTACACTATTTGGTGGTGGTATAAATAAAGGATAGTCTAGCCCACCCCTCTTATGCCTCTGGCTCTATTGTGAAGGGAGAACATTTCGTATGGAGACTTTTCCTGAGCTCTGGACTGTATGCCTAAGGACTGATGTCAGTAAGCTTAAGAACAATTGCTCAGTGGTAGCTCAGAGGGCCATTAAGACAAAATACTCATTTCCCAATTTATACGACACACCTTGACACAGTAGCTGCTCAGCAGGAGAAAAACCCTACAGTCTGCTTCCATAAAGATTTGCAGCTTTGGAAACTGGGGCAGTTCTACTTTATCCTGTAGGGTCAATACGAGCCCAGATGAACTTGATGGTAATGGGTTTTGGGTTTGAGGGAGCTGGAAGGCTGATAGTTGTTTCTTAACGTAGATTAGCGCAAAACCACATTGCTGCTAAATGCTGTCCAGTCAGTTCCAATGCATAGCAACCCTGAATAAGGTTCCCAAGGAGCAACTTGTGAGTTTGTACTGCCAACCTTGCCGTCCAGTGCTTATCCTACAGTGCCACACCAGGATATTGGTTCCTTTTTTTTCTCTTTAAGTTTTTATTGTGGATTGAGGATTGAGTGAAAGTTTACAGGGCAGATCATCAGTTGTACATTAAACAAATCATACAACTTTTTTCATCACAATAATTACAATCCCCTCCATGTACCATCAGTTAACAGTATTTCTCTCTATTCACTTTAGCTTTTTTTTTAATACTCAGGCGTATATAATAATTTACACCACCAAAGGGCACATTCTGCTAGTCTGCCTCCTGGCCACTATCTCTTAGTCCCTCTCTTCCCATGAATCTAGAGTACTCAGCTGCTCCCTCTCTCCATGTCCCCATCTCTGCCTTCATCTCTGATGTTGCTGCTTCTTTGGATAAGGTCCCACATTCTGCTTGCGCTCTTCTCCCTTGATGGTCCTAGGGTCCTTTGTTTCTGGACTGTAAGATTAACTGCTCCCCCATTTATTTTATTTTTTATTTTGCAAAGTTTCTACCTTTACATTTGTGACAGTAGCAATTAATCATGATAACAATTACTATTGAATCATAAGAATCTTATCCCTATCTCTTTTTACTAGACCCATCTAGACAAGATGAAAACTATTCAATGGGGACTCTTCCTTTTCTCAACACTCTTAAACTAAATTCCCTCTTGAAACCTTGTAAGCCAGTCACTTCATGCCTTTACCACTCCCTCATTTTAGGTTGCCAATGTCTAAGTTGCCCATGCCTATCTACCCTGTGTACAAAGGGGATAGCATTGATAGTTGATATGAAGACTCCTTCCCTCTCTGTTGGCTTTTAGAGTTACTACCTCCATCACTAGGTCAGGTTCATCAAATTGTAGCAGTTTACCCTTGTTTCCTTTATCAAAATTTAAAAAAAAAAAATTTATCTTCCTCTAGTCGAGTTCTTATTATCAAGCCATTGAGGCTAGGTCAAATGCGTACTGTCTCCAAGTTTGGGTGTTCTTATGCATCTTCCTTCATTTTATATCAGCTGGATGCTTCACACTCAGCTCTGGCCCTCTGTGGCTATGTCCTTGTCCATGAGCTCAGGTGTCCCCAGGTCTCACCACACTTTGGACCAACCAGCCCTTCCTCTTCTCTCTCTCATCTCCAGGTCACTGGGAGTCTATGGAACGTGGTTGAACTCAGCCCATATCTTCATTGCTGTCTTTCCCCCTCTTCCACTCATCAGCAGACCAATGTGGTCCCCAGCAAGCTTACATGTCTGTTCATGTGTTCCCTTTGAGTTTCAGTCTTAGAAGGGGTTTGTCCTGAAGGAACTTGATTGCTTGCCTTGATGGCTTCCTGACAAACAGCTTGCTTATTCTTGTAGTAGCCAGTCATACTGACATTTTGTTTTGGGTTTTTCCTAATGATCTTTCTTTGAAGATATATCTTCTGTTGCTCTGACTGTTCCAGGCTGGTCTGCTTGACCTTTTTAGTGGGAATGAACCACTTCATAAGGTTTTGGATGGGAATCAGGATTCCACCTAAGGTCCTATACTTCGCAATGGTTTTGCAAGAGGCCTATTTCACTGGGCAAGTTCTAGAACCCCTTTTAGGTATTCCAATCAGTTATAGGCTGAAGACAGGCTTACAAGTTTTCTGTAATCATGTTTCCCGACATTCCTTTATATCCCACTCAAGTGTCTATTTTACAATAGTAGGCAAGGGAAACCAATATTCATAAGACAGTCAAGCATTTTAGTATTATTTTCCCTCTTCAAACTATGCCTAGTTCCCTGTATCACAGAGCCCCGTTGTTCCAAGGTTGAGCACGCATCACTATTTACCTGTGTCCCACTTAGGCCATGCAAACATGTCTCAGTGTTCCTCTATCTACCTTGTTCTTCCACCTCCTCCCCATTCTTGTATTGCCCTCCCCAACTTCCGAACTATGATGTGTCTGCCCTTACCCTGTGCTCTACCATTTCCTCCCTCCACTTTCCCCTCATCCCCCTCAACCCCAATCCCACCATTGTGGTTACCTTATATTCCATTAACTTTTCCCTCCATTCAAGACAGTCTATTTTATCCTGTAATCTACCTGACCTTCTCACCACCTGGATATCTGTTCCTCTGTGTTTATCTTCTGTTACACTGTAATTGTTTTGATCATAGACTGACATCCCAGATCCTCTGAATTTGTTTTTATAGCTTTATTCTGCTCTTGACTCTTCCATTTGTCGATTGAGTTTCGGGTGATGCTGCCACATATGTCAATCTCTGGTTGTTGTCTGTTCTTGTTGCTTCTTAGTCCACAGAACTCCCTTTAGGATGTTTTTCATTGCAAGTTGGCTTTGGCAAAATCCCTTAGCTTCTGTTTATCCTGGAATGTTTTGATTACACCATCATATTTGATTGACAGCTTTGCTGGGTAGAGGATTCTTGCTTGGCAGTTTTTTTTCTTTCAGGGTTTTATATACATCTCCCCATTGTCTGCTTGCCTACATGGTTTCTGTTGAGAGATCCGAGCTTGATCTGATTTGGTTGGCTTTGTATGTTACACTTCTCTTTTCCCTAGCTGCTTTCAGGATTCTGTCCTTATCTTTGGTTTTGGAGAGCTTGATGATTATATGTCCTGGTGATTATCTTTTAGGGTCTATACTTCGTAGGGTTCGTTGAGCTTCTTGAATGTTTATCTTTTTGCTTTTCAGGATGTTAGGGAAATTTTCTTCCAGAAGCTCTTCAGCTATCTCTTCTGAGGACTTGTGTGATTCTTCCTGTTCCAGAATGTTGATAATTTTTAACTTATTCCTATTCATGTTGTCCAACATGAATCTTAGGCCTTCTTCAGATTTTTTTTAATCCTTTTTTGTGCTCGCTCTTCTATTTTAGTAGTGTTGCGAGATTTATCTTTTGGCTAGCTCACTAGTTCTTGATTTTATCTCTTCAATTTCACTCCTTTGCTCTTTCTGTAGGTTTTGAATTGTTTCCAATGCTGTAGCTATCTTATTTGATTGTTCCTATAGTGCTTTCCTGACTTCTTCCTTATTTTTCTCAATTCCATTGTAAAATGTTTCGATACATTTTATAATTATTTTTCTGAATTCCTTCTCAGGCATTTCCAAAGCCTGTTCTCTTTCCTGTATGGAGTGTAGATCTACCTCCAGCTCATTTGTCTCAGTCACTTTATCTTGTTTCTGGACATTTGCTGATATGGTCATCTGTTTCTGTTTTTTGGGCATATTCAGTAGTTAGCTGTGGCCTTAATACTTAGTTGGGTGTGTGTTTTGGTATTTTTTATGCTTTCTGATTGCCTTCAGATAGATGTGATCAGGAGATGGGCTTCCCTTTTCACTTTTCTTGCTTTATCTCACGGTTCTGTCAGGCATCGGTGGCTGCTCTGGTCCTTCCCCTATTCGGTGTCACCCAAGATGGCTACTCAGGGAGCAGCTGAGTGTCTTCGATTAGAAAGCATTGGATTTCTTGCTTCTGCTACTAATTCCACTGGCTGTAAGCCTTCCAACTTTCTAAATATTCCTTTTATATGTGGTTCAGAGTTCTGGCACCATCCCTTGATCCTGCTTGGTCCAGTATTCTGTGTTGTTGCTGATGGAGCTCCTCACTGCATGTCTACCTGATCCGCCATCTTGTTTGTTCTCAGGACATTGGTTCTTAATTAACAGAAACGTACTACTTCACAGGTAGGCTGTTTGCTTTTGTATTGCCCTGATTATTAGAATTGCTGGAGAAAGATAAAGCTGTCTGCTCCCCAAAAGATTTACCATCTCAGAAGCCCTATATAGAGTCACTATGAGCCAGAATTGACTCAATGGTAGTGAGTTTGGTTTGGGGTTTTATTATTGAAGTTACTTCTTTTACTGAGGTAAAATCTCACCCCAGCCCCTCTTATTTCCACTCATTGTAGTTTTACTTTCTAGAACCTTAGCAAATAAGGCTAATCTCTATTATTGGAATTTTAAGATTTAATTTCATTTGGATTGGCTGTCTGAACTACCTTTAATCTTTTCATCTATTGTGAGGGAGGATGGAGAGAAAAGTTACATTTACCAAACAGAGTAGATGAGGTGCCCTTGTCAATGCAAGTGTTGTCTTAAGATTTTTAAGTCACTGCTGTCTTTTAAGAGTCCTGACGAAGCACTTGACTGGTAACCAGAAGGTTAGCAGTTGGAACCCATCAGCCACTGTGTGTGAGAGAGTTGTAGTCTATTTCTGTAAAGACATGTTTAGCCTTGGAAACCCTATGGGGCAGTTCCACTCACTCTATCCTCTAAGGTCACTAGACGTCAACTCGATGGCAGTGGACTTGGGGCTACCGTTTCAATGAAGCAACTCGCTCTGCCCAGACCTTAAAGGAATCCTAGATTCCAGGTGTGTAAGCTCTGCTGATCTGGTAGAATAGTATTGGCATCTCTCCTTCAGTTCCATGGTCCTATCCTCTTAATACCTGCCCCAGGTTCTGCAGAACCAGCTGCCGTCTGGGTTGTCCTCTTCTTCTCTGCATAACCTGGGCTTCTTTAACCCCGACCTTCTTTTTTCACAACTACACTTACTCACGGACTATCTCAGTATTCAACACTTCACATCCATGACAACAAAAAATCTATCGAGCTATTTTGTACATTAATGACAAATGTCTGGATGCAAAGAATGCCAAGGTTCAAGGCAAGAGTAACACTGACTGTAATGGTTAAGATTATTCATCAATGAAACTGGGCCAAAATTCTCAGTGGTTTGGCAGTTATGTAATGATGTAGTCATCCTCCATTTTTTGATCAAATGCAGTCCATGTCCCTTAATGCCAATTTTCACAGAGTGACCCAATATTTAGAACCTAACCATGTCAATAAGTGAGTTCTAGGTGTACTTCTCCACCATTTGTTCCTTCTTCCAGAAATGGTCTCACTCAATCATGGATGAGTCTCACTACCATTCTGTTCATTGTACTTTTCTACCTCTTACCAGAAAAAAAATCTGCTTTTATTTTAATAAGATCTCAAGAGGGAGAAGAGATGCATGTGCTTGGTCAGTCAGCCAACTTGAACATGAAACATAGGTAACAAAAAGACAGTGAAATAATTACACACGCACATTAAAGAAATTTGAAACAGAAAAGAAGTAAAAATCTATGATTTGCTTTAAATCTGAAGGCTTTTTGCCTGTGAAGGAGTCCAGTCAGGCAGAGCATACTTCCATCTTGTACCTAGATTTAAGTGTTCAAATGTCAATCGTTCTTGAGTTCTCATACACCTCTGATGGCTGAACTGCTGGAGTGTATTTGAAAGTAGGCTTGGGGGCCACTTCCCCCAGCCAGCACAGGGAGAACAGAGAATCCCTCACACGAGCTTTCCTAGACGCATCCCTTAATGATCTGGTTGTAACATCAAACTCTGAGAAGCTCAGAGACAGTGTGTAAGCTTTCCTATTTACAGCAGTCCTCTCCCTGCTTTTGCAGGTCTGACATGCATATGGGATGCATTGTTGCCATCAGTCATGATAGTGAGAGGGCATTCCTTTGTTCTCTTTGCCCTATAAAAGGTCACTATGAGGAGATAGAACTTTGGAATCCATCCTGACATCATATTGATGGTTTTTCTCTGCAAAATCAATGCCACCGACTATCCCTTTCCACAGCACTCTCTACTCAGCTGGATTTGATAAATCATTGCAGTAACCACACAGAACTCAGACAGCATACTCACTGTTAGAAGATTACAGATGTTAACACATTATGGTTCAGGATCAGCAATGTTCAGGGAACAGCTCCTCCAGTCAGAACAACCTCTCCTCTGCCATGCCCATAGGTAGCCTGCTCTCTGGCCCTTGGCCTGACTTCTGCCTGCTCCAGCAATGTTACAAAGCTGATAAATATCCATAAGCCATACCATTCCACCATGAGACTCAGTCTGAAAGCATTCTAGCTCCATGGGTCAGCAAATCTAATTCTGCCAATTAAGTGCCTAGAGGCACTCCACTCTGCAAGCAAGCCTCTTGCCCAAAGTCACATATCTTTACTTGTTCCATGCACGGGGAGGGGAATGGCGCTACCAATCTCTCTACTTCTGGCTCCTGGTTATGCTGTTCCTCTGTCACAACTCTACTGTCACAGCTTTCTGTGTCTGGCTCAAGGAGGCTCAATGCCCAGGATCTCTTAGTTCAAAGGACACACACCACTCCTGGCTCTTCTTTCATGTTAGTGAGACACACACCCCCTCGCTTCTGAGATGCTCATTTTAAAACTCACATTAGAGTTTCACGTTTTAGTTAACTCGATAAACAATTACAGTATCATCTAATCAGTACCCAGACTCATAAGGAAAAAGTTGTCTGGTGGGAGTTAGAAGTACAATGGTTAGAAGAACCATATGAAATCATGCACTGTACTGTAGTCTCTATAATATTTATATATTTGAAGATAGGAGTCTCTTTTCTCCTCTACAATGGATTGTGCCACACTAACTAATCCATTCATCCACTTAATTATACAGTGAAAGCCATAACTCAAAGGGAGAGTCTTGTTTTTCCAGGTCTTGAAAATTTTCTGCCTTTGAGAGTGCAGTTTTTTTGTGTGTGGTAAATATTTGAGTGTTCTGTCTCTGATAGGCTGTCGCCTAACACAAGTTCTGCCTTTCACAGGTTTTTTTTTTCCCTTTAAATATATTGAAATTACAATTTATCCAGACTTAGATCTTCATTTTATTTACTAAGCTATTTATTATAGATTCTTAAAATAAGATTATGTTATTTTTAACCTGAGTCTGGAGTAGACTAATGTTCTGTAATCCATGTAGCAAAATATGATTTTTTTTTTTTGTGGCTGTTAAGTGCTGTCAAGTCAGCTCCAACTCAGCAACCCTGTATAGGGTTTGTGAGGAGTGGCTGGTGGGATTGAACTACCAGCCTTGAGGTTAGCAGCCAAGTGCTTATCCTACAGCAACACAACAGGACTCAATATGAATTGTTTTACAGAGTCTGTGTCTAGCTATACTGTTTCTCAGACTACCAATGGTTCATCAGTTCTGGGTGGGGACTTCTCACTGTCCAGTAGTTTTCAACAAGGCTACTGATAAAGTCCCTCTTACTAAAATGGAAGCCAGGACAGAATGGGCATCATTTGGAGAGCGGATCAGATCTTGTGCCCTGGGTTAGCTTCTTCAGTTCCTCTCAGCTCAGCCTGCACAGTGGATGACAGAGATCTTACAGCCTAGACCATCAGAGTGATTCTGCACATGTTTTCTTAACCTAAATAACTCTTCTCCCATCATTTCTTTGTCTTTTACCCCTTCCCCTCCAGAATCTGGATTTCCACACGATCCAGCTTGATTTTTCTCAGAAATGCTACCTTTCCTTACAAAAAATGTGAAATTCCATTCTATATGATCTCTTCTTTGTCATACATTTTATAGCTTCAGCATCTACTGGAGGTCTAGCTATAGGTCTTGTCTCTTACCTGGTTTTTGGGTTGATTTGTAGTTACAGTCATATATTTCAGTATATTAAGATACTTTTTAAATAGTATTTTCCCAACTCCATGGTTTATGCAGAGTTGTACAGCCATTACCACAATCTAATTTTAGAGTATTTTTTCACCTACCCAAAATAAACCCCATACTCACTTAACAGTCACTCCCATCCCCCTCCTCAGCCCTAGGCAACCAATCACTAGCCTGCTTTCTGTCTCTATGTATGTATATTTTTAATTGTCTTTAAGTTGGTTCTGACTCATAGAGACCCTACAGGATAGAATTGTCCCATAGAGATCCAAGGTTGTAATATTTACAAACCCCTAAGGAGCTCTGGTAGCATAGTGGTTATGAATCGGGCTATGAACCTTAAGGTCAGCGGTTCGAAACTACCAGCCGCTCCGCGGGAGAAAGATGAGGCTTTCTACTCCCGTAAAGATTTACACCCTCGGAAACCCTGTACAGGGTCGGAACCGACTTGATGGCACTTAACAACAACAACAACAAGGAGCTCTGGTAGCGTAGTGGGTATGAATTGGGCTGAGAACCTTAAGGTCAGCAGCTCGAAACTACCAGCTGCTCCGAGGGAGAAAGATGAGGCTTTCTGCTCCCGTAAAGATTTACAGCCTCAGAAACCCTGTACAGGGTTGCTATGAGTCGGAACCAACTCGACGGCACTTAACAACAACAACGTTTCCAAGATTGTAATCTTTACAGAAGCTAAGTGCCACATCTTTTCTCCCATGGAGTTGGGTGGATTTGAACTGCCAACCTTTTGGTTAGTAGCCAAACTCTTTATCATTGTGCTACTAGGGATCTATAGGTTTGCCATTACTGCTCTATTTGTAAAGGAGAGTAGTGCAGGCGGAGAGAAACGTGAGCAACCTTATTTCTTGTGAATGAATAACCCAAGTCTTAATATGTTGAGCACTTTTACCCCACTGTTCTCCTCTGGCCATGGGTTAATCCTTGGCTAAATTGGCAATGAACGACACCATGCTTTAAACAATTCTCCCTAGTTTCCTAATTCCTAGGTTTTCAGTGTAGCCTGCTATACTGATACCCTGCTGGTATCCAAGATGCTGGGTAATTTGCACAGGATGGGAGACACCAGAATAAACCACAGAATGAAGAAAACGGTGGGAAATGAAGAAAACCCCCTTCTCTGCCATATGCTCCATCAGAATTGAACTGGGGGATGAGGAAGGGTGACAGGCCATTTTTGGGCAGGCTCTTTAGAGGCTGCTAAAGAAGTATACTGATGTGGGTTAATGCGCCAGATTGCAAAGCTGTTTGAACTGCAAGGTCGGTGGTTCAAGCTCACCAGCTGCTCTTCGGAAACCCTATACAGGGTCGCTATGGGTCAGAACCTACTTGACAGCACTTCATAACAACAACAACAAAGAAGTATAAAGGATACCAGTGTCCCCGGGAGGTATCAAGAATGGTGCTTTGTGAGGTTTAAGTGCCCCATCGCCACCACTGGCTGGAGGGTGGTAGGGAGTGCTTTGCTGACCAAACAAAGCTGAAGGGGTTGGCTTTTCACTGTCGTGGGGAGAGGTATATATAGGGGAGACAGGACCCCTGAAGTAGACAACTAGGAGGCTTTAGCATGGCCAGTGTGACCAGGAAATCACAGGGGCCTAGTGAACTTCAGAGACCACGAACCATAAGCACCAAAAGATAGAAAAAGAGGAAGACTCACTCTCAACCCCAGTCAAGAGGCCATGGCAAGTTCAGATAACCTGATCCAAGTCCCTATTCTTTCCCATTCCGCCTGGCACAAATCCCTTCCTAACCTTTCCATTCTATCTGCCCCACTTTCCCCCACAATCCATTGATCTTTGGGATTTACCTTGTTGTCCTACCAGGTGTTGAAATCACAAAAGAAGGTTAAGCGACTGCTTCACATGAGCTCAAAGAAAAAAATCCTTTTATAAATCTACAACAACTTAGGGGCAGAAGAGAGAGAGAAGAGCCAACAAATTTCAGCCATAACCACAGACTGAGCCCAGAGAAGCCAGGCCAGACCCAGCAGCCAACTATAGATGGACAACACATTAGAAGCTGCCTCAGATACCAACAAGATGTGAAAGACAATGTTGATAAATATAAAAGCAACAAAAAATAAAATGAAATTAGGCACTCTATGCAGAAACATGGTGTATCACTAGCCTTTAATTTTAACAGATCAATTGTCCCACAAAAAGAGGGGGAGAGTGGGAATCATAGAGATTCTGCATCTTTCCTACACAGCAAGTCCCAGCCTCACGCACACATTCCCCCACCCCCACCCCATCTACCTAAGGAGAGAATGTAGTATGTGGGCAGTCTACCAAGGTCTCTTACCTTGTTTGAACACGATCCCCCACCTCTGACAGACGAATTGAACGATTTCTTTGCTGCGAAGTGAAATCATCAGGCAGGATTCCAGTTGAAGTTAAGGCAATGACAAGGGAAACAGGGAGAAAGCAAAGATAATTCAGGAGGCTGTGGCCCCCTCAGTTCTGATGCATAATTGAGCTACTGAGGTCATTTGGGAGTAATTCAGGTTGGAAGTTGAAGGTTCCTGTGTTTCATTGGCTCCCTGTTCCTCTACCTATAAATGTTAGAACCAAAATAAGCTGAGAAGCACAATAGGTACAACCCTCAAGAGATGATCATGTGACCAATTAAGTGAGGCCTTACTGAATACTAATCTCTGGTCTGACTCCGCCCAACCCTCATTCTTCCCCTCAAACATTCTTTCCCTTCAAAGCCCAGAATGGAGTTCTCACTCAGAGCCACACTGCCACCCCAGGCAGCAGTGGTTGGGGTTTGTATAACTTGTGGGTTACAAAGAGCGAGTCTCAAAAATTAGTTTTGTATCTTCCAAGAAAGATATTGAAAATCTGTGTACCGTCTCATAATGTTTTAAATTAACATTAAAGATGTCATGAATTTAAGTATCTACTCAGGAGGCAATTCCTGATTTTAAATATTGATAATTACAATAAAACCATGAAATGGATTTTTTTTTTTTTTTTTTTTTTAAGTTTTCAGTCTGGTTTGTTTTTGTCCAGATGAATTCTAGTACATTTTGCTCTGGAATTAGACTAGGGAGGAAATACCAGACAATGTTATTATTTAACCTGTATTTTCCTCATGAAGTTTAGAATCTGCTTAGGTATTTAAATAGGCAAGTCAATTCTTTGGTGTGCTATGTAAATGATTTTTTATGTACACTGTTGGGTTTTTTGTTTTTTTGTTTTTTTTTTACTTTTATTGTGGTTGGGGTCTGTTATGTTTAAATGGCCAGTATTACCCATTATTGATCTGAACCACAAAGAAAAGTATCAGAGCTCCGGTGCAGTATCTGTGCCTGCAGGATGTGTTTGCTGCAAAAAAAAATCACCTCTAAGGTTCCAGTACCTTGTAGCATTTTGTGTGAACTTGTCTTCACACGATATTTTACTAGGAAAATATATGTGTATTTATATAGATTTGTTGAAATTTAAAATTTGTATGGCCTAACATTCAAAATAGTCTATCACCCTTTGCCTTTAACTCTTCTCATATATTTGTATTAAATTTAAAACAAGTTCCTCTGTCTCTGGAAAGATAGATACACAAGAAACTGGTAGCTTTGTAAGGGGAAGAGGGGAAAAGGCAGCAATGAAGATATGGGCTGAGTTCGACCACATTTCATAGACTCCTGTGGACCTGGAGATGATAAAGAGAAAAGGAAGGGCTGATTGGTCCAAAGTATGGTGAGATCTGGGGACACCTGAGCCCATGGACAAGGACATAACTGCGGAGGGCTAGAGCTGAGAGTGAAACATCCAGCTGATATGAAGTGAGGGAAGATGCACAAGAACACCCAAACGTGCAGACAGTACCCATTTGACCCAGCCTTGATGGCTTGATGATCAGAACTTGACTTTGTTGTTGTTGTTGTCAGGTGCCATCGAGTCGGAACCAACTCATAGCGACCCCATGCACAGCAGAACGAAACAATGCTCGATCCTGGGCCAACCTCACCACCGCTGCCACCCGAGTCCATCAATGATGCCACCTGGCCGATCCATCTCATTGGGGGTCTTCCTCTTTTTCTCTGACCCTCCACCCTACCCAGCATGACATCCTTCTCCAATGATTGTTTCCTCCGGACTACATGTCCAAAGTAGGAGAGACGAAGCTTAGCCATCCTGGCCTCCAAGGAGCACTCTGGCTGCACTTCTTCCAAAACAGATCTATTGGTTCTTTTGGCAGTCCATGGCACCCTCAGTATTCTCCTCCAACACCACAACTCAAAGGCATCAATTCTTCTACGATCCTCCTTATTCACTGTCCAGCTTTCGCATCCATATGAGGCTATTGAAAACACAATGGCGTGGGTCAGGCGCACCTTAGTCCTCAAGCTGACATCTCTACTCTTCAATACTTTAAAAAGTTCCTGTGCAGCAGATTTGCCCAGTGCAATACGTCAGAACTTGACTAGAGGCAGATAAAAAACAATTTTTGATAAAGGAAACAAGTGTAAATTGCTACAATTTGATGAACTTATAGTAGCTCAAGGGAAGGAGTCTTCACATCAAATATCAATCTTATTCTCTCTGCATATAGGGTTGATAGGGATGGGCAATTTAGACAGCGTAGTGGCTATGAGTCGGGCTACTAACTTCAAGGTCAGCAGTTCAAAACTGCCAGCCATTCCATAGGAGAAAGATGAGGCTTTCTGCTCCTGTAAAGATTTGCATCCTTGGAAACACTATACAGGGTCGCTAGGCGTTGGAACCGACTCCAAAGCACACCACCACCACCACCTAAAATGAGGGGGCAATAAAGCACTAAGTGACTGGCTTACAAGTTTTCAAGATAGAGTTTAGTTTAAGAGTGTGCAGGGCAAGGTAGAGTCCCCACAGAATTGTTTTCATCTTGTCATCATGGTAAAAAGAGATGGGGATAAGATTCTTATGATTCAATAGTAATTGTTATCATGACTAATTTCGACATTTACAACTGTAAAGGTAGAAGTTCTGTAACATAAAGGAGGGAGTAGTTGATTAACTACAGTCCAGAAACAGAGGACCCTAGGACCATCAAGAGAGAAGACCATGAATGGAATGTGGGACCCTATCCAGAGAAGCAGTGGCACCAGTGATGGAGTCAGAGAGGAGGACATGGAGAGCAGCTAAGGACTCTAGACTCATGGAAAGAGAAAGATTGAGTGCTGGTGACCAGGAAGCAGGCTTGCAGAATGTGTCCTTTGGTTGTTTAAGTGATTATATATTCCTGAGTGCTTTTGTGTTACATACCCCCCCAGCAACAAAACAAAACAAAACAGAGGGAATAGAAGCAAATACTGTTGAATGATGATGCACCGAGGAGACCATAATCATTGCAATGAAATGAGTGTAAAACTGATGTTCTCCCATGTAAACTATCACTCAATTCACAATAAAAACTTTTAAAAAGAGAAAGTGATCACATTGGTTGCCTCTGGGAAGAAGAACTGGTGGTGTGGTACAGATGTGTGAAGGAAACTTACACTGTGTGTCCTTTTGCATCTGTTGAATTTTAAGTCATGTGAATGTACTGCATATTCAAATATAAGATGCAGCTTTAAAAACGAGAGTTAACTAATTATGTTATTTTTGTAAAAACAGACTTTGCTTATAAGACTTGTAATAAATTTGTTGAATATAAAGTTGATGATCTTGTCTGCAAATCTTCACTCAATTCACAATAACAAGTTAAAAAAATTATAATAAAATATATTTGGTTTTCAATCAGTGAAAATGTCTTTATTTCTTGAAGATTTATCTAATTATCCTATAAGCATAAACTATAGTAATCATATGACAGTGACAAGGAAATTACTATTAAGAAGACATCAAAAAGGTTAAAAAAGTGTTTAATGAAGCAAGTTAGCAAGAAGGAGAACAAACTAGAAGTTAGGACTCAGAGATGATATTTTCTCAACTTTTTTTAAAATTTCAAACTCTCAGAAAACTTGAAAGATTAATGCAATTAGTATTAGTACTCTTCACTTCGATTCACCAATGATAAAATATGTAACAAATACCACATTTGCTTTAATAATGGAATCTGGTTTGGTCTTCCACACGCCCAACAGGCTGGAATACTGTCTGGGACTTTGAGCTTATTACCAACTTCATCAGAAGTGCTACCAGGACTGTGCTCTGTGAAAATCCATCACATTTATTGTCTCAGCATTAACTGCTGGTACAGTATTCCTCAAAGATGTTGCAGACCTGAATATAGTACCCACTTTTACAACTTCCATCTGGCTTCTTTTATAATATATGAAAATCATGAGAATGCAGCATTATCAGAAGCAGTCATTAACAATTACTGGGTGTGTGGTTGGGAGGAGCTGTGGAACTGGCTAAGTGAAGGTGCAACGATAACTTCTTTTTAGACAGATCAGCATGAAGCTGTTCCCTATGAGGTAGAGGCTAAAGACATGCCAAATGTCCAACTTTCCTAAAGTGCTATTTTTGGTAAGTGCTGTCAAGTCAGTTCCGACTCATCGCCACCCTGGTGGGTTTGAGCTGCCGACCTTGCAGTTAGTTGTCTAGTGCCTACCTACAGCAACGCCACTCCATAATTCCTGATACCAACCATTACTCCTCTCCCATGTCATAGGGTTCCACCGTTCATTGTAACAACTCACAGAACTCATGGGCTGTTAAAGAAATGGTTCATGTGGTTGTGGAAGCTGGCAAGTCTCAAAACTGCAGTTCACACGTCAGTCTGGAGGATTTTCCTCACACAGAACTGGGCTGTTGACTGACTAAACTGTGGAAGCTGGCACATTAGGTCAGATCCTGGGTTCAGCTCCAAAGAATCGGAGGTCAGACTGAGATGAGCTTGGCTTGTCAAGGGAAGGAGCGCACAGCTCACTCACATCACCAGCCTGGCTCATTTTATACTCAGCAGGATGGCAAAACCGACCAAGCCCCTTGCTAGATTTCCCAGTGTTTACACTTTTTAATTAACCTGTTAACAATCACTCACATCTGAACAATATAATCCTCTCAGCATCTTCCCCCACCTTCTCCTCTTACCCAGAACCATCATGAAAAAGTCATTTGGTGGGAGCTACAGACCTGGCTTTTCCTCCTACTGCAAGGATACTTCATAGATGGTAGTATATACAAGGGGCTTCAAAAGTTCATGGAAAATTCCATTCTCTTTTCATTAAAAGTTTCTGTAAACTTTTCTAGCCCTGCTCATATAAGAGGCACAGAATGTCTGATGTCTTTATTCATGTCATATTAACAGCCTTTAACGTCATTTGGGAGTCCTGGTGTGGCGCTGTGGGTTAATGCACTGGACTGCAAAGTCAGTTTGAACCTGAAGGCCAGTAGTTCAAGATCACTAGCCATTCCTCAGAAACCCTCTACAGGGCTGCTATGGGTTGAAACCAACTCGACAACATACAGCAACAACAGACCTGGCTAGAAGACACATAATAAATAATTTACTGTATTGCAGAAGGGAAGAATTTAAGACTCCTCGAAAAGTGGCCCGTCCTAGGGAATGATGAGGAGAGCTAATGGAGTTATATCGGGATGTGATGCCTCTCCACTGGAGGATTGCAGTAAGAAATTCAAGTGATGGTGGTTGTGTGCAGTTGAGTGGGTTGCGACTTATAGTCACCCTGTGAGGCTGTAAATCCTTTACAGGAGTAGAAAAGTCACCTCATCTTTCTCTCACAGAGCGGCTGGTGGATTCAAACTGCTGATCCTGCAGTTAGCAGCCCAACACGTAACCCACTATGCCACCAGGGCTCCTTAAGAAACTGAAGTAGTGGGCTATAGATAACATCTCAAGCCCAGGTGGGGTAAAGGGAGGGAAGTTCAAATGGGGGTGGGGATGGGGAGAGAATGCAGTATAATAAGCAAATGGATTTAAGGCTCAACTGCCAAGCAATAGTTGGGGCTAGAACACGAAAATAAGATTGCTCTTTTAAGTACATTTAAGAACATGTTATCAGGTAACAGAACAACTTTAGAGTAAAGGAAGATGACACAAACTTCATGGTTTATGTCTTTCTCTCTGCATGTAAAAGAGAGTGTGTGTAATGAGTCAGAATGGACTCGGAGGGAGTAGGTGCGCTGTTTTTTGGTTTAGACATCAGAAACCCAAACAGGCATTTAAACAGATGGAAGACTATTAAAATGTGAAGCCTTTTCAGTCCAAGACCAGGCTTATTTATTTCAGAATTAAAAAAAAAAAAAAAAACTTCATCCAGTCACCTATGGCTATGTTTCCTATAAAACCTTACTCCTTATTTAACCTGGCTTTCTGTCCAATATGTACATTGTCACAATAAATGTGTGCCTCTTAAAAAAAAAAAAAAAAGAGGTAGCGTATAAACAGAGAATATTTCTGTCTACATACTTTGCCCAATAAGGTCTCCAAAAAACAAGAGATACTTCAGAAGGCAAAAGTTTCCACTGGACAGACAGTATAATCATTTAGGACCATTCTAGGGAGAAGCTTAGGTATCTTTTTATGGGGCTTCCTTAACTAGGGCTGTATCCCAAGAAGCCAGTAGAGTTGCTCACCACCCTTGTCCCTCTCCATACACACAGGATCTACCTGGATTCGGGAGATGAGACAATACCAGAGCTGCTCTCACTTCTCCCTAACCTGGGTCCCAGAAAGGGTCCAATAATGCACCATTTTTTTCTTAAAAACATTCTTCACACTTGGTCTGGTGATCTTTGCTTGTTAAATGTAATCCATCAAAAGCTGCTTCTGTTTTCTAGATCATTTAAGCATAAAATTGAATTTGTTTTAAGGATTATTGTTGTAGTTAAGTACTGCTGAGTCAGTTCTGACTCATAGTGACCCTGTACAGGGTTTCCAAGGAGCAGCTGGTAGGTTTGAACCACTGACCTTCAGCTCAAAGTGACCTTGCAGTCCAGCAAATTATCCTGCAGCACTACACCAGGACTCAGAAAATACAAAATTCCAAATTTTAGCTCCATTTGTCAATTTCTTAAGCGGTATTATAGTTTCAGATTTTTATTTTTACATTACTTGATGCTTTAACTTCCATTAAAGTGCTATTTTGTTTTCTTTACTTAATCCCATGATTTAACTTGCTGTTCTGAGTTACGTAGAATACTAACCTAAACCTCAAACTTGGAAACCATCTTTTCACATAGTTGTAGCTAATCATTGTGCCTGAATATCTTGCATTTGACTGAACATGCCCAGGTGTCTCAACAATTTCTCATCGGTCTCATTTCACAGAGCTTTAATCAGCTGCTGTTCTCCTCTGAACACTCTCCAAGATTTTTTTTTTTTTTTCTCTTTTTACAGCTGGCATGTCAAATTAAATGTAGTTTGTTCCAACTGAAGCCTGCATACTGCCAAATAAAGCAAAAATAATTGCTTCCCTCCTTTTTCACATGTACGCCTTAATACAATCCTATAAAGTATTTGCCTCTTATTTCAACATAGAGGAGACTCATCCACTTAAACACCAACCCTAAATGTTGGCTTTGTTTTATCTGTTGCTGTCTTAGCTGGTATTTTATGTTTTGGAATTCGGTAGCCTAAAAAAGTTAAATGTTAAGCCCATAAGTAACTTTCTTCCACACATTTTTCCTTCAGATATTGTCCCATTAACAATTAGTATAAATGTAGATGGTTTGGGGCTTGGGGATCACAGAAACTAAGAGTTGTTTAGTGACAGACACTGGAGAGTAATATTTAGATTCCAGGAGAGACTGCTGAAGCAGGCAGCTTGTGTTATCCTCTGTCAAAGTTCTTTTGTTATATGCAATGGAAACCAGTTTCAACAAAAGGGGATTTCTTGGGAAGATACCAGTATTTTGAGGAGGCTGGTGAGCCTTGCTTAAAAGCTAGCAAACACTAAGCAAATTCCAAAGAAGAAGAAAGTTAGCATCTACTTCTTGGGAATGTTCTCTGGTCCTTCCCCAGTCATTAAGAATTCTAAACTCTGGCCACTGAGTGTCAGGCATTGGGAGATTAGCAGGCCAGTCCTTGTCTTACAGTGCCACACCAGAACTCCAATGTGCCCTTAATACAAGTAATACCCTCACTCTAGACATTTTTCATTTTCAGAAGTTATCTACAGAATTTTCTTAGATGTCCTATAACATTTACAAGCTAGCTAGCTAGCTTAACTTAGCTGAGTAATGATATTAAATATGGGGAGATTGTATGTATTTGAAATGAAATACTTTAATTCACTCCTTCATTTAGTAAATATTTATTGAACACCTCCATATGCTAGGGAAAAGTGATAAAAATGACTTTGTCCCTGTCTGCATGCAAAGTAGCAATCTACGCTATCAGCTAATTTCCCCAAATAGAACATCCTGATTTCGTCAGATTTTCTGAAATTCTTATTCAAAATAGTGCTACCTTCTATAGCACCAACCATTGAGAGGAAGAGGAATCAGTTTTGTATTTTCTCTTTTATCATTAAAGTAGATGTGAAAAGAGGGAGAGGAATTGTGAGGATAAAGCTAAAGGATCCTGCAACTTTCTTGCTGGATTTCAGATGGTGTCTCTCATTTTAATTGATGCCATTTACACGCCCTACAAGTCCTTTTCTAGATCTTCCTCAGTGCCCTGATTTACATTCAAATGCATTTTGTAGCATTTGGAAGCCCTCCAGTGGCCAAATACTATATCAGGAAAAAAAAAAAAATCCTTTTGTTATGCTGAAGTGTTTAGGTGTGAGAAACAACTTTTTAAAGTACATAATAACAAAATAAGATGGATTAATGGATGAATGTATTTGTTCTTAAGTGCCATTAAGTTGGTTCCGACTCATACACAGCAACCCTGTATAGGGTTTCCAAGGCGTTAAATCTACACGGGAGCAGCACTCTGATAGGATACTGTGACTCAGACCTTAAATCTTTCTCCTGCATAGTGGCTGGCGGGTTGAACCTCATGCTTTGCAGTTCTGGGCTTATTGTATGGAACTACCACACTCCCAGATGAATGGATAGATGGATAGATATAAGAAAAAAGCAAATGTCAATTGTAGAATCTAGGTGATAGGTAAAATGGTCACTATACAATTCTTTCAATTTTTCTGTGTTTGAACATTTATACAGTAAAATATTGAATAAAAATCTTCCTGTTAGACTGAAAAATATATTTGTAGTTTAAAATCAGCAAAGGTGTGTATGAGAGTTATATTCTTTCACCATACTTAGTTTTTATGCTAAGCAAATAATGCAAGAAGCTGGACTATATGAAAAAGAACGCCGCGTCAAGATTGGAGACAGACTCATTAACAACCTGAGATATGCAGACGATACAACCTTGCTTGCCAAAAGTGAAGCGAACTGATGAAGATCAAGGACTACAGGCTTCAGTAGGGAATACACCTAAATATAAAAACA
The DNA here is from genome assembly GCF_000296735.1 of Chrysochloris asiatica. Taxonomy (NCBI): domain Eukaryota; kingdom Metazoa; phylum Chordata; class Mammalia; order Afrosoricida; family Chrysochloridae; genus Chrysochloris; species Chrysochloris asiatica. The sequence continues at coordinate 33,873,831 of NW_006408528.1, forward strand.
AAAATCTTCACAATTGGACCAATATCCCAATAAAGAGAAAAGATTGAAGCTGTCAAGGATTTCGTTTTACCTGGATCCATCTGGTGTGGTGCTGTGGGTTAATGCGTCAGACTGCAAAGCCGTTTGAACTGCAAGATCGGCGGTTCAAGCTCACCAGCCGCTCCTTGAAAACCCTACACAGGGTCGCTATGGGTCGGGATCGACTCGATGGCACTTAACAACAGCAATCAACACGCATGGAATCAGCAGTCAGGAGATCAAAAGACATTGTTGTTAAGTGCCCATGAGTCAGTTCTGACTCATAGTGACCCTGTATAGGGTTTCTGAGGAGCAGCTGGTGGGTTTCAACAGCTGGCCTTGTTATTTGCAGGTCAGTGCTGATTCTACAGTGCCATACCACGAGTCCAAAAAAGACATGTTGGATTGGGCAAATCTGCTGAAAAAGTGCTTCAAAAGCAAAGATGTCACTTTGAGGATTAAGGTGTATCTGACTCAAAGCCATGTATTTTTCAACACTTCCTGTGCATGAGAAAACCAGACAGTTAATAAGAAAGACAGAATAATTATTGATGCTTTTGAATTATGGTGCTGGCAAAAAATACTGAATATACTATGATGGACTGCCAGAAGAATGAACTGTCTTGGAAAAAGTACATCCAGAATGACTTTTAGAAGTGAAAATGGCATGTCTTTGTCTTATGTATTTTGGACATGAAGTCAGGAGGGACCACTGCCTGGTAAAAGGTAACATGCAGCTTAGAGAGTCAATGAAAAGACCCTTAATAAGATGGACTGATACAGCAGCTGCAAGAATGGGTCAAACATTGCGAGTTTTGTGAGGATGGCTAGACAGAACCGTTGTACGTAGGAGTTGCTCTCAGTTGGAGCCAACTCGATGGCACCTAACAAGTTGCTATTACTGAATTAAAATTTTATGACATTTAAATTACATCTCAATAAAATTATATTCATTAGTGAACATGGATCAATTTTCTTAACATGGATTAGATTTGAATGCTTAAGAACTTAAGTTTCTTTTTAGAATGTATCTACAATGCAAATGTGAAATAGTTATATGATTTCTATATTATAAAAGCAAACTGACATTTCCCCCTAGAATATTTATTTTACAAACTCAGAAAATCGTTAACAAGTCAACGGAATTCTGACAATACATTTTCTTAGCTGTATTTGTTAGGGTTCAAGTGCACAGGACAAAATGCACTCTTAGTTTCAGCAGATAGGGATTATTAGCAAAGCTAAAGAAACAGTTTGTAACTAAGCTTCAGGAGGGACTGGCAAATCCTTGTCATACAAGTTGACAGTGAAGGAGCTGCTGCTTCTGGCATGATGAGGAAACTACTCCAGGACATCACCCTCACTGGGAAACGCCCCATCAAGGTTACCTCACAGCTCGTCTCTCCCTCACTCAATTCTGAATTTTTCATTACACACAACCGCCTCTGGTTTGTGGAATCTAAATTACACCCTCCTGACACATGGTAAGCACTCAGCAAGGTTAGTAAATTTTGTTAGAAAGGCCTGAGTCTGCATACAGGCACACAACCAAGATTTGCTCAGGACTCTTGAAAAGTGACTTATGGAAGCAGATTGCCGTGACATTGGGGACTTAAGAAATGCTTCCAGACAGTGGTAGTGGTGGTGGTTATGTGCTGTGGAATCGGTTCTGACTCACAGTGACCCTGTACAAGGTTTCTGAGGCTGTGAAACTGCCTAAAAATACTTTGGGACTATTGGTTTTCTGACTTCTTGAATGTTTATCCTAGTCTTCTTGATCCATAAAATTTCCTCTTGGTTTACTGCCCCCTTCTGGGGAAGTGGGGAAAAATTAGTTTATGTTCCAATCCTTTATTTTGTTAAGTGCTGTCGAGTCGGTTCTGACCCATAGTGACCCTGTGTAGGGTTTCCAAGGAGAAGATAATGAGCTTAAATGGTTGACCTTGTGGTTCAAACTGACTTTGCACCCACAGCGCTACACCAGGACTCCATTTCAACCCTTGTTGTTGTTAAGTGCTGTCAAGTCGGTTCCAACCCATAGAGACCCCGTAAACTGTATAGGGTTTCCAAAGAGTGGTTGGTGAGCTTGAACTTCCGACCTTGTGGTTCAAACCAACTTTGCAGTCCAGTGCATTATTAATCCACAGCGCCGCGCCAGAACTTCGTTCCAACCCATACAGCCACTCACCCGGCTATAAGCTTTGTTTGAACCCTTAGCCTAAGAATCCAACTCAAAATTTGTTGTTAAGTTCAACTGAATTCAAATGAAAGCAAAGCTCAAATGTAAAACGTTCACATTTGAATTTCCACTTCAGATTTTTGTTACATAGAGCTAATACTGATAGATGGAATAATTAATATTATATAAAGATGCTAAAGATAATTTGTTATTCTGAATGGTTATAGACTATTCCCTATAAGCGGTTTCACTTTTATGGAGCAATGGAATGTGTAAACAAATAGAAAATTTTCATTTTTTTAATGGAAAAAAAAAAAGAAAAAAAAAAGATTTGCTTTTTTTCCCTCCCTCCATCGTACTGAGCAGTCTTTCACACGTATCTCAAGCACCAGCTACCACACTTCCAGCACAGCTTCGGCTGCCCAGAGTTCTTAGCTTATGGAACCTTGCTTCTTTTAACATTAATGTTTGAAATAAAAATGCATAGGATAAACTCTTGACTGCTAACCCCAAATTTAGCAGTTCAAACCCACCAGCCACTCTCAGAAACCCTATTGACTCAACAACACACACTAAACGTTAAGGGGGCTATGAAAATTAATCATTTATTCTATCCGTGGTTGTCGAAATGGAGTATGTTTCCTTTTAGAAATGAAAAACAAAGAAAATGCCACTTAACATTGTTGGTACATCAGTCTAGGTCGGTAGGAAAAACATACTGTACCAGGCTTGTCTTTTTGCTGGTACCACGAAGAAATTCTACTCCAAACTTTAATAAGATTTGTTTTCACTAGATTCTTCTTTTTATCCTTTTCCACACTTCATATTTGAGGGAGTGTCAGACAAAACATTTACTTAATTCACCACCACTCATTTGTCAGTTTGTTGTACTGTGGTGGCTTGTGAGTTGCTCTGATTCAGGAAACTATGTCACTGGTATTTTAAATACCAGCAGGGTTACCCATGGTGGACAGGTTTCAGATGAGCTTCCAGACAAAGACAGATTAGGAAGAAGGAGTGATGAACTATTTCCGAATATTTAGTCACTGAAAACCTTATGAAGAAAGAAAGACCTATAGGAAAAATACAAAACAATAGAGGAGACTGACTGTTACTACAAGAACAAGCAAGTTGCTTGCCCAGGAAACATCAGGGCAAGTGGTTGGGTCCCCTCGGTGCAGGCCCCCATCTAGGACTAAGACTCAATGGGAATACAACACTCTGATTGGTGACTACGCTTGTCGCCGATAAGGGGAAGTGAGGGAGGAGCAGCAATGAGGCGGTGAGCTAAGCCCTACAATGTTCAATAGACTTCTGTGAACCTGGGTGAAGACCTGGTTGGTTGGCCAGCAGTGTGGCAAGACCTGGGGACTCTTGGGCCCAGAGTCAGTGACATAGCCACAGAGGACTAGAGTGGAGAGTGAAGCATCCAGCAGATAAGAAGAGAGGGCATATGCACAAGAACACCCACACTTGCAGATAATACCCACTTGACCTGGCTTCAATGACTAGATGATCAGAGCTCAACCAGAAGAAGAAAGAAGAGGGAAAAAAATGTAATCTGATACAATTTGGTGAACTTGACCTACACCTATGGATGCAATAGCTCAAAGGAGGGAACAAATCCTTACAGCAAGGATCATTCCCACCCCCTCCATACACAGAGTAGACAGGGATGGGCAACTTGGACATTGGCTACCCAAAATGGAGGGACTAACAAGGCAAGAAGTGACTGGCTTACAAGCTTTCAAGCGGGAAGCTCGATTCATAGGGCATGGAAGAAGGTACAATCTCCACTGAGTAGTATACAATCTGTCTAGGTGGGGCTGATGAAATCCAGATAGATCTCTTGTGATACAATAGTGAGTAATTATCTGGACTGCTTGTGAGGGTCGGAATTGCAAAGGTAGACGTTTTTTAGCAAGGAAGGGAGTGATTAACTTTTCAGCCTAAGAGTGGAGGTCCCTGAGACTATCAAGGGAGAAGAGCGGAGAGTGGGACCCTACCCAGAGAAGCAGTGATGCCTGAGATGGAGGCATAGATGATGACGTGGAGAGATGGAGCTGTTGGGGACTTTACACACAGAGAGGAAGAGGGGCTGTGTGCTGATGACTGGGGGGCAGGCTTGTAGTGTATACCCTTTGGATGGCTGATGATGCACAGAGGGGATTGTAACCATAGCACTGAAATGAAATACTGTAAGATGAATGTAAAACTAATGTTCTCCCATGTAAACGATCACATAATTCACAATAAAACATTAAACACACACACACACATAAACCTTATAAAGAGCAGAGAAATACTGTCACGTATAGTGCCGGGAAATGAGCCCCTCAGGTTGGAAGGCACTCAAAATGCAACTGGGGAAGAGCTGCCTCCTCAAAGTACAGTTGACCGTGATAATGTGAATGGAGTAAAGCCCGTGGGAGAAAAGCACGCGGGACTTTCATTTGCTGGTGGGGCACAACTCAAAATGAAGAGAAACAGCCATAAACATCCATCGAAAATGGGAACATGGAATGTACGAAGTATGAATCTGGGAAATTTGGAAGTTGTCAAAATGAAATGGAATGCATAAACATTGGTATCTTAGGTATTAGTGAGTTGAAATGGACTGGTACTGGCCATTTTGAATCTTTACTATGCTGGGAATGACAAATTGAAGAGCAATGGTGTTGCATTCATTGTCAAAAAGAACATACCCAGATCAGTCATAAGGTACAATGCTGTCTGTGATAGGGTAATATCCATGCGCCTACAGGGAAGCCCAGTTAATATCACTATTATTCAAGTTTATGTACCAACCACTAAAGCCAGTGAGGATGAAACAGAAGAAAATTGATCAAACATGCAATCAAGATGTATTGCTCATTACTGGTGATTGGAATGCAAAGGTTGGGAGCAAAGAGGAAGGATCACTAGTTGGAAAATAAAGCCTTGGTGATAGAAATGCTGCTGGAGATAACAAGAGAGAATTCTGTAAAATCAATGATTTGTTCATTTCAAATATCTTCTTTAGACAGCATAAGAGATGATTATACACATGGACCTCACCAGATGGAACACATAGAAATCAAATAGACTACATCTGCAGAAAGAGATGATGGAAAAGCTCCATATCATCAGTCAAAACAAGGCTGGGTCAGATTGTGTCATATGCAAATTCAAACTGAGGCTGAAGAAAATGAAACAAGTCCACGAGAGTCAAAATATGACCTTGAATATATCCCATCTGAATTTAGAGATCATCTGAATAAAAGATTTGATACATTAAACACTAAAGACCGAAGACCAGAAGAGTTGTGGGATGACATCAAGAACATCATACATGAAGAAGAAAAAAAAAGTCATTAAGCAGACAAGAAAGAAGGAAAAGGTCAAAATGGATGTCAGAAGGGACACCGAAACTTGCTCTCAAGCATAGAGATGTTAAAGCAAATGGAAGAAATGAGGAGGTACAAGAGCTGAACAGAAAATTTCAAAGATCAGCTCAAGAAGATACAGCCAAATATTACAACAAAATGTGCAAAGATCTGGAATCAGATAACCAAAAAGGAAGAACACGCTCAGCATTTCTCAAGCCCGGGGAACTGAAGAAAGAAATTAAGATTCAACTTTCATTGAATCTCTAGGCAAATTATTGAATGATGCAGAAAGCATCAAGAGAAGATGGAACGAATAAACAGTCACTGGACCAAAAGCAAATGGTTAATGTTGAACCGTTTCAAGAGGTAGTATATGATCAAGAGCCAATACTGAAGGAGGAAGTCCAAGGTGCATTGAAGGAATTGGCAAAGAACAAGGCACCAGGAATTGATGGAATAAAAATTGAAATCTTTCAAGAAAGTGAGGCGGCACAGGAGGCACTCACTCATCTATGCCAAGAAAATTGGAAGACCACTATTTGGCCGACTGATTGGAAGAGATCCATATTTGTGCCCATTCCAAAGAGAGGTGACCCAATGGAATGCGGAAATCATCGGACTATCTCTCTGATATCCCATTCGAGTCAAGATTTACTAAAGATAATACGGAAACGGCTGCAAGTATACATTGACACAGAACTTCCAGAGGTTCAAGCCGGATTCAGAAGAGGACTTAGAACGAGGGATATCATTGCTGATGTCTGATGGACTTTGGCTGAAAGCAGAGAATATCAGAAAGATGTTTACTTGTGCTTTATTGACTACGCACAGTCTTTCAGCTGTGTGGACCATGACAAACTATGGACAACATTGGGAAGTATGAGTATTCCGGAACACTTAATTGTGCTCATGAGGAATCTGTACCTGGACCAAAAAGCAGTTGTTGGAACAGAACATGGGAACACTGAATGGTTTAAAACTAAGAAAGGTGTGCAACAGGGCTGTAATTCTTTCACCATACTTATTCAACCTGTATGTTGAGCAAATAATCAGAGAAGCTGGGTTATATGGTTTTATTTAATAAAGACTTCTATGATTTTGTACCAGTACTTTCTGACTTACCCTAATGTATATTTTTCCTAAGTTAGTATTTTGAAAATTTGCATAGAAGGTACATGCAAAATGCTATTTTTGAGTGCTTACTTCAAGTGAGAAAAGAAATACTTAGGTCTTATATTTAATATAGTAAATTATTGTAATTCTTTTTCACAATTTAGTTTTAGAAAGATTCTATTATATGTATATAAAAGCATTTAGAAGGCACAATAGTTTAAAGTAGTATATACATATAGATAATCAGAACATTTGTGTACTTACTAAACTGCTAATCCTACTGAAGATTTTTCAACCAGGAAAATAATGCTTGAAGGAGAAATTTAGAACTATTTTTCTGCTTATTTAATTCTTAGCTACTCGAGTATAGATCTGTAGCAACTAAAGAATATATTCTTTCTGAAATATTGGCAAGAATTCTCAAGCCACAAATGCTATTCCATTAAATCATGATAACAGTACATACTCCATGTTATAACTAAACTATGGTTGGAATCTTTGGCATTCCCTTCCCCCACTAATTCAACAAAGCCCAGATTTGTTGTAGTTCGAACACATCTCATTTCCTAGAATCCTATTTCTTTGAGATACCCAAATATTGCTGCATTTCACTGGCTAACTTTCTTACGAGTTAAATATCAAGCACATTTTATAAGATCTGTGCACCTTGAAAACAAATAGCACAGGGAAGAAATTGTAGCAAAAAAGATAGTTTATATTTAAAACTAGATATACTTTATACATTTAGTACAACATGCCAGGGTTGCTTACTGACTGATATGCCCAAAACTTCCTTAGTCTTTGCAATTTTCTATCTGCCAGAATGAATACATGAGCTTCTGGCCTTTAAGAATCGTGTATCAAAGATCCAAAACTAGAGAGTATACTATTACAAAATTGAAATTAATTCACACCTATTATTTTGAAAACTAATGATAGAAACTGAATTTTTGATATCCAAAATAACCTCACCAACAGCAAGTAATTAAGACGTCTGCATAAAAACCAAAAGTAGCAAGAAGTTACCCAAGTCTAAAACAATTATTCCGATCTTGTGTTTAGGATCAAACTAGAACCATCTCATGGGCTGCAATCAAGTTGTTAGGTGCTGTCTAGTTGGTTCCAGCTCATAGCAACCCTCTGCACAACAGAAGAAAACACTGCCTGGTTCTGACTCATCTTCACAACTGTTATATGATGTTATGTTTGAGCCCATTGCTGCTGCCACTGTGTCAATCAATCTCACTAGGGGTCTTCCTCTTTTTCACTGACCCTCTACTTTACCAAGTATGATATCCTTTCTCCAGGGACTAGTCCCGCCTGATAACATGTTTGAATTATGAGAGACGAAGTCTGGCCATTCTGGCTTCTAAGGAGCATTCTGACTGCACTTATTCCAACACAGATTTATTTGTTCTTCTGGCAGTCCATGGTACTTTCAAACTTCTTAAATTAACACAATTGCAATCAAGAGTATCAAATCATTTCATTTTGATGAATTTCAACTAAAATATTAAAATCAGGACACATTTTCAGGCTAAACATAATAAAGATTTCATTCTTCACTTGAATTCTCAATAACTTCAGATTGCAAAATGCATTAGATTCCTTTTATTGACTCCTCTTCACACTAAATACAAAATGATTTCTAGTTCACATTTTTTAAAAAGTTAATACATGAGGGGGCTTAAAAAATTCATGAGAAAACCCCATTATTTTCTAATTCCATTTTTTCTTGAACTTTTTGAAGCCTCCTTGTATATCCCTGTTACTCAGAATTATTGGGTGATATTTTAACCAGTCTGTGCTTCTGAATCAATACCAGGAGTAGTGATAAATATATAAGCAACTTGACTTCTACTCCATGAGTGTATATTAGAATGTTAAATGATATCTATCGAGGTATTAAATTGAAAAATGCAAAGGGTTTTAATCAAATGGTGGAGTCCTGGTGTGGTGCTATAGGATAAGCATTGGATTCTTAACCACAAGATCAACAGTTCAAATCCACCAGTTGCTTCTTGGAAACCCTATACAGGGTTGCTGTGAGTCAAAATTGACTCAAAGTCATTTTGCTTTGGCAGGGTCAGGCCAAATGCTTTCTTGGGACGTTCCCCACCCCTGCTCTACAGGGTCACTATGAGTCAGACCCAAGTCAATAGCACCTAGCAACAATGAAAAGGTAGTTGGAAATTTAAGTAGAAACTAAATTAAAAACAGCTACCTATACATAGGGTATAGTCTTGGATTCATCTATTCAGACATCTATTTTCTGCATGTTTAGCCACAAAAACCTTATGAGCAGCAGTAGAACATTGTCAGATACAGTGCTGGAAAATGAGCCTGTCAGGTTGGCAGGCACTCAAGGTATGACTAGGGAAGAACTGTCTCCTCAAAGTAAAGTTGACCTTAATGATATGGATGGAGTGAAGCTTTCCAGACCTTCATTTGCTGATGGGCCGCAACTGAAAATGAGGAGAAACAACTGCAAACATTCATTTGTAGTGGCAGCAGCAACAAGCTCATGCTTACCAGTTGTGAGCATGGTGGTCTAGGCAATGTTTCACTCTATTGTGTATAGGGTCACTATGATTCAGAACCAACTTGACAGCACCTAACAATCACAATTGTTAATCAACAACAACAACAAAAAGCCAAACCAAACTCACTGACATTGAGTTAGTTAACTGACTCACAGCGACCCTGCATAGCATTTCTTTTTTTTTAAGCTTTTATTGTGTATTGACTGAGTGAAGGTTTACAGGGCAGATCATCAATTTTACATTCAGCAAATCATTGTAATGATTACAATCCCCTCCATGCACCCTTGACCAACAGTATTTACCTCTATTATACTTTTATTTTTATGTACACATACCACATTGAACATATATATTTGTTTAAATGTCCAAAGGGTACATTTGGCAAGCCAGCCTCCTGCTTTTCTCAGTCCCTGGGCCTAGAGTCTTCTGCTGCTCTGTTTCTCTGTGCCATTGCCTCTGCCACCATCTCTGTTCGTTCCGCTTTTCTGTTTAGGATCCCTCACTCCTCTTTTACGTTCTTTACTCTCGATGGTCCTAGGATCCTCTGTTCCTGAAAAGACAGATTAACTGTTCCTCTGTTTTAGTTGCACCTCTTCTACATTTATAAGGAGCTCTGGTAGTGTAGTGGTTACGAATCGGGCTGCGAACCGTAAGGTCAGCAGTTCGAAACTACCAGCGGTTCCGCGGGAGAAAGATGAGGCGTTCTGCTCCCGTAAAGATCAACAGCCTTGGAAACCCTGTGCAGGGTCGCTATGAGTCGGAACCGACTCCACGGCACATAACAACAACAACAACTTCTACATTTACAGTTGTGACAATCGCCATTAGACCTGATATAAATTACTCGCAATTGAATCATAAAAATCCTATCCCACCCCCATCACCAGAACCATCTGGACAAGAGAACTATTCAGTAGGGTTTCTGTCTTACTCCCCTCATTCTGACACTAAACACCTTCATGAAAGCTTGTAAGTCTGCCACTCCGTGCCTTTATAGACCCCCAGTTTTATTTAAATTAAATGTTTTTATTTTGGATTGAAAGTTTACAGGGCACATCATCAGCTTCACATTCAACCATTCATATAGCTTGTTTCATTACATTGATTATTATCCTCTCCATATATCATCAGTTAACAGTGTTTCTCTCTATCCTCTTTAGCTTTCTTTTTTTTTTTTTTGGATGGGGGTGGGGAGACTTGCCTTTTTGGAATTTACAGTCTCGGCTTTTAGGGAAGGTTTTTACATTTGTCTGTGGATATCCAGGGCTGCATAGCATTTCTGAGATTGTGGATCTTTACAGAAAAAAGTCTCATCTCTCTCTTGTGGAGTGGCAGATGGGTTTGTATTCTTTCACCATCTTATTCTACCTGTATGCTGAGCAAATAATCCAAGAAGCTATATGAAAAAAAAAACATGACATAAGGATTGGAGGAAGACTCATTAACAATCTGCGATATGCAGATGATACAACCTTGTTTGCTGAAAGTGAAGAGGACTTAAAGTATTTGCTGATGAAGATCAAAGACCACCTCCTTTGGTATGGATTGCATCTCAATGTAAAGAAAACAAAAATCCTCACCACTGGACCAATAAACAACATTATCAACAGAGAAAGACTGAAGTTGTCAAGGACTTCATTCTTCTTGGATCAAATATCAACACTCATGGAAGCAGTAGTCAAGAAATCATAGGACATATTGCATTAGGCAAATCTGCAGCACAAGACCTTTTTAAAGCATCGAAGAGCAAAGTTGTCAGCTTGAGGACTAAGGTGCGCCTGACCCAAGCCATGGTATTTTCAATAACCGCATATGCATGCGAAAGCTGGACAGTGAATAAGGAAGACCGTAGAAGAATTGATGCTTTTTAGTTGTGGTGTTGGAGGATAATATTGAAAGTGCAATGGGCTGCCAAAAGAACCAACAGATCTGAATTGGAAGAAGTACAGACAAAGTGCTCCTCAGAGGCCAGGATGGCCAAACTTCCGTTTCTCATACTTGGGTCATATTGTCAGAAGGAACCAGTCGCTGGAGAAGGATATCATGTATGCTAAGTTGGAAGGTCAGAGAAAAAGAGCAAGATCCCCAGCGAGATGGATTGGCAAAGTGGCAGAATCAATGGGCTCAAGCATGGCAACAATAGTGAGGTTGGCCTAGGATCAGGCAGTGTTTCATTCTGTTGTGCATGGGGTTGCTATGAGTCGGTACCGACTTGATGGCGCCTAACAGCAACAACAACAACTGTTAACTGTTGGTACCCGGAGGGGATTGCAACTATGTAATGAAGGAAAGTATCCGATTTGCTGAATGTAAAACCAATGATCTGCTCTGTAAACCTTCACTCACTTCACAATGAAATGTTGAAAAAAAAAAAAAAATTGCTAGTAATACCAAGTGTTGGCAAAAGTACAGAACAATTAGAATAACAACTTTGGAAAAAGCTTTGATAGTTTTCAATAAAGCCGAACATATGCACATACCCTATCTTTGATATATATCCAACAGAAAACATATCTATGTGCCTCAAATGATACATTAAAAATTCTTCACTACAGCATAATTTCAAACAACTACAGCATAAGTTGTTTGAAAACCAGAAACAACTCAAATATAAATAGCAGAACAGGAAATTATGGTATATGCATAAAATGCAAAACTTTACAGCAAAGAAAAACGAACAAATATAAAAATGAAGGAGTCTAAGACATCTGGTGTAGTGCTGTAGGGTCAGCAGTGGACTGTGAACCATATGGTTGGCAATTCAAACTGCTCCTTAGAAACCCTATACAGGGTCGTTATGAGTTGGAACCGACTAAACGGCACATAACAATAAGAAGCACTAAGGGGACATTTTTCAGGGGCTATTAATGCTCTGGTAGCGTAGTGGTTACGACTTGGGCTGTGAACCGCAAGGTCAGCAGTTCGAAACTACCAGCTGCTCCGCGGGAGAAAGATGAGGCTTTCTACTCCCGTAAAGATTTACACCCTCGGAAACCCTGTACAGGGTCGCTATGAGTCGGTTCCGACTCCACGGCACATAACAACAACAACAACAACAACAATTAATGCTTAGTACTTTTCATGTTGTGGTCATATTCTCACATGGTATAGATACACTTCGAGAGTTCTGGTGTGATGCTGTGGTTTAATGTGCTGGACTGCAAGGTTGGAGATTCAAGCTCACCAGCTACTCCTTGGAAACCCTATACAGGTCGCTGTAAGTCAGAACCAACTCAACGACACTTTACAACAACCTATACACTTTGAGATGATTTATACAGTTTTTCACCTTTCTGAATACATGTTACAAATTCAGTGAAGGTGTTCTAAGCAACAATTTTTCAAGCAAACAATCCTATTTTTAGTATCATATTATACAAATCAAGTTTGCGAAAGGACTAGTTTTTTATTTAAATTTTATTAGGAAAATGATAAGCTACTAAGGTGTCTTGTGAATGGTCCGCTGTATCCTTATCTCCTTATTTAAGAAAAAAAAAAATATGGGGAAACTTTGAAATGCTAAGGTTATCAACATGAAGACCATTTAGCTTAAAAAAAATTAATACAGAATTATACTATGTTTTTCTTCATAGTCATCCTCTTTCTATTCACGTAAGGTTGTTTTATTTCATTTTGATCTTTTAACTAATAACATTTCTGTTTGTACACAGGAGGAAAACATGGATAGAATATATAGGGTTCCTGAGGCTGTAAATGTTTCTTTCTCCTATGGAGCAGCAGCTGGTGGGTTTGAACTACAGACCTCATGGTAAGCAGTCCAGTGCCTAACTCTACATTGCCACCAGTGCTCGTTCAACAGTAACAAGTGGTATTAAAATTCAGACTTGGTATCTATGAGACCTATGTTCCAGATGTGGGGTGGAAAGAAACCAGCCCACCTTTAAGTGCCGTCGAGGTGGCTGGTTCTGACTAAAAGCCACGCTGTATAGGGCTTCCAAGGAGTAGCTTGTGGGTTTGAACCACCGACCTCCCAGTTAGCAGCTAAGTGCTTATCTGTACTTATCTGCCAGTGTCACACCAGGACTCCTGATAGGCACGTAATAAAAAGGATCAGAAGAACGTTTAAGGCTAACTCTAGGATAAAGTATTTAGAATGGCAGGGCCATAGGAAGAAGGTGATCCCTATTCCTTAAGTAAGAGACTGTAGCTTAACAATAAGACTAAGCCCACAGAAGGCTGACATTAGGTCTAATTTGCTAGAAGTGAGAAATGAAGACCCAAGACAGCAGGTAAGCATTGTAAAACAATTTTTTTTTTTTTTTTTAATGGCAGGTCAAATATCCTGAAACATACATATATTTTGATAGTCTTCTAACCCCAGTTGAGTTCAAATATTAAAGTAACACACACAAGCTAAGAGAATTCAATATGGTTCTAAGGCACTTACTGAATCTCCATGACTAGATGAAAACAAAGACAATTAGGATGGACAATCAGACAGCATATAATATAAAAATAACCTTTTGCTTACAATTTACAAAATGTATTATTATTACAATCTTTGATCTCTGATAACCTGCACTGCTGGCTGCATGAATCCAGCAATTTTTAAAGTCAGAAACTATTTTCTAAAATTTCAGGGCAAATAATTTACAAATAAGGTACACAAAGATTTAGACCATGCAGAAATTTCTTACATCTTCTGTTAATAATAATATTTTATGACTGCAACATTATCAAATTATATACCTACTTGCCCTGTACAAATACAAAATAATGCATACATGATAAAACATTAGCAAAAGAGTAGTCTTAAACTCAACTTACCATAAAAGTATTACTATGTTAACATGTCTACAAGCAGCGTGTAACAGGGTTAAGAGACATTAAGGCAATAATACTTGAAGTTACAAAATAAACCATATGTAATACTTTTTTCTAAGTGTAGTATAGACAGGTAGAGTGGCCCAATAAAACATTTTAAGGTCACAATCTACACTGCTGTTAGTCCCACATTTTTTGGATGGAATACTAATCTGGCTTTCAGTGGCACTTGAATTTTCCAGTATAAATTAAAGTGTCTTTAATCAAGTCCTTCCTGAATCATGTCCATTCTGAAGGTGGATCTCTTGGTCCTTTGGGTTTTCCACAGCGATTACCAAAACCTATAGTCAAAACACCAAAGTAATTTGGTCAGTGCTTAGCAAATGTTTTAAGCTACTAAACATCCTCATTTTTTGAACAAATGAATGTCCACATGGGAATTTAGGATTTAAATTAAATCTCAAAGCATTCCTCACTCAGGGGCCAATGTACATCTGTTTGGAGGAATTGAAAATAGCAACTTCTCTTAAAATACTATGGTAAAATAAAACCAATGATCACTATGTAAAAACATCTAACATGTTTAGATAAAAATAAATTACTTCAATAATTTCATGATTCATCCTCAGAAACTCTGATCATAGATGTTTTACTCCTGGCAAGTATCACTTCAGAACCTGAATAAATCTAATAAACTTTAAGGAAATCCTGGAACAATGGCAGAGTGTGACCTGTTTTCAATCTTGTCAGTATTAGCTCCTTTCCCCACCCCTACATTATATTGTGAATTGGGTGAAGATAACTACTTAAAGTTCATTAAAAATATTACCAATATCTGTGGCTTCTGTTGGACTTTCTGATAACTGATCTTTCTTATCACTGAAAGTAGGCAGGCAGTCTATGTAAGACTCGGTGTGAACATCTCCTGTGGGATGATCTAAAATGGAAACAAGTCCTTGTAAACAATTTCAAGCACCATACACAGAATATTTAAATTATTTAATGTGAGTAATGAGCTAAAGAAAAAAAGTTTTCTCACTTGAGCATCATAAATTTAGAGGTCCAATAAATACAAATCAAGAATGGTAGGTGCTTTTAAAGGAACCTAGAAACCTGCCATGTGAAGAATCTTATTCCTCTAGCTTTATACATGTATCTCTCGCTTGTAGACAGTTTACGTTACGACATTTCACTTATATTGAAGAGCCTTATCAATACTTAATTTCGCTAACAACAACAACAACAAAAAACCTCCAAAAATGATGTAGTTCCCTCCCCAGACACTACATTCAGTGTCACAGAATCAAGCCACCATGACTTTCACCTCTGTCTCAGAACAGCAAGTTTGTGGAAAATGGAAAGAAAAGATAATGGCATTTGTTCATAACCTTTTTGCAGCCCTCCAGTAACTTAGTGCTATTTGAGGTTTCATGTGTTATTTGGTATGATATGATAAGTTATTGCTTTGGCTTATGAAAGGTTTCATTGGCACACACTACTTTCAGATAATGAGGGAAACCTGTATAATAAACTTAGATCTCGGCATATCATATTTTCTTGAAGTAGTTTACACTATATAGGTATGTTCTAAAGCAATAATTGAAACTGCAATGTCTATATTTTAATCAATGGCAAGCAAGTACATAGCTAATTAATTATTGTTCTCCAAGTGTAGTAATCTTTTAAGGGTTTATATCTACTCCTGGTATGGTGCTGTAGGATAAGCACAGGATTGCTAATGGGAGGGTCAGTGGTTCAAACCTACTAGTCACCCCTCAGAAACCCTATACAGGGTCATGATGAGAAGAAGTCGACTCGATGCCACTAAACAAGAACAATCTATTCCTTAGGAGCCCTGGTGGCTCACTGGTTAAGCACTTGGTTGCGAAATGAAAGGCTAGTGGTTCAAACTTAGCAGCCGTTCCACTAGAGAAAAATGGGGCAGTCAGCTCCCATAAATGTTATAGCTGTGGAAACTGTAAGGGGTAGAGTTCTACTCTTGTCCTATAGGACTGCTATGAGTCCGAATTAATTTGTGGACAACAAGTTTGGTTTGGCTTTTATTCATGCCTAGCACTATTAATAACTTTTTATATTTGAAAATTCATTAAATTATTAATCTACTAAATTTAGAATTAAAGATACATTTTGAAATGGAAGAATTACACATTTTTTCATAACCTTTATCAAATTTCCTATACACCTGTATGCAATGTAGCTGGACATTTAGGAAACAAGTCATACACAAGATGGTCCTGGTATTCAGGGTGCTCAAAGTCTAGTTAGGGATCAGCAAACTTTTATTATCAGGAGCTAAAACAACACCAACCAAAACCATTGCCGGTAAGTCAATTCGGACTCACAGTGACCCTAGAGGACAGAGTAAAACTGTCCCAGAAGGGTTCTAACGCTGGTGTCTTTACAAAGGCAGATCGTCACAGCTTTCTCCCACAGAACGGCTGGTAGGGGCTTCTGGGTTTGAACAACTGGCCTTTCAGTTATCAACTAAGCATGTAACCACTTCACCACTGAAACTCTAGCAGCTGTAAAGAGCCCCAGAGTAAATATTTTCACTTTTGCAGATATATATGTGCCCTGCTACATATTCTTTGGGTTTTACTTATCTTCAAACAACTTTTTGAAAACGATAAAATACATTCTTTGCTCAAGGGCCAAACAAAAACAAGTCAAGGGCAAGATCTGGCCTGTGAGATACAGTTTGCCAACCCCTGGTCTGAAAAGGAAGATAGACAACGGCATTAATTAATACAGTTGCTGTTGTTGTTAAGTGCCGTCAAGCCGATTCCGACCCATAGCAACCCTGTATAGGGTTTCCAAGGAGCAGCTGGTGAGCTTGAACCACCAACCTTGTAGTTCAAACGACTCTGCAGTCGGACGCATTACCCCACAGCACCACAGCAGGACTGCAATTAATACAGTAGTATGATCAATTGTAAAATAAAATCATTCATAGAGTACAATGGGACATAAAGGAGTGGCATCATGATGAAATTAGTAACTCTGGGCCAGCTTCTAGGAAGTAACAAAGATCTGCTCCAAAGGCCTCAAGCTTTTTCAGTGAAGCATAGGTTATATAATAAGAATTAGTGAGACTGGTGATGTAGAGAAAAATTAGGGTTTGGAAAAGTCAGGGGAAATAGAAAGAGGGATAACTACAACATATAAGAATACCAGGAAATTCTTAGGACGTTATTTTGGATAAAAACCTAGAATGTAAATTCAATCTGTAAAATGGAATGATTGTCCCCAGCAGCCCTCAGCAATTACAAAGGATGAAATGGTAGGCTCCAGGGTATGGTCAGGAAGGAATCAGTTGAAGTTAAGATGGAGGATGAGGGCAAAGATGAATGGAAGGCATTGTATAGGCTGCTTGATGAGCTGCTTACATGGTCACGGACTTATAAAAAAAACTTGACCTATTTTCCTATGATTGTTGTTGTTGTGAAGTGCTGTCCTATGATAGTACACGTAAAGTGGTAGAAAATGTTCTAACTTGGCATTATAACACTTATTAGAATGATATAACATTATCAATCTTCAGAAATAAAGCAAAAGTTCTAAAAGGACTTTGATTTCTAAAACAAGTATCATAAATCCAATTCAATGGTCTAGGTAAAAATGGGGCATTTAGCCAGAATCTAGCTCATAAGTGTTTTTATAAGACAATAGAAAATAAAATTCAAGAAAGCATTTTGAAAACAATTTCTTTCCAATTAATTGAATACATAAATGCTCTCATTATTTTCTACATCAATAGTAATATTGGGTTGTTGTTTAGTGCCATTGAGTCAGTTCTGACTCATAGGGGCCCTGCATAGGGTTTCTGAAGCTTTTAAATCTTTGAGGGAGCAAAAAGCCTCATCTTTCTCCCATGGGGCAGCTGGAGGACTTGAACCATGGGCCTTGTGGTTCACAGTCCAGTGCTTATTCACTAATTAACTTGGAGAAACTATACAGCATACTGCATTTGTCTCGTATGTTTTCACATATGGAGACAACCAGATAACATATAATTAATTACATGAAGTAAATAATTTATGGCAATAAATCTATATTCTATAGCAAAGAGAACATTTTTAAGCACTTACCACACTTGTCATTTCCAGAGGTCATCAAGCCCTATAAGGAAGATGTGAATTGCTGTTACAATGCACTCCTTTTATGTACAAATAACAGAAAACGTTAATTTTGGATACACACCCAGACTGGCTTATGGATAGAAATCAAGGAAGAAATTAAGAAAGGTGGATCAAGAGTCTCAGTGTCAGAGGGAAAAAAACACAATGTTTTCAATTACACTTAATTTTTTTAAAATGGTATGCTGTTTTATAGTAAGAATAAAGGAACAGGGAACTCCTTTTCCAGATGGAAACATAAAAAGTAGAAACTACTGCGCCATGGAACATATACACATTAGCATTTTTGCCAGTCATCTGTCTACTGTTGTTCATAAAATAAGACATTGGTGTATCATTACTATCAGTTACCACTCTTTATTGTACCCATTAAACTGTATCACAGTGGGCTTTTATTAACTATAAGATGTACCCCAACTTCAGAGATATTAAAATGTGGAGTAAAGCATGAAAAACATTAATGCTGAGGAAAAATGGCACTTTCTATGGCCAAAATATCTACCAACTAAATGTTTCCTAACGACCAAAACATTTTTGCAGCTACCAAAACATTTCGTAACTATGGGCAAAATCCTCAGGTGGCCAGGATAACGAAGGGGAGGGATTTAGTGCCTAGTATTATGAGTGGAGTCCTGGTGCGGCACTGTGGGTTAATGTGCCAGACTGCAAAGCCGTTTGAAATGCAAGGTCAGTAATTCAAGCTCACCAATCACTCCTCTCGGAAACTCTGTATAGGGTTGCTATGGGTCGGATCCGATTCTACAGCACTTAACAACAACAATTATTATGAGTGGAGTGCTGGTATGGCGCAGTGGGCTAGTGCGTCAGACTGCAAAGTCATTTGAACTATAAGGTCGGTGGTTCAAGTTCATGAACTGCTTGTTGGAAACCCTATACAGGGTTGCTATGGGTCAGAATCGACTCGATGGCACTTAATGACACAACATTATTATGAGTGGAACTATTCTAGGGCAGTACTGACCTTAAAATAGTAACTCTTGTTCCATTCATATCTCCAAAATGATTTAGAATATGTCATATCTTACACATTTCAAAAGCAGTTTTCACGTTCCCTTATTAAAAATTTCAGATAGTATATTTATAGAGGATTTCCATATGAAATATTAATATAAACCGAATACTATATTTAATAGTTTAAAGATGACAGTTATCTTAGACAACAACCAGATAACGAAAGAACTAAAAAAGATTAAGTTATTAGCAGTTTCAATCTCAAAAGGACTCACTTCAGCTTTTTGTTCAGATTGATCCTGACTTTGAAGTTTACTCAGTTCGGATCGTACAGATGCATCTGAGAAAAAGGAAACTTTGCAATTATAATGAGTATCTTTAATCCTTGAACTTTTTATCTCTTTAAAGTAAAATAAAAAAATAGACCCTATACCTTTCTAGAAGCCAGCACTTCGATAAAATATTACCTAGTTTTTATTTCCAGAAAATTATTTTGAGTTTTCTTTCTTGAAATTTAACTGAATTTAGTCATCAGAAATTATCAGTCTATTGTAATTTACAGATGTGACAATAAGTGTACTTCTTTAGTGTTTATTTTTAAAATCAATAAAATTAATAAATTTTATAAAATGTAATTCAGATCTCAAATCTTTTAAAAGGAGTTTAAAAACAAATAATAGTAGTATCAGTGAGCACCCACACTGAGCACGAGGCTCTACAAATGCATTAAAGCTGGGAGAGTGGGGACAAAAATGATTTCATCATCAATGCTTTGTAGTTTGTTACCCTTGTGGTCTTAGTGTATACCTCATTTAACACCAAGAAAGTGATGCTCTACCATAACACAATGAAAATTTTTACTTTCCTAAGCAGGCACCAAGTGAAACAATTAATATCTTTCCATAAACATGTGCTACTTTTAATGATCTGAAAGACACCAAATTACCAATACACTTATATAGCAATGTATTTAATATAAACGCAGCAGCAAATTTGCCAAATAAAAAAATACTGTTTTAAAGTATTTTATTTGTACAATTAAAAACATTTGTCAATACCAATTCAATCCTGTTTTTGAACTTAAGTATGCAGCTCAATAGCTACTAGACTACAATCCGCCACATTTTTCAGAGCTTATTGTTAGAGTTGGAAATGAATACAAAAGCAGACGAGAGACTCACTGTGTTCACTTGCTAATACAAAGGATTCAGGAGTTCTTTCAGGTAGGGGAGGTGGTGAATCTTCACTAGCGTCAACATCTAAATACATAACATTTAGATAAATTACTGAAAGTGAGAACTTTCTTGACATTCTAAAAACCCTTGTCACAAGTACCTAAGAGAATCTGTTTTTTAAAAAACAAAAGTATTATTTTTCATAAGTTGATGTATTTCAATGCTTTAATATGATACCCCAATGCTATATCAACATAGCAAAACTGAAGATTGTTTGTCTTTTTTATATAAACACAGAATGATGGCACACTTGCATTCAATAACATAAGGTTCATGAAGATTCCTTAAGCTGTTAACACCTTGCAAACAGTGAAGATGCATGTGTATTGACTGGTAGACAACAAAAGTCTAACAATTGAGCTGCACTCTAAAACCATACTTAAGAGAGAGGCACACAATGGCAGTACGGTTGTCTTGTTGAAAAAAAAAAAATATTTTAAACATTTAAAGAAAATATAGCACGTATCAAAATTAGAATACCTTATAAAAAAGCACAGAATATATACAGACTAAGAGCCCTGAAGCAGTGAATTATGTTTCTACCTGTTTTGTGATGGAAGAAACCATGGATTTTGAGTCCTGCAGCTGTTTGTAGTAGTGTTCAATCTCCTCATATACTGGTGTATTATTCATGAACTAAAGCCAGAATTCCATTTGGTACAAATGCTGGTGAAGGGTAACTCGCTCTAGTACTATGGGTCAGGTATTGAGTGGAGGCTCTTTACACCATCACCACTCTATAATCCCACAAGTCAGTTCCTTCCCCAAACTGATGCCACCTTTTGAGGGTCTAAGAGAACCAGCTTTAAAAATGTAAAAAAATAAACAGGAAACCATTATCATTCAACTTGTTCTTAAGAAGTATTATGGCACTTGCTGTTAAATGCCATGGAGTCACTTCCGACTCATAGCGACCTTGTATAGGGTTTCTGAGGAGCAGCTGGAGTTTGACTGAACCAAGAATGGACTTCATGACTACTGTAATGTGGGAAGCTTCTCCCGTGACTTTCCTGATAACTTCAGACATTAATCAGACTGTCCTCAAGCCAGCCTTCAGAAGAGACAGCAGGGGCCCAGTGACTGACTCTGCTTGCTGCTGAGGTTTTGAATCCATTAATGAAGCTTTGTCATTTCATCTCAGCCAATGTTTCCTAAATGGATTTAGCAGCTTAAGTCCTTTCATGATTTTTATTATAGTATGCACCATAATTCCTATTAATGTGATATTTTAAGTCCCAATCATTTTAAAATTAACTTCAGTCATGTTTTAAACAAGTAATAACTATGAAATAAGATTTGAAATTTTAGCTATTTTTCTAACACACATAAAAATATAATTCAATCCTGCCATAAAGTACACTGCTGTCTCACTCTCACCACATCCGACAGGCTATGAATGAAAAAGAAATTCAAAATTAACAAACATGAAGCAGGTATGATTGTTCTTACCCTTCTACATTTCATTAGCCAGACATAAGAAAATATAGCCTCTGGGTCCTGCTGAGAAAAGTTCTAATTTCATACTTTTTATACCTACCAACAGTACTGGAACTTGCATAGCAAAACCTTACGCCACCATAAGAACTATCTACCTTTTGTAGGAGGCAGTGGCAGTCTGAGTCTTCAGCATACTTCTTTTGTTCTCATTTCTAACAGCAATAGTGAAGAGATGGTTACCAGAAACAGGGGACCTAGAACCTTAGCCTTGTGATACCATTTCATAACTGAGGGAACAAAATGAGCAAGGGCAGTCTTGCTTGTTAATACATTAAAATTTTATCAAGTGTCTTTCAGAAACTCTACCTCTTCTCATGATAGTCTCTCTCTTAAAAATTAGAGCCTACACTGGCATTTTCTAGTTAGAGCCCTTGTTTGATGGTAACCCTGGTGGTGAAGTGAGTTAAGCATTGGGCTACTAACCAAAAGGTCAGAGGTTAAACCCATCAGATGCTCTTCATGAGAAAATGAGACCATCGGCCTCCATAAAGTTCTGCATCTTCGGAAGCCCTCTGGAGCAGTATCACCATTCGGTCCTACAGGGTCACTATGAGTCAGAACTGACTCAATGGCACAGGGTAGGTCCTTGCTTCTCCTTACATCTCTCGATGGCCATACCTATGTTATACACTCTGATCCTATCAGAGACAGTACATTTTACACAGGCTTTACAAATCATATACTGTGTAGGGGCCAAGAGTAGTCCAGTTTGGGAAATCTTTCAGGAGTCCTGAGCAGATTAAAATCCAAATTTGCAGCGAGGAATATTTCTCAGGTAGTACCTTTTACAAGGAGTCCTGGTGTGGCACTGTAGTATAAACACTTGATAGCTACCCACAAGGTTGTGGTGGTTCAAACCTATTAGCTGCCCCTCAGAAATCCTATACCGTGTCACTATGAGTCAGAAGAGACTCCATGGCACTTAACATCCTATACAAAGAGATCTAGTGGTGCAGTGGTTAAACTGCTTGTCATTGACTTGAAAGGTCAGCTGTTTGAACCTACCAGCTAGCTGCTCTGCAGGAAGAAGATATGTATGGAAGTCTGCTTCCATAGAGATTACAGCCCTGGAAACTCCATGGGGCAGTTCTACAGGATCACTATGGGTAGGAATCAACTTGACCGCAACAGGTACAAAGGTGGTTTTAGGTATCAATATAAAATAACTCAGTTAACCCACTACAAAGTTCTTATGAAAAACAAACAAAAAAAAACCCCTTATAATTCATGAGCCAATGGTTTATCTACATGGGAAATTACCAACACATTAAAAGACTGCTTATCATTATATTGTAGAAAACAACACATACACAGAAAAATGTTTAATTAATGCCAAATTCATTAAGCATAGTTAGGGTAAGGGTGAAAAGAAACCAGAAATCACATTAACAACTATCTTTGTTTTGAAATACAAACAAAATAAGAAAAAAGAAGTGAACTGATTCCGACACAGTGTGTCTTATGTTAAAGAGACGCTCTGTGTTATCAACAAAAAGCTGGTCTTGCAACAGTGACTTTCTGTGAGCATATCCTACCACGTATTCATCCTGCCCTCACCACAGTCTAGTCTAGTAATGGCAAAAAAAATAAAATAAAATTCTAGTCTACACATTTTTTGGTATAGTTTTACAACTGGCAAAAATTTTTAATTCTGAAGGTGAGGGGAAAAAAAACATACTAACAATTTGAAGTTTTGTTAATTTTAGTTGTCTTCTAAACACCCTTCAAATGAAACACAGAAGAATTTAGAAAACAAAATTCTGTAAATTTAAGATACTAGCTTTGTTGTTGTTAAGTGCCGTCGAAAGGATCAGGGTGGGTTTGAACTAATGATCTTGTGGTTTGCAGTCCTGTGCTGATCCTACAGCACCATACCAGAAGTACAAGACACTAGCTTAGACTCCATCTATCCTACCCGATTAACATTTTTAAGATAAAAATACAGCACTGTGAGCTGGAGAAAATAAAGGTGTGAGTAGCATTATACTGGATGCTGTTGTTGTTAAATGTCACTGAATCAGTTTCCACTCACAGTTACACTGTATACAAAGTTTCTGAGGAGTGGCTGGGGGGTTGTAACAGTCCAGTGTTGATTTGATAGCACTAAACCAGGGCTTCATATGGAAAAAGAAGTTAGTTCACAGTACTTATATAGCCTGCATTTTACAAGTAAATGACACTTTATGACATTGCCAGAGGTCACTGGCAGGTAAATGACCAGATAATCAATCCTGACTAAATTAAATTTTCCACATTCTGCTTTGTTGTTGTTGTTAAGTGTCCTGGAGTCAGTTCTGATTCTGTATAGGGTTTCTAAGGAGTAGCTAGTGGGTTTGAACTGTTGACCTTGTGGTTAGCAGTCCAGTGCTTATCTGACAGTGCCATACCAAGGAGAGTCAGTGCTGATTCTGTATAGGGTTTCTAAGGAGTAGCTAGTGGGTTTGAACTGTAGACCTTGTGGTTAGCAGTCCAGTGCTTATCTGACAGTGCCATACCAAGGAGGTGGGTAGCAAGAAAAGACGACTAAGCAGATACTTGAGAGGAACAGGAATGAAATTAAATGGCCAATTCAATTTGTCACTATTATCTTTAGGGATTCTATCTTTCCTAACTTATTATCAGTACCATTTTTCCAATACCATGTCCTCATTTCATGTCCCTATGTCACATTTTGATAATTCTCACAAATTT
This sequence comes from Chrysochloris asiatica, assembly GCF_000296735.1. NCBI lineage: Eukaryota > Metazoa > Chordata > Mammalia > Afrosoricida > Chrysochloridae > Chrysochloris > Chrysochloris asiatica. The sequence goes on from NW_006408528.1 coordinate 33,898,389, forward strand.
TCAAACTTTTCACAACGTTAAGGAGCCCTGGTAGCATAGGTTACATATGTTGGGCTGCAAACCACAAGGTCAGTAGTTTGTTTACCAACCGCTCTATGGGATGACGACAAGGCTTTCTGCTCCCGTAAAGATTTACTTTACAAACTTGATGCAGGGTCATTATGAGTCAGACCAACTTGATGGCCTACCATTACTACATACTTATTAACAGACCACAGTATAATGTAAATATAATTTTTACATGCACTGAGAAACAAAATAATTCTTATAATTTGCTTATTGAGATATGTGTTTTATTAGGGCAGTCTGGAACTGAGCCTGCAATATCTCCAAGGTATGCCTGTACCAAAAGCTATAACAGAAAGGAAAAAGGGAAAGAAAACTTTCAGTTACAATTTAAAATTTTACAAACAAAAAAATCAATAATGAAGTGTGATCACATTAAGGTAATAGTATAAAACATTGTTACCTAAAAAGCCCTAAAATTTGCTGTAGCTTCTAGAGTAGTGTTGTAGAATAAAACATAATGATTTTGTGCAGGTAAAGTGCTTATGACAGTGACCCGCACACAGTACAAATATTTTAAGCATTAGATATTATTACCTTTTTCAGCACCTGAATGTATTGTTCCTGCTATATCATGTCTAGCAATGGACATTGGCAAAACTTTCCTAGTAGAAATGCTTTCAGTACCCATGGCAGCAGAAACGGTGGCACTTGCTGTAGAAATATTCGTTTTATTCTTGGTCACAGCACCATCAGAGTTCCTTTCATCTGAGTCTGAGTCATCAGAGTGAAGAGGATTAGTAAAACTGAGGGGTGCTCTGAATATAGGTGAACTATTATGATGATCCACAAGGTCAAGGGTTTCAACTTGTGTTGTGGGGCTTGGTGTTAAACTCACAGTTTTAACAGTTTGACAGTGGATATCAGAGGCTATGCTTTCAGAAGAATCGGGCATAAGTACGGCATTTTCAGGTCCATGAAGTGACCACAATGTAAATCCTTTCTCATCAAGAGGCAAACAGTCTGGCCTCGGAGGTGTACCCGAATTCCTGTGTATTTCTTTTGATGGAGTAGCTGGGGCGCTAGCCGATTGTGTTATACTGCAGTCCACACAGGAATGCTGAGAAAGCTCATCAACTTTTAAATCCCCTGAACTCAGTTCCTGAGGCTTAGAGATCTTATCAGTTACACAAGGTGAAGCACATTTAATTTTGATTGCATGTCCCCTATTCAAGACTGTGTTCCCATCAAAACTTTTTGGTCCCTCTTGGAGAGGGACCTTCTTAATTTCAAAACTTAGATTTCGCTCCAACTTTTTCTCTATCTGTTCAACAGTTGCCTCATTTTTCCCTGGAAGTTCTGTTGATTTACTATAGTTTCTGTTGAGATCTGTTGAATGCTGATCTGATGGAACCATGTGTAACACTGGCTTTGGATGGTATCTGTCATTGTCTTGCCATACTGTAGTGACTGTTGGAAAAGCTGATGGGGGAGAAGGTGTCAGGATGGGTGGCACTGGGTGAGGTTCCGGCGGCTGAAGTATTTCTTCCTTAGCATCCCCTTCAACAAGGCAACTGAAAAGGATATAGAATATTCACCTTTCTATACATACGTTGATAGATGACAACTACTGTAGCTAAGTCTATTACATTAAAAGCAAGTAGAGTCTTAAATAAAAGGTAATAAAAGTTATAAAAATAACAGAAATATTTTTAAAAATTGTCCCTTTAAATAAGTACTGCACAAAAGAAAAGTATCTTTAAAAAAAAACAAAAAACATGACCCATGATACCTGCGGGTCCTTGGTGGTTTTGGAGGAGGAGAGTCTTGCTTTTCGGGATCCAGGGAACTGACTATATTTTCAGTGTTAATTTCATTCTGTAAAGGAAAAAAAAAACAACAACGCTTCATTAAAGTTAGGAGAAAGCGAATTTTCTTTCCTCATGTTCTAAATAAATTGTTTCTAAGCTTTTAGATTTTTAAAACAATGCCAATTTTGCCAAGAAACAAAATGGATCTTTCATGCCATGGCTTTATATTTTAGCCTAAAGGACCAATCTCTAATGAGACAGAATTACTTTTAACCTAACGTACAGTAAAGAGAGAAAAAGCCAACAAAACCAGGCTAGTATCCATCACGTCTCCCAACCTTATTGTGACCCCCAACTACTTCCCAGTCATTCTCAACAGGCCTCAGGACTCATTTTTATCATTCATTTCTTTGCCCCACCCTCCCTCTGTCACCATGTCCACTGTCTTATTCCTATGTCCCTATATAACTAACCAAATGGACTTGAAGGCAGGGAGATCCCATCAGGAATATTCTTGAGTCTTACTGGTCACAAAGACTATTGGCACCACTGACACGGACGCTCCAGTGGGTCATCGTAACTGAGCTCAAATAGTCTTAGGTTGCATTTAGGATTGTGATACAAGAGCTATGAAATGATGATGTAAAATGCTGCCTTGAATTAACTTTAGTCTCAGGAAATGCCTCATTAGTATACACCTAATGAGGTTATACAAGTTCTGGGCCAGAAGACAGGACTAGTTTTTACCATGGCCAACATCTCAAATAATTTTAGAAAAATAGCCATTTCTGCATATGTTGGGATCAATTCAAGGAAACTACAAATTACAAGTGCACCTTTTCAATCAGACGCACTTCCTTACAAAATCCATGGTAGCAGTCTTTTTTTTTTTTTTGGTCTTTATAATTGTTACTTGCCAGTGTTCTTTTTACATGTTGCAGTTGTTGGTAAGTGCTGTTGAGTCGGTTCTGACCCACAGTGACCCTGGTAAAGGATTTCAATCTGCTAAGCTTGAACCGCCTACCTTGCAGTTCAAATTGATCTTGCAGTCTAGCGCATTTACCCACAGTGCCACCAAGTCGGTTCCGACCTATAGGGTACTTGTATAGGGTTTCCAAGAAGCAGCTGGTGAGCTTGAACCACTTTCCTTGCAGTTCAAATAGCTTTGTAGTCTGGCATTATTAACCCACAGCGCCACACCAGGACTCCTCTTCAGTGGTGGTTATGTGCTGTGGTGTCAGTTCCGACTCATAGCAACCCTGTACAGGATTTCCGAGGCTGTAAATCTTTATGGGAGCAGAAAGCATCATCTTTCTTCCAACGGTATCTCCAAATAATGATTTTAACTTCCTGGCCAGTTCTAAAGAGCCCTGTCTTCTGATATAGAATCAGAAGAGATGTACATATTTTATTACTAGATTCCAGCTAGAACAACAGCTTATTGGTGTGGCATTGTAGAATAAGCAATGGAATGCTAACCGCAAAATTGGCGGTTCAAACCCAGCATCTACTCCTTAGACACCCTGTGACTGACACTGTGAGTCGGAGCCGATTTGACGGCACTTAACAAACAGGTAATATGCTCCCATAGATGTCTAGGAAAATATGTAGGCAGTTCAATTCTATCCTATGGAGTCCTGGTGTGTGCAATGTAGGTATGAACTGCAAGGCTGGCTATTCAAATCCAACAGCTGCTCTTTAAAAATCCTATCTAGGGTTGCTATGAGTTGGAACTGACACAGGGACACTTTACAAACTCTATCCCACAGGGTCACTACGAATAGGAATCAATTTAGTGAACACACAAACTCAATACTAGAAGGATAGCGTTATATATGATGAGACTGGAAACTTTTACCTTTTAATTAAGTCACCTACCATGGCACATCACCACCACCACCACCACCACAATGAAGTCCTGGTGTGGTGCTACAGGATAATGCACTGGACCACAAAGTCAGTTTGAATCACAAGGTTGGCAGTTCAAACCCACCAGCCACTCCTTGGAAACCCTATAGAGGGTCACTAAGAGTCAGAACTGACTGGACAGCATGTAACAACAGCATCACCATAATGGAGACATTTATTGCACAGTATTTTATATAACTAGGGGGACCGTATAAGTTATTGTGAAAATCAGGGCTCTTTAGCAGGAAAAACAAAAAAGAAAAAAAAGGTGGGGGTATGTGACACACTAGTATTAGAACTAGACAAGCAACTATAAACTGGTACTTGTTGTTGTTGTTGTTATGTGCTGTGGAGTTGATTCCGACTCATAGCGACCTTGTACATGGTTTCTGAGGCTGTAAATCTTTACAGGAGCAGAATGCCTCATCTTTCTCCAGTGGAACAGCTGGTAGTTTCGAACTGCTGACCTTGCAGTTTGTAGCCCGATTCGTAACCATTACGCTACCAAAGCTCCTTATAAACTGGTACTATTCAGGCAAAATATAGTATTTGGTTAGCTTAGCTTTACATCCTCAGAGACCACTAGAATTTAGACTGTTTGTACCATGTAGATATACCTCTGGCATACAAATGGTTCAAGTACTAGTGGTTTTCATTAGTTACACACTGCTGTTGTTGTTCAGTGTCATCAGTTCCGACTCATAGCAATCTTTAAGGGTGTACATCTTTAAGAGAGCAGAAAGCCTCATCTTTCTCCTGCAGAGCAGCTGGTAGGCTTGAACTGTCGGCCTTGTAGTTTGCAATCCAGTGCTTATCATACAGAGCCTGTACAGAGTGCTTCCCATTGTTGCACATTACATTCCCATAAAACACTCATTAATATTTGTGTATCAATATCAATAAAGAGTCCCATTAAATAGCTTAAATAAAATTATTATGGGTGAAGGATAATGTGTTGGACTGCAAGGTCAGTTTGAACCACAAGGCTAGCGGTTCAAATTCAGTAGCCACTCCTCAGAAATTCTGACTCCACAACACTTAACAACAACATATGAAACTGTTCTATTAAATTGCGTTCTTTCTTACAAAGTGCAGCTTAAAAAGAAAAACAAAACTACAATGTAAAAACAGTCTTGTGTCATATTGGGGCAGGTTTTGCTGCCAAATTAACATAGTGCCAAATTGATGAAATATATTAACCTTAGGTTTTCACAACATTCTAGATTTCTGAATTGTTGATAAAGCATTGCAGACTTCCATGTAAAATACACTAAACTAAATCAGTACAAGACAGAAGAAAAAAAAATGTAAAGGACATGGTACTTAACTTTAAGAAATATATAGTCTAGTAAGATCACTAAACATAAAAAGTAAAAGAATCAAGTCATGTTGCTAGTTGTCATCCAGTTGTTTCTGACTTATGGCAACCTTATGCATAAAAAACATCACTGATCTTGCTAATCATCAGATCCTCCAAAACATTGCCAAGTTTGACCCCATGGTTGCTGCCACGTGCCAATCCATGTGGTGGAAGATTTCTTTTCTTTTCCACTGACCCTCCACTTCATCACACATGGTGTCCTTTTCTAACAACTAGTCTCTCCTAATGATGTGTTCAAAGTAAAAAAGAAGTAGTATCACCATCCTTGCTTCTCGGGAGCACTCTGGCTGTACTTCTTCAAGACCGATTCTGTTGTTCTTTAACAGTGCATCGTATAGCCAGCATCACAATTCAAATGTATCAATTTCTTCTTCTTCTCTTCTTCTTTTTTTTCTGGTCTTCCTTTTTCACTGTCTAGCTTTCACATACATGAGGCATATGAAAAAAATCACGATGTGGGTCAGGTGCACCATAGGCCTCAAAGTGACATTTTGCTTTTTAACTCTTTAAAGAGGTCTTTTTCAGCATATCTACCCAATACAATACATAGTTCTTGATTGCAGTTTCCATGGGAGTTGATTGTAGATCCAAGTAAAATGAAATCCTTGACAACGTTGCCGTTTCCTTGGTTTATAATAATGGTTTATAATAATTGGTCAACTTATAGTCGTGAGTATTTCTGTTTAATGTTGAGGTATAATCCACAATGAAGACTCTAGTCTTTGATTATTCAGTAAGTGCTTCAAATTGTCTTCACTTTTAGTAAGGTATCATCCTCATGCTGCAGACTGTTAAATAGATGGTGGCAGCAGAAGAGCCTTCCATTAAGATGGAGGACTAGGCAGGCATTCTCGTTATACAACCCTTGTACAATAAAGAAACAGGACACCATATGCAACAGACACAGAAAATAATCCCGGAACCGTGCGCTTCAAAGGACAGACTAGAGAAGTGGATTAAATAACTGCTGAGATTTGCATTGGGCAAATCTGCTGCACAGGAACTTTTTGAAGTATTGAAGAGCACAGATGTCAGCTTGAGGACTAAGATGCGCCTGACCCAAGCCATGGTATTTTCAATAACCTCATATGGATGCGAAAGCTGGACAGTGAATAAGGAAAATCGTAGAAGAATTGATGCCTTTGAGTTGTGGTGTTGGAGGAGAATACTGAAAGTGCCATGGACTGCCAAAAGAACCAATAGATCTGTTTTTGGAAGAAGTGCAACCAGAGTGCTCCTTGGAGGCCAAGATGGCTAAGCTTCGTCTCTCATACTTTGGACATATTGTCAGGAGGGAACAGTCGCTGGAGAAAGATGTCATGCTGGGTAAGATGGAGGGTCAGAGAAAAAGAGGAAGACCCCCAATGAGATGATCAGCCAGATGGCATCATTGATGGCGTCAAGTGTGGCAGCGGTGGTGGGGTTGGCCCAGGATCAGACACTGTTTCGTTCTGCTGTGCATGGGGTTGCTACGAGTCAGTTCTGACTCCATGGCAACTTACAACAACAACAACAAACTGAGCTGTACAAATGGAGAATGGAAAATAGTGTACAGGTTTCCATTCTCTGACCACACACACTACCAGGAGACAGCTGGTGGGAGTCTAAGAAGGCGCCAACACACAATCATCAATTAAACACAAATACAACTTAACCGCCCCCCCACACACACAAATACAACTAGATCACAATGTCTCAGAGGTAAAAGAAGATTTTAGTTCACACAAAGAAACAAGAAAGAATGTTTCAAACAAATGATCAAGATGCAGAGTCATAAAATGTTTCTAAGGAAGAAAAGGTAATGGAACTACCTGAGAATGAACACAAAAGAATAACATTTAAGTACTGCTAATGGACTGACAGGAAGAAAGACAGAGGAAAGCAAGAACAGACAAGACAAAATAAATAAAAAAACTTGAAACAATATAAAACCTGCAAATAGAAATCCGTAAGATTAATAATACTAAGACCCATTTAGTGTGCCTAGTTATTATCCTGCAAATATTTATAGTCTTGGAAACCCTAGACAGGGTCATCTGAGTTGGAACTGACTCTATGGCTCACAATCACCATAATCCCCAAGTACAAAACATTGTATAAGAGAGTAGTTGGAAATAACCACTTATCTACTAGTGAGTATTGAGTGCCAGCTCATCTCACACAATGTATGAATTTTCCCTCCTGTATACTTTAGTCATCTGTAAACCTTTGACATTTAGACAGAAATACTCTATGAAAAAATTATAAGCCTAGTGTGAATTTCAGGCATTTAAATTTATGGAATAAACCCTAAAAAAAAGCCAGATAATGGGAAAACTGAAATGAGAGCATGCAACATTTAGAGAAACCATTTTCTGGAGATTATTTGAATACAATTTAAAGACTTTTAAATAGATAACTACGGCTACTGCATTAAAAGAAAGCAATTTTCATTTCTATATTGTAAGTAAACAGTAGTCTAAAATATCTTTGATTTCTAAAATACAAAAATCTTAACTTTGAGATCAATTTTAGGTTTATGGAATGAAATGGAAATATAAAAAAAAAATGTATAGCCTATTCAGCTTTTTGAAATATTAAACAAGTTTCAGTTCAGGTAAAATTATGCAAGATAATATATAAACATTCTATTCTTTGTTATAAAACATTAGCTAAATTCAGCATAGGTTTTAATAATCTAAAGGGGAAAAAAGGTGGTAATGTATAAGGTCTGTTTGTGCATTGTCCCCTGTGTTTCAAAACTTGAAGCTGTATGTGAAAATCAATGTGGACTAGGAACTGAGGGACGGCAATGCCCAGTCTGACCCAAGGCTGTATAAACTGTGCAGTGCTCAGCAGGCTTTATATAATCTATTAGTGAGAAACTTAACTACTTAACAATGAAATAAAGGGAGCTTTTTCTTTCAAAGGGGAAAAAAAAAAACCACCTTGATTTTTTTTTTTTTAAAGGCTCTACCTAGTTCCTACAATCACAATGACCTATGATACATCATTGTAAAGCATTGAGATCAGCATTCGGTAACAAATCTCTCATTTGGGAAAGAAATTTCAAACAAATGGAAATAACAAAACTGTCTATAAAGGGGAAAAGGAAAACAGAAATTACACCTTTGCCACACTTTTCCTCACCCTACTTTAGTTATTGTAACTAAACTTATGTGACTGCTATTGTAGGATAGTAGTAAAGACATAAAGAACTTCTACCTTTAGTAACAAAGTGATTATACAGAAGGAGAAAATATACTCGAAAAAGAAATGGTCAGAAGGTAGGCACAGAAATATGATCCATCAAAAGACAGTATTTTCATTAGGCCCAAAATTTAAATATCCAGTAGGATCTTTTAGCCAGAAAATGAAAATGACATTGAGTTACAACATGACACAAAGGGGCTTAATTTTGGCCATATAATCATATGCTTAATTTAAAACTATGTACACAAATAAGGAGTTCTAGTGTGGCGCTGTGGGTTAATGCACAGGACTGCAAAGTCAGTTTGAACCACAAGGTCAGCGGTTCAAGCCCACCAGCTGCTCCTAGGAAACCCTGTATGGGGTTGCTATGGGTCGGAACTGAAACGACAGCAGTTAACAGCAACAACAATACAAATTACTGTAAACTTCTTATTATCATGACAAAGAACAAAATAGAATCTTGTAGAAACAACTCAGGCAGTGGTGGAAGGGAAGAAGAGAGAGAACAAAAGTTATTTTAAAAAATAATAATTTATATAATAGAAATAATAAAAATTATATGATTTCTGGCACAAGGTTCACTTTTAAAATCATTTTTTAAATTTAGATTGTTTAACTTGTATGGAATCATATAAACATCCATCATAAAAAAGAGATGAAGAAGCAGAGAAAGTTAGTAAAAGCCAGTTTAAATAATAATAATTGTTTATGGAAATTCTCATATCAAGCACAACACAGGATGACAATTAAAAACTAACAACAGGTTGTTGTTAAGTGCCATCAAGTCGTAAGTGTCGCTTAATTATGATCAGGCAATGTACGATCACGTATCCGTACATCCAAGGTCCGGTCCCATAAACAGTTCTCCTTCTGTTTTTTATTTCTCTCCTAAAGGTTCTAAGGAGTCCTGATGTGACTCTGTGGGATAATGGAGTGGACCAGGACCACTGCAACACTGGAAGTTCAAACTCACCAGTTGTTCATCGGAAACCCTATCTAGAACCCCTATGACTCCGAACCAACTCAACGGCACTTAACAATAACAATGGGTTTAAAGATTCCTGGTGTGGTGCTAAAGGATAAGCACTGGACTCCAAACCACAAGGTTGGTGATTCAATCCCACCAGCCACTTCTTGGAAACCCTATACAGGGTCAGTCCCTCACTCTTAGTTGGAAATAACAACTTGACGGCACTTAACAATAGTTTTAAAGCTCCCAAACCCTCAGAGTCAATGAGCTCCAGGGCACATCTCAATCCTCACAAGGTTGCCTCTGCTTTCCCAGCCTCCTTTTAGTCCCAAGGCAGGGTGGAGCCCAGGTGGCACTGAAGGATAAGCATGGGACTGCTAACCATAGATGGGTTCCAATTCATGGGAGAAAGATGAGGCTGTATGCTTCAGTAAAAATTTACAGGCTGTAGCGTAGTGGTTACGAATTGGGCTGTGAACCGCAAGGTCAGCCGTTTGAAACTACCAGCTGCTCCGCAGGAGAAAGGTGAGGCGTTCTGCTCCCGTAAAGATGAACAGCCTCAGAAACCCTGTGCAGGGTCGCTATGAGTTGGAACCGACTCCACGGCACACAACAACAACAACAACAACAACAAGTCATAACTGACTCTATGGGATTGGGTTTATGGCCACTGGCAACACCAGCAGTGCTGGGGTATCGGCAGTCTCTCAACTCTGGGAAGCTGTAGTCAGGGCTGCCACTGCCGTCTATGCTCTGGTACCTGCACACCTGGTCACTCGGGCCACCTCTCCGCTTTTCAGCAAATCCCAATCTGGCTACCAACACAGTTGCACACCTGGCAAGGCCAGCCTCTGGTATCCAGTGGATTACAGCTCTCTGGATTTGTCTAGCAGATGGCCATAAGGTTTCAAGGCGCTACGAATTATATGGAGTCCTGGTGTGGTGCTGTGGGTTAATGTGCTGGATTGCAAAATTGGTTAGAGCCATAAGGTCAATGGTTCAAGCTCACCAACCACTCCTCACAGTATTGCTACGTAACCGACTCGATGGCACTTAACAACAACAAATTATATGGGGATTGCCTATTTATAACAATTTGGTGTTCATAAAACATCCAAATTGCATAACATCCTATCCTACTTCACAGAATGTATTGTGGATGTTAAGTGACACATACCTATATTCTATTATGGTAAAAGTTAGTAAGCCAAGAACACCTACCACTCCATCAGCAATTTTCTGGACTCCATGAATTTCATATAGTTGTAGCTGTTTTTCAAATAGTTGGGCTATAGCTCTATGAACAAGCTCATATTGCTCCTATTAGGGAGATGAAATGATAAAAGATATTTTAAAAAGACAACATTTATAAAAATGTATTTTAGAAACGGAAACAACTATACCTTTGTTTGTACTGCAGAATGCCTTTGTGTTCTCATTTCTTGTATTAAATTAAATACATTAAATTCCTCTGGTATTTTCTAAAACAAAGAAATTTAACAAACTTTGGTCAAGTGTGCAGATAACATAAAATAGCCTACATCTTTTCATGCACTTGTACACCTTATTTATATACCTGCTGGATAACTACAAACATATTTATTCAGCACCCAAAATAGATCTACCCAAGAATGAGATCAGTGCAGTGAGAATAAAGAAAACTAGTATAACTCTGAAGAGACCCTAACACAGCAGAGTAGAACTGCTCCTTAGGGTTTCCAAGGCTATAAATCTTGCTGGGAGCAGAAAGCCTCATCTTTATCCCTTGGGGTGGGCTAGTGGTTTTGAACCACTGGCTTTGTGATTACTAGACTCAATGCTTAACCCACTATGCCACCAGGGCTCCTATATATAGATAGACAAGACAGATTAAACAGATGACCTGTTCGAGGAGTTATTTTAAATGTGATGTGGATAAAGTCTAGGTCAGAAAGGAGCAAAAGATACTCAGAGGAGAAGAGAAGGATACTCAGGAATCAGACTGCAACCATACGGGTCTCCAGGATAAGAATCAGTTAAAGAGCACTGGGTAAAAATACAGGTCCCTCAGCTCCATTCCTGGAAATGAACTGTGAAACAAGCTAAAACAATTCTTTGTCCACTTGGGACTGGAACTACTGTAACAGGCAACTTTGACATGAGCAATCTGTTACGTAGACAACTTTGTGCATGAGGAGATGCAGGTCTCATTGGAGAAGAAACTGGTAGTAGGATGGGAACAGATTTCAGGGATATTTCTGAGGTCAAACTATGAGAATTAGGTGCTCAGCAACATTTAAGAGTGATAAATATTGAAAAGTTGAGAACGAATCCAAGTTTTATTGTTCAGAACACTTATTTTCTTTTAAAAACACTAGGAGATTTTAATTTAGTTTTAACTTAAGGTCTAAGATTATAATTACATATGTCAAACTCAATCAAATGGCTGCTATGCTTAAAATACACAACTTTAGAAGTGACCAGATATTCACTTTGTTTGCTGGCATTCATCTAAGTGCCATTTTCTCATCCTTATTTGTAATTTTTGACTTTCATGTTATAATGTGGTAGAATCCTAGTTACATTTTAACTACTTAAAATTTTTCATTTGAATATTGCTGTTATTGTTAAGTGCCATCGAGTCAGTTCCGACACATACCATCCTGTATAGTGTTTCTAAGGAGCAGCTGGAAGGTTTGAACCACCAACCTTGTGGTTAGCAGTCCAGTGCTTATCCTACAGTGCCACACCAGGACACCATTTGAGTACTGCTGATGTTGTTAAATGCCTTGAGAGTTGGTACTGACTCATAGTGACCCTGTATATGTACACTTGAACTATTGACCTTGAGGTTCTCAATCCAATGCTGACCTAGACTTTATCCACATCAAACTTAAAATAACTCCCCAAACAGGTCATCAAGCTAAAATTTAGCCCCATAAAGTTTTAAGTGAAAACATAAAAATCAAACAGTTTCTAACAAAAAAGGAAAACAAAAAAAAGAAAGATGGCAGGGGAAAAAGAACGAAAGGAGGCAAAACAAGTAAGAACCTACACACTGATTCTAAACCCATGGCCATGATTGAGTCCAAACTCATAGAGACTTTATAGGACACAGCAGAACTGCCGCACAGGGGCTCCAAGGCTATAAACCTTTATGGACGCAGACTGTCACATCGTTCTCCCACAGAGGTGGTGGGTTTAAACCGCCAACTGTTTGGTTGGCAGCTGAGTGCTTTAACCACTGCACTGACTGACATGGCTCCTTAAACATTTAATCCTATTTTATATAAGACAAAGATTAACAAATACACTTAACAATCAAGCAATGAAGAATTAAAAATTCCTCCCTAATAATCAGTATATTAACCAAAGCTACAGAGTGAGAATACTTGTGTTTTTCACATATGTAATCAGGACTGCGTCTTACTTATCTTTATATTCTCCAGAGTATCAAACACAATTTCTTGGAAATAATAGTAGCAGTAGTAAATAATAACAACAAAGGTAACACGGTGCTGTATGTAAGAAGGGCTCAACTACAAGGTCGGCGGTTTAAACTCACCAGATGCTCCTTGGAAACCGTATACAAGGTTGCTATGAGTAGGAACCAACTCAACGGCACTTAACAACGATAACAACATGAGCATTTACTACATGCCATACATTATTGAGAACTTTAATTTAAGTTGTTTAATTCTTATGACTACCCTGGAGTTATTATTATTATGAGTCTAGATGAAGAAATTGAAGTCCAATGAAATTAAGCAATTTTACTAAAGTTACACAATTATTAAGTGATACAGCCAGAATTTTAACATAGCTAGCTTAGTTCCAGGGTGGCACTGTTAATCACTAAATTAAAATGTCTTCAGTTGACATAAATATTTATTGAACTGAATACAGTTATAGCTAGAATAAATAAGAAAGGCAATGAGAATTCTATATTTGGAAGTTAAAAAAAAAAAAAAATCAATTAAAGGTCTACAACCCTAATACAGGTATTCATTTACCTCGAAAAAATATCTGACACCCTAGGCCTGCTACGCAACGAGTCATATCAAGGTAATATATATCATTTGTACTTCTGGACTACAACCTTAATTTCTTACATAGCAAAGCTACTTCTAAAAAATTAACACATATAATGAAATATAATGCAGTAAATTAAGCTTGAAAAGTCATAAATTGTTTGGATAGACTACACAAAAATTATTCTTACCCCAGCTTTTAGTAAATTCCATGTATAGTCTATGGCACAAATGGCACCTGTTCTTCCACAACCTGCACTATAAAGTTTGAAGAAATAATTTTATTTTTGCAATAAAAGAGCTATACGATACATGAAAATGGACATGTTAATAATCAGAAGTAAAATTAAGAGATTTGGCAAAACTCTTATTTAGTAAATAAGATGCAACATAAAATGTGCACAGTAAACATCTTTAAGTATTTATATATTTTAAGGAATTTCTAAGAGTGAATGAACAATTAAAAGACTCTGGGAAATTCCGTAAAATAAGGAATAAAAGAATACTGGTTAATGTTTGTCAAGATCAGGACAACCAGAGATCTAAATTTACCACTTTGAAAATTTTATCTAAATAGTAATATTTTACACAGAACATATCTTACAGAGGACATTTATTCTATATTAATTATGACTGTGGAGGAAGAAAAGGCATTAATTCAATCTGCAAAAGGTTATAGTAAATATGGAGAATTCTGGAAGTCCTAGAAATGGGTTTAAATACTAGCAGTGATTTCAACAGAAGAACAAAGGCAACTGACAAACTGTCTGCCAAAGAACTAACAGAAGCTGTAAGACATAAAGGAAACTAACACTGGTGGTTTATTAAAAAGCAGAGCTAAAATATTTATTCAGAAAAGAAAACAAAACCTGATTCTCAATAGCAGAAGAGACTTAAGCACTTTAAGACTGCGAATCAAACAAGCAAGCAAAAAGCTAACAAAATATTGGGAAGGCTATGGGGAAATGGTGGTGGTGGTGGTGGTGTGCTAAGGCTGTACATCTTTACAGGCACAGAAAACTTCATCTTTCTTCCATGGAACAGCTGGTCATTTCCAACTGCTGATCTCGAGATTAGCAGAACGACTCATTATAGGCAGCCCCATAGAGTACTGGAGGTAAGATTAACTGGAATTAATTTTCTAGGTAACAAATTTTAAACACACGAGAAAATTTATGTGAACAATTAAAGATACTGTTATCACCATGGGAAGGAAAAAAAAAAAAAAGAGCAGCTGTTTATTGCATATCTGGAAATGTTTGGAAGTATTCGTAGTTTGCTAAACATATAACCCAAAATTTTCTCTTAAAAGTAAGGTACATGTAACTTAGAATTCTGTTTTTAAAGTTCTAAATTATAAACATAAATTTATTTTTAACAGTTTATACATTTGCCAAGTCTATACAACAAACATTTCTAAAATTTTAGAATAAGTAGGCCAAAATAAAATATAGTTTTTATAATAAAATATAAAACAATATAATATTGCAAAGACATAGACAATTAATCCAGTGCAATACAATGGAAAGTTCAGAAACATATTTTAGTGTATCTATTTATTTAAATCTCTTTATAATACATAATGGCTTCTCTAATCAGAAAGGATAGCCTGAGTCACTCAGTAAATAGTACCAGAAAATCAAGTTTTTGATGAAAAACAACAACTTGGTCTTTACTTTACACATTTATCCATAATAAAAGTCCAGCTGGATTAAAAATTATAAAGTTAAAAAACACAAACAAACCATGCCTGTAAAAGTACTAAAAAATCAGGCAAAGATTTATGTATTATTATCTAAGGGAAGGATGTTCTAAGCGTATTTCAATGGACAGAAGCCACAAGTGAAGAGACTCCCATCTGACTACATATCCAATGTAAAAATTATGCACGGCAAAACGTTAAGTAGAAAAACCACAGAATATATTGTGTAACATATGACTAAAAGTTAATATCTTCAATACAAAGGAATTCTTATAATTTATATGAATGTCTGCAATAAAACAATTTTCAAAGTATACAAGTTTTACAAAATACAAATAACCTAGCAAAAAGCAAGCCAAAAGATAATACACAATATTTGGAAGGCATGGAGCAATAGGTACGCCCATATACTGCTGGAGAGTCCTGGTATGGTACTGTAAGATAAGCACTGGACTACTAACCACAAGGTTGGCAGTTCAAACTCACAAGCCATTCTTTGAAAACCACATACGGGGTCATTATGACTCGGTACCAACTTGACAGCACTTAACAACAACACATATTGCTGGTTGACGCATTAACTGGCACCGGTTACCATTTCTGGATAACAAATTTCAAAATATGGATTGAAAGTATAAGAAAGTTCATCTAGAAATTATGATCTAAGATAGCTAAACTAATAAAACAATTAGAGATGTGCTCAAAGATTCCAGTGGTCACAGTTTAAACACTGTTTAAAACAGTTGAAAATAGACAAGTTGGGGATGAATAATACATTAAATGCCAAAGAATGGAGATGAAAAATATACAGTATGGTGCAGTCATAGTGCATCAAAGAATAATATTTATATAACCTAGGAAGATGTCATGGTATACTAAATAGAGGAACAGTCTTTTTAAAAAAATTTATAATACACACACACACAGAAACCTAAAGGATGTAAAGATTTTAACAATGGTCATGTCTAGTGGAATTATAAGTGAGTTCAATTTCTTTTTGTATATATTTTTCTAAATTGCTTTTTTTATTTTTTAAAATAGAACACTCCTTAATAGAATGGATTTATGAATTATGCTCACTGGCCTGACAACAGGAATAGAACAGGAATCAATTTCAACTAACTTGTAAAGAAGTCAAAGCAATTTCTTTATCATTTAATTCTACAATTTACATGTAGTTTCTGTTTTTTTTTTTCCTTTTTAACCAGATGACTAATGGTTTATTATTAGTGGCAGAAAAAATGTAAACCACTAACAAAATTGTGTTTAATAATTAATACATCTTTATCAGTATATCACTTTTGTGACCCATAAGTTAAAAAGCAACCTTTTCACTCACTAATACAGGCATTATAATCAGATCAGTTGGATAAGCCATCTTCAGTGTTCTATCTCCACTAACAAACACAAACCCTATTTATCTTTTTATTAACCAGTAAAAGTGGTAAGTCTGAAAAAATTTTATTTACTCTTTAAAAGTAATGTGAATATGGAGCGAGCGTGCCTGAGGGAGCCAGCATTCACCGAAGACCCACCTGAAAGAGGGATGTCATCTGCATCTCCATGGAGGCCCCCCCCACCAACATTTAATATTTTCTTAACTAATTCAATTTTGTGAAAAAGAGGACAACCTTCCTCAAGATGGACTGACACACTGGCTACCAGAATGGTCTCAGACACAGCAATGACTAAGCTGGCACAGGACTAGGACCAGGACCAGGCAGTGTTTCCTTTTATTATACATAGGTCACTATGAGGAAGACCCAGGAAGACCCAACTAGATGGTACCTAACAACAATTCAATTTTTCTTTATAGTATCCCTGCCAATTGAATTAATAATATAAATTTAACTTTAAAAAAATTAAAGTCAAAATAGCAATGATACTTTTTCTTTGTTTAGCACACTGCTGGTAAAATAACTTTATTTCCTCTTTGGGTTTCTAGGATGGCTTTTAATTTTAGAGGATACTTAAGAATAGCCTTTTTAAAGTTTAAATACTCTTTTATGTTTCAAAAGAGAGCAATAATGAATTACTTGATAAAAACTATAGGTAGTAGTCTACAGGCCACCTGGAAGAGAGGATGTGTATGATAAGGTAAGGAGAAGAAACATTCGATATTTAAAGATACAGGAATTACATATGACTGACACGGGTTTGAACTTGGAGGGCCCACTTATACACAGGCTGTTTTCCTGTTGCTATTGTAGTGAGCTCTAGTGTCGTGAGCATTCGCTTAAAACACCATGTGATGCTGATCATCTCCCTGTGAGCAGTCTGTCTCTCCAGCACTATGGATTGCTCCAGAATACAAGGCTTTTTGATTAAGTAGGTTGGCACCCCTAAACCCCCCACTGTCCAATGACCAGAAGAGGTACTCTTCATTTCCCTGGCCTGAGAAGAAAACTGAAGGACTTCTTCTCAAGTGGAATGGTTCCCTTGCTCTTCATTACAAACAGGACAGATGGTTTATAAGGTGGAGAAATGGAACAGATAACAGGAATAATCTAACCCATTAGAATAAGATCAGCTAGTTATTTTAAATGGATTTATCTTAGATAACATAAAGTATAAAATTCTCTCTTGTCTCCCTCTGGAAATACCGAATTGACAATTGCAAGAATTAATAATCTCATATAATCAACTCCAAAATCAGTGTCAGGGCCTACAGGTTTTTCTACAGGTAAAAATGACTAGTTATGTGAAGACTAACTGAAACAGAAACAACATTTGAATACATAAAAAACTGCTATAGGGCAATTTAAAGAAGATGCATCTATACTCAGTTCTGAATTTCCACAAACTTTTTGAAGGTAAATGTGTATCAATAGTTTATATTATCTATTAAAACACTAACTTCTTTTTCTATATAGAGCTTAGGAACTGTCAATGATATGATTTCAGGATTTGATATGTGGTGGATGTAAATGTGGGAATGCTGTTCCTCAATGCAATGCAAGCTCAGTGTTTGCTCAAGGAATGAAACATTAAGTTTTCATCAATTTTAAATTACATTTCACTTATAATCAGCAGTGATTTAAAAGGTTTTTTTAAATGTATATAATAGTATTTTATAACTGATGGCATTCTGAATAAAGTAATTTATTTTTGTGCTCTAAAACAAGCTTCAATCTCCCTAGGAAAGAATAATAATTGTTCCTAAAATAATGCTTGGTCTTCAGAATATGTTCACATAAAAATACTTTCCCTGTGTGACTTTTTAAATTAACACAAAGAAAATGCTACTACAGTGCTGCTGTGTGCCATTGAGTCAGTTCTGACATGTTAACAACCCTGGGTAGGATTTCTGAGTGGCTGATGGGTTTGAACCACAGACCTTGTGGTTAGTGGTCCCATGCTTATCCTACAGCTCCACATGTTGGCTTTAGACAATGAAGTATGATGGACATATGGTGAGACTATATACGCTACTACTAAGGAGCTCTGGTAGTGTAGTGGTTACGTATCAGCTGCTAACCTCAGGGTCAGCAGGCCGAAACCACCAGCTGTTCTGCGGGAGAAAGATGATGCTTTCTGCTCCTGTAAAGATTTACAGACTTGGAAACCCTATGCAGGGTCGCTATGAGTTGGAACGACTCCATAGCACATAACCACCACCATCATATACTCTACTAGTTGAGTAAAAATGAGTTTGTTTAATAGCTTATCATCATATGATTACCATTTTGAAATAGATGATCCTATGTCTTAGTGGAATATTAAATATTCTTTCAATCAGGTGAGATTAACAACAATTTACAAGGTCTCAACTTTGTATACTAGAAAGTATAGGAGATTTCAAGACTATTAGCATTATACTACTGCGGAAACAAGATTTGTATAACATCACATGCAGAGAAAGATAATAAATTTAAATATTTGAAAAATTATTTTGTACCTGCAATGAATACAGATAGGCACATCTTCATGTTCTTGGTATTTCCTCATCAAGCTTATCATGTCAAGAATAGAATCAAATGATGAAGGAACATCATGGTCTGGCCAGTTCACATAATGAAATTGATATAGCCTACGAGATTCCTTGAAGAAAAACAGAAATTCAACAATTACCAGAATACACTTGTAAGTTGTGTGGCATACAGAAAAGCTGTACATCTCATTTTACTGTTAGCGTACAGAAGTTTTCCCAAGGTATCACATGCTGTGTGATGACATGCCTTGGGAAAGTTAATGGAATGTATGTGTATTCATTCATGTGTTAGAAAAGTTTCTCAGTTTTAATTTCAAGTATAATAAATATTGAAAGATACCTCACAAAAACAAGAGGCCTTTGGGTCCTCGAATATTATGTACAATGTTATTGGCAGCTAACAACATTCTAAGTATGCTTAAATAATATATACTGTTGTTAGGTGCCACTGAGTCCATACCAATTCATAGCGACCCCATGCACAGCAGAATGAAATACTGCCCAGTACTGCATCAACCTCAAAATCATTGCTGTGTTTGAGCTCATTGCTTCTGTCACTGTGCCAATTGATCTAGTTGGGGGTCTTCCTTGTTTACTCCAACTCTCTAACTTTACCAAACATGATATCCTTTTTCCAGGAACTGGTCCCTTCTGACAGTATATCCGAAGAACGAGAGATGATGTCTGGTCATCCTGGCTTTAAAGGAGCATTCTGGCTGTATTTCTTCCAACACAGATTGGTTTGCTCTTTTGGTAGTACATGGTACTTTTAATATTTTCCTACAGCATCATAATTCAAATGCATTAACTCTTCTATGATCTTCCTTATCCACTGTCCAACTTTCACATACATATGAGGTTACTGAAAATACCATGGCTTGGGTCAGGTGCATCTTAGTCCTCAAACTGGCATCTTTGCACTTCAACATTTTATAGAGAGGTCTTGTGTAGCAGATTTGCCTAATGTAATACATCATCTGACTTCTTGACTGCTGCTTCCATGAGAGTTGAGATGGTTGACCAAAGCAAAATGAAGTCTTAGACAACTTCAATCTTTTCTCCATTTATATGGAATTTTTTATTGGTCCAGTGGTTAAGATTTTTGTTTTCTTTACATTGAGGTGCAACCCATACTGAAGGCTGTAATCTTTGATCTTCATCAGTAAGTATTTTAAGTCCTCTTCACTTTTAGCAAGCAGGGCTGTATCATCTGCATATCACAGGTTGTTAATTAGTCTTCCTCCAATCCTGATGCCACATTTTTCTTCATATAATTCAGCTTCTCAAATTATTTGCTCAGCATACAGTTTGAATAAATATGGTGAAAGAATACAACCCTAGTACACACCTTTCCTAATTTTAAATCATTCCATGTTCCCTTGTTCTGTTCGAACAAACGCTCTTGGTCTATGTACAGGCGCCTCATGAAAACAATCAAGTGTTCTGGAATACACATTCTCTACAATGTCGTCCATAGCTTGTCATGATCCACACAATTGAAGGCCTTTACATAGTCAATAAAGCAATGGTAAACATCTTTCTGGTATTCTCTGCTTTCAGCTGAGATCCATCTGCCATCAGCAATGATATCCCCTCATTCCATGTCCTCTTATGAACCTCTGGAAAGTTCCCTGTCAATGTACGTTTTGGGATTACCTTTAGCAAAATTTTACTTGTATAAAATATTAAGATATTTTCTGATGACTTCTATATTCTGTTGGGTAACCTCTCTTTGGAATGGGCACAAATACGGATCTCTTCCAGTCAGTTGTATTCCAAATTTCTTGGCAATGATGAGTAAGTGCCTCCAGTGCTTCCTCAGTTTGTTGAAATATTTCAATTTGTAGTCCATCAATTCCTGGAGGCTTTTCTTTGCCAATGTCTTCAATGCACCTTGGACTTCTTCCTTCAAAATCAGTGGCTTGATCATATGCTACCTCTTGTAATGGTTGAATAATGATACCATTTCTTTTAGGTACAGTGACTGTGTATTCCTTCCATCGTCTTTTGATGACTTCTATCTATATCATTCAATGTTTTTGTCCAGAGAATACTTTAGTATTGTAATCCAAGACTTGAAGTTTTTTTTTTAGTTCCCTCAGCTTGAGAAATGCTGAGTGAGTTCTTCCCCTTTGTTTTTCTAACTCTATGTCTTTTGCACATTTTGTTATAATATTTTACTTTGTCTTCTTGAGCTGCTCTTTAAAATTTTTTATTTAGCTCTTTTGTCTTCATTTTTTTCATTGGTTTCCATCAGTATGCTAGTTTCAGAGTCGCTTCTTGGTTTTTTCCTTCTTCCGTACCTTCTTAATGACCTTTTGTTTTTTTCCTGTATGATGTGTTCTTGATGTCATCCTATAACTTTTCTGGTCTTTGGTCTTATAGTGTTTAATGCATCAAATCAGTTCTTCAAATGATCTCTAAATTCAGGAGGAATTTAGAATTTTGCAAGACCAATGACTTCTTCATTGCAAATACCTTTTAAAACAATATCAAAGATGAATATACACATTGACCTCACCAGATGGAATACACAAAAATCAAATTGACTGTATCTGTGGAAAAAGACGGTGGAAAAATTCCCTATCATGAGGCAAAATAAGGCCAGGGGCAGGTGGAACAGATCATCAAATGCTCGTATGCAAATTCAGGCTGAAGCTGAAGAAAATAAAAATAAGTTCAGGAGAGCCAAAATATGACCTTGATCACATTCCACCTGAATTTAGGAAACTATATATGTATTAGTTTATTATCAAATTTGATAAATATAAGGTTCACTATATCAAAGAATCATTATACTCTGATACTGTTTCAATTACTTTACTTAAATAAAAAAATAAATGAATGTCAACTGTGTAAGATAAGATAGTATATTATTTATATATCTTTTCTTTGAGAACCATCACTAGAAATGCCTCTAGATGGAAAATACTTACATTTTGAAATTCAAGTAACAGTGTCCTAATGAAGTAGTCTGGTCTAGCTTGTTCCGCTTCCTAAATCAAACAAAAACAGTTGTTTTATCAATGCCATTTAAATGCCATTTATATGCATTTAAATGCCAGTAATACAAAAACTTAGGAGTCTTGGTGTGGCGCTGCAGGATAAACACTGGATTGCAAACAAGGTTGGTTTGAACCACAAGTTCAGCAGTTCAAACTCAGCATGGCTCCTTGCAGATCCTATACACAGGGTTTCCATGAGTCTTAACAACAACAATACAAAAACTGCCATTCTAAAGTCAACAGAGTTGTTTAACTTTTTAATAGATTTTTTTAAAAAACAGAAATGTCTCTTAACCAATTACTTAGTCAGGGGTCTATTATACAAGAAAATATTTGCACAGTAAATGCTTACCCTCAGAATTATAAAACTAAGCAGAAGAGAAAGAAGGAAAAAAGGCCTGCCCACATAATTTAGACTTGCTGCCTCCAGACCTCTATCTGAAATGATCACCGTCTTATAATAAGCAAATTTGATTGTGTTCATTATTTGTATACACCATGCCCACAAATATACCATAAACAATGCTTCTCAATATCTATCACCACAACCCATCTTCAGCTAGTCTATCTTTGCATAAGGCTTGATCTTGCCACCCATCACTCACCTCTAACGGGTGATAACTGGGAAAAAACACAGGATGCACTCAGAAAACTTTCATGAATTCAAATATTAAAATAAAGCCTCTACACATCAGTTTGTCATGGAGCGACCTATTCCTTTTACCCTTGTTAATGAACTAGAACCATAGATGCTTTCAGATAGTGATTTTCAACAGTAAAAGGGTATACTGTATTATTAATAAAAAGGGTATTCAATACTATCAGACTAAATTTTAAAACTATACGTAATTTATTTAAGAAAAAAAAAAAAAAAAGCCCACGTCAGTGGAAGGTAAAACTTTGTATCTGTCCAATGCTTAACTTTTCCTGCAAAGGGCCAGAAAGTATTTTTAGTTGTGTTGCTGTTCTTAAAGGGCGTGGATTCAGTTTCAACCCATAGCGTTTCTAAGTAGCAGCTGGTGAGTTTGAACCCCTGACCTTATAATTCAAACCAATTTTGCAGTCCAGTGCATTAACCCACAGTGCGCCACACTACTGAGGGTCATAAAATCTATCTACTCAACTTTATAGTTGCTTACCAACATGCAACTGAGTGCCTGCTAGACAGTTCTCACCTCTCATTTCTAAACCAAGAAAGCCCTATTACTGCTGTCGGGTGCTGATGATTCTATCCCACTCACTGCCACCCCATCTGACAGAGCAGAACTATGCCCTATGGTTTTCTAAGCTATAATCTTTAATAGGAGCAGATTGCCAAGTTTTCTCCTATGGAGCAGCTGGGTAGGTTGAAAGCACCAACCATTCTGTTAGCAGCCTAGCGATTAACTGTTGCACTATCAGGACTCTTTAGATATTGTCATGGCTCAGTCTCAAACGCTCGCTGTGGTTGGCAAATAGTCAAGTCATTCACTATTTGGATTTTCACTAATTTGCTTTCCATTTATAAATTTCATTTCTGTTTGCAGTTAAATCAGTGACAACAAATCCTAAGTTGTCTGAAACAAGCACAGGACATCCAAATTACCTTCCATTTTGAAACCTTGAAAATTTTTATTTCTTCAGCATTAATCAAATACTAACAAATCAAATCAAGTTATTTATCAAATTAAACCCTCTATCAAGAGGACTTTCTTATTGTGTATATCCCTCTATTCATTATTGTAAAGTTGTTTACTATTCCTTTTCCCCAAATGTTCAAAAACGTCAAGTTCTTTTCCACTTGAATGCTGACTTTTATTATGGTTACCTTATAGCACTTAAATTTACAAATGTTCAGCACAACTGCACTGCATAGAACTAAGTTTACTAGACCTAGACATCAAATATTGTAGTATACTTTTTATATTGATAAGTAAAGAGGAGGTGTCCCCAAATTAAACAATTTAGTAGTTATTTGGTATTATTCAATATAATAATGAATATAGTAGGATTTAAAAATTTTTATATTATCACACAAATAGTTCACTTCACACATAACTTTAGAGTACACACTAAATATTAAATGCAAGCAGTTCAACTATGAGTTATAGTTAACATCCCAAAAATTAGCACACATTTATAAAAGAAGATAGTATGACACAGTTGAGTCCTTTTCTATATTAATCTAGAAAGTATTCAACTTTACGCACTCACAAAAGGAATTCAGAATTTCTAAGTACAAGTTAACCCATAAAATTATGGACTTCTTCAACGCACTAAGGACAAACAAAATCCTAGAAATTACATTTCATTTAAACATGGAAAACAAAATAAAAAGTCGACAGACCTAAAATGGAGAAATTAATGAATTTTCACAGGTGCTCAATTATGGTTGTGTTGTTGTTAAATGCCATCGAGTTGGTTCTGACTCATAGCGAACCTGTATAGAGTTCCCAAGAGTGCTGGTGGGTTTGAACTGTTGACCTTGTAGTTAGTATCCAGTGTTTACCCTACTGTACCACACCATGGTCTTTTTAGATGAATAAATAAAAATTATTTCAGGTGATTAAGAAAGTGATACAGACTCCTGATGTGGTGCTACAGGATCAGCACTGGTCTGTGAACCACAAGGTCAGCAGTTCAAACCCACCAGCTACTCCTCATAAATCCTATATAGGGTTGTTATGAGTTGGAACTGACTGAAAGACACTTAACAATAACAAGAAAGTGTTATTATGTGGCACCCAAATGAAACTTTAGGTTAAGTTTCTTACATTTTCATTGTTTTTTGGCTCATCCTCACTCCCTTATTTTTCATTAATGTTTTTAAAGTATCTGCTGTAATAATTACCAGACTCCAAAAGATTTAACAACAAAATAAAAATCAGTCTTTTCTTGTGGGTGGCAGTTCTCACACCCACTTCTCTATATAACAATGTTTATAACCATTTATTCAGTTTAAAGTACAATTGCCAAATAGACCACTGAAGCATGTTTCTATTATTTTTACTCCTATATTGCCCAAAAACATTTTATTAATTGATATACTAACATAAGAACATTATATATGAATGAAAAGT
Source organism: Chrysochloris asiatica (assembly GCF_000296735.1). Classification (NCBI taxonomy): domain Eukaryota; kingdom Metazoa; phylum Chordata; class Mammalia; order Afrosoricida; family Chrysochloridae; genus Chrysochloris; species Chrysochloris asiatica. Next base: position 33,923,364 of record NW_006408528.1, read on the forward strand.
TGTTCTATAAGTAACAGCAGCATTAAAACAAATATTTACTATGTCATTATTTATTACAAGATAGTGCAGGTTTATATGAAAACAGTGAGTGCTTGGTATATAAAAAACTGGGTCCATACCACATGTTAACTAATTATTCATCAATCCAGCATGCTAATTTTCAGAATAAATAATGTATATAAAAATACTTACACAAGAAATTTTAAATGGTGCAAATGTTATAGGGTCTTCTCCATACAAGGGCCAGTAACGCTCACATTTTTTCTGTTATTCAAAGAAAAGTTAGTAAGTAATCCACATGACCATTTTTCTGAAATTTTTTATAAATACTTTATGCTCTGGGGTTCAGCTTGCTGTTATTACCCAGAAAATCTGCCATCAGTGGGGCAAGTAGCTGCTAGAGCTTAGATTTATCCGACAGTTCTTAATGGGCTTTCCAAGATTAATTATGAAAGTCTTATCAGCATTAAGTATATAAACCACTCATTGCTACCTACATGGTCTTTTGCGGGTGGTGGGGGTGGGGGAGGGGAGATCATTTAATACACAGTGCTTGGCAGGTTACAACGCTTTTAAAATGACAACTGCTATAATATCTGCCCAAAGTCTCATTAAATGCAAAATCTCTGACATCATGGAAACAGCACTTAGTGTCAGAAATATTTCACAAATATTAATTTTACTGTTTTACTGGCCTGAAGTTTCTTTACATATAAAAACAGTAGTAAGCCATATCTTAAAGGGTTGTTTTGTATTATGTCAAATGTTCTATTGATGGTAGAATGCCTCTAAATAGCATAATGTATTATTTTAGCCAAGTAATTTTCTTTGAAATTACAGAAAGTATAAATCTGTTTTCCCTTCATATTTTAAACAGAAATAGTAAAGCTTTCTATTTTTATTGGTTAATAACATTAAGCTCAATCATTTTAGGACAATCAGGAAAACTGATGAGAAACCTAACTTTAAATAAGCTAGGGATTCTGCTAAAGATACTATCAAACGAAGCAATTTTTATAGTTGTTGTTAAGTGCCGTCGAGTCGGGTCCAACTGCAACCCTGTATAGGGTTTCCGAGGAGCAGCTGGTGAGCTTGAACCATCGACCTTGCAGTTCAAACGGCTTTGCAGTCTGGCGCATTAACCCACAGCGCCACACAAAATGAAAGCTTGTAAGTGACTTTGTTGTTGCTGTTAAGTGCCATCAAGTCAGTTCTGACTCACAGAGGTTTATCCAATTTGTATAGGCTTTCTGAGCAGCTGGTTAGACTGAACTGCTGGCCTTGAGGTCTAGTGCTTTATCCAACAGAGCTACACCAGCACTCTTGTAAGTTGTTGTTTTTAAGTGCTGTGGAGTCAATTCCGACCCATAGCCATATTACACAGGTGAAAATAATCTTTCTAACAATGGGAAATGCATAAATTCAGAAATTTCTAATTAAATTCTCATGGTATGGGCTATACTGTTGTGAAGAGCCATGGACTCAATTTTGACTCATACTGAGCCAATGTAGAACTGCTCCATAGAGTGTCCTAAATGGTAATCTTTAAGGGAGTAGGTTGCTAGGTCTTTCTCTCACAGAGTCTGGGTAGATCTGAACCACTAACCTTTTGGTTACTATTAGGTACCAGTACACATAGCAAATGGAGTTTATAAAAAAACAACTAAATAAATGAAAAGTATTTAAAACAAACAAACAAACAAACAAACAAAAAATGTGTTGTAACCAAGTAGATTCCAACTCAAGGCATCCCTACATATTATCTGTTGTTGTTAGATGCCATTGAGTCGGTACTAACTCATGCTGACCCTATGACAACAGAACAAAACACTGTCAGTCCTGGGTCAACTTCACAATCGTTGCTGTGTCTGAGCAGGTTGCTGTCGCCACTGTGCCAATACATCTCGTTGGGGGTCTTCCTCTTTTTCTCCAACCCTCCATTTTACCAAACATGACATCTTTCTAAAGGAACTGTGGTCCCTCCTGATAATATGTCCGAAGTATGAGCGACAAAGTTTGGCCATCCTGCTTCCAAGGAAGGCTGTACTTCTTCCAACACAGATCTATTTGTGCTTTTGGCAGTCCATGGTACTTCTTAATGTATTTTCCTCCAGTACCATAATTCAGATACTTCAATTCTTCTACAATCTTCCTTATTCACTGTACAAATTTTACATGCATTGAAAATACCATGGCTTTGGTGAGGCACACCTCAGTCCTCAAACTGACATCTTTGCTTTTCAACACTTCTGCTGCTTCCATGAGTGTTGATGGTTAATCTAAGCAAAATAAAGTCTTCGACAACTTCAATCTTATCTCCACTTATCTTGATGTTGTTTTCATTAGTCCAGGGGTGAGGATTTTTGCTTTCTTACATTAAGATGCAACCCAAACCAAAGGCTTTAGTTTTTGATCTTCGTCAATAAGCACTTCAAAGTCTTTTTCTTTTAGCAAGAAAGGTTGGATCATCTGCATGTCACAGGTTGTTGTTAATGATTCTTCCTCCATCCTGATACAGTGTTTTTCTTCATATAATCCAGCTTCTCGGATTGTTTGCTTAGCATACAGATTGAATAAGCATGGTGAAAGAATACAACCCTGGCACACGTCGTTCCTAATTCGGTGTTCCCTTGTTCTATTTGAACAACTGCCTTTGGTGTACGTACAAGTTCCTTATGGGTACAATTTAGAGTTCTGGAATACACAGACTTCGCAATGTTGTCCATAGCCTTTGCATAGTCAATGAAGCACAGGTAAACATCTTTCTAGTAGTCTCTGCTTTCGGCCAAGATCCATCTGACATCAGCACTGACATCCCTTGTTCCATGCTCTCTTCTGAATCCAGCCTGAACTTCTGGAAGTTCTCTGTCAATGCTGTAGCTATTTTTGGATTACCTTTAGTAAAACTTTACTCACATGGGATATCAATCATATTGTCTGACTATTTCTGTATTCTGTTGGGTCACCTCTCTTTGGAATGGGCACAATAATGGATCTCTTCCAGTCAGCTGGCCAGGTAGTTGTCTTCAAAATTACTTTGGCATAGATGAATGATTGCTGTCAGTGTCAAATCAATTTGTTGAAATATTTCAATTTGTATTCCAGTAACTCATTTTCTTTGCTAATGCCTTCAGGATCATTGGCTCTTCATTATATGCTACCTCTTGAAATGGTTGAACATTGACAATTTCTTTTTGGTACAATTACTCTGTTTAATCCTTCCATCTTCTTTTGATGCTTTCTGTATCATTCAGTATTTTGCCCATATTGCTGTTATGTGCTGTGGAGTTGGTTCCGACTCATACAGACCCTGCATAGGGTTTCCAAGGCTGTACATCTTTACAGGAGCAAAAAACTTCACCTTTCTCTTGTGGAATAGCTGGTAGTTTCGAACTGCTGACTGTGAGATTAGCAGCACAATTTGTAACCACTATGCTACCAGAGCTCCTTATTTGCCCAAAGAATCCTTCAATATTGCAAATCATGGTTTGAAATTTTTTTCAGTTTCCTCAGCTTGAAAAATGCTGGGTATATTTTTCCCTTTTGGTTGTCTAACTCCAGGTCTCTGCAGATTTCATTATAATATTTGACTTTGTCTCCTTGAGCTGACCTTTGAAAATTTCTGTTTAGCTGTTGTGCCTCCTCACTTCTTCCATTTGCTTTAGCATCTCTATGCTGGATAGCAAGTTTCAGAGTCTCTTCTGACATCCATTTTCATCTTTTCCTTCTTTCTTGTCTTCTTAATGACCTTTGGCTTTCTTCCTGTATGGTGTTCCTGATGTCAGCCCACAACTCTTCTGGTCTTTACTAATGCATCAAATCTGTTCTTCAGATGATCTCTAAATTCAGGTGGGATATATTCAAGGTCATATTTTGGGTCTTGTGGACTTTAAAAAAAAATTTCCTCAGCTTCAGCTTGAACTTGCATATGTGCAATTGATGGTCTGTTCCACAGTCTGCCCTGGCTTTGTTTTGGCTGCTGATATGGAGCTTTCCCACTGTCTCTTTCCACAGATATAGTTGATTTAATTTCTTTGCATTCTACCTGGTGAGGTAGAAGTGTATAGTTGTCATTTACGCTGTTTAAAAAGGTATTTGCATGAGGCATAGTCTGAAGAGTGGAAATAATACCAAGATGCTTGACTGTCATATGAATATTGGTTTCTCTTGCCTACTATTGTAAAATAGACACTTGAATGGGATAGAAAGGAATGTGGGGAAACATGATTACAAGAAGCTTTTAAGCCCGTCTTCAGCCTATAACTGACTGGAATACCTAAAAGGGGTTCTAGAACTTGCCCAGTGAAATAGGCCTCTTACAGAAACTTTGCAAAGTATAGGACCTTAGGTGGAATCCAGAACCTTCTGAGATGGGACATGCCCACTAGAAAGGACAATGAGACCTGTCTGGAACAGGCGAGTGACAGAAGATACATCTCCAAAGAAAGATCATCAGGAAGCTCCCCCACACCCCCAGCGCAAAAAACAAAAAAACAGTATGACTGGCTACTACAAGCATCAGCAAGTTGTCAGGAAGACATCAAGACACGCAATCAAATCCCTTTAGGACAACCCCGCCTCTCTAAACCTGAAACTCAAACGGAACACATGAGCGGCATGTAAGCTTGCTGATGACCACATTGGTCTACTGTTGAGTGGAAGAGGGGGAAAGGGTTCAACCATGTTCCATAAACTCCCATTGACCTGGAGATGAGAGAGAGAAGAGGAAAGGCTGGTTGGTCCACAGTGTGGTGAGACCTGGGGACTTCTGAGCCCACTGACAAGGACATAGCCACAGAAGACGTAGCGCTAAGTGAAGCATCCAGCTGATATGAAGGCTTGATAAAATCAGAACGCGACTAGAAGAAGATTTAAAAAAAAAAAAAAAACTGATAAAGGGAACGAGGATAAATTGCTACAATTTGATGAACTTGACCTATACTCAAAATACCAACAGAGGGAAGGAGTCTTCACATCAAGTATCAAAGCTATCCCCTCTGTACACAGGCTAGATAGGGATGGGCAACTTAGACACTGGCTACCTAAAATGAGGGGGCGATAAAGGCACGAAGTGACTGGCTTACAAGGTTTCAATAGGGAGTTTAAGAGTGTGGGGGGGAAGAAAGAGTTCCTACTGAATAATTTTCATCTTGTCAAGATGGGTCTGGCTAAAAGAGATGCGGGTAAGATTCTTATGATTCAATTCTGAGTAATTATTATCATGACACTGCAACTGTCACAAGTGTAAAGGTAGAAGCTGTATAACAAAAATGGGGGAATTAGCTAATCTTACAGTCCAGAAACAGAAGCCCCTAGGACCATCAAGGAAAAAGAGCACAAGTGGAATATGAGACCTTATCCAGAAAAGCAGTGTCATCAGAGGTGGAGGCAGAGATGATGTTATGGAGAGAGGGAGCAGCTGAGGACTGGATTCCTGGAAAGAGAGGGACTGAGAGCTGGCGGCCAAGAGGCAGACTTGCAGATGTGCCCATTGGTGGTGTAAATTATTATATATGCCTGAGTGTTAAAAATAAATATATAAAAGAGATAAAATGAATAGTAAGAAATGCTGCTAACTGATGGCAAATGGAAGGGATTATAATCATTGTATTGAAACAAAGTATATGATTTGTTGAATGTAAAACTGATGATCTGCCCTGTAAATTTTCACTCAAGTCACAATGAAAAAAAAAAAAAAAGGTATTTGCAATGAACAAGAATTTTAAATTCTAGAATAATTTCTATCACCAATGCCCTATTTTCCCACAATTGATCACTCCTCTTTGTTTCCAACTCTTTTGTATTCCAATTGTCAGTAATTTTGTAAATTTGAGTAATTGTGGTATTTATTGGTGTTCCTTGTAGGCCTATGGATATTATCTTACCCCAGACAGTGTTGTACTTTATGACTGATCTTGGTATGTTCTTTTTGAGGATGAATGTGACACCATTCATTACCCTTCAATTCGTCATTCCTGGCATAGTAAAAATTTGTGAGTGTCAAATTCAAAACAGCCAATACCAGTCCATTTCAGGTCACAAATGCCTAGGATTATCAATGTTTATGCATTCCATTTCATTTTTGACAATTTCCATTTTTTGTAGATTCATACTTCATACATTCCATGTTCAGAATATTAATGGATGCTTACAGCTGTGTCTCTTCATTTTGAGTTGTGCCTCATCAGCAAATGAAGTCCATTCACATCATCACAGTTAAGTCTACTTTGAGGAGGCAGTTCTTCCCCAGTTACATTTTGAGAACTTCCAACCTGAGGAGCTCATCTTCTGGCATTATATCTGATAATACTCTGGTGCTGATGGTGTCCCACTGCTATTCATAAGTTTTTCATGAATAAACATTAGGAAGTAGTCCATTTCTCATTCCTTCTAGTCTGTATTCGCCTGGAAGCTCATCTGAAACCTGTCCACTGTGAGTGACCCTGCTGGTATTTAAAATATCCATGACATAGCTTCCAGTATCACAGTAACATAAACCACACACACAGTACGACAAACTGACAGAGGAGTGGTGGTATAGGTTATAGCTCTTTACATATGATTGTTGCTGTTATGTGCCGTGGAGTCGGTTCCAACTCATAGTGACCCTGTACAGGGTTTCCGAGGCTGTAAATCTTTACGGGAACAGAAAGCCTCATCTTTCTCCCGCAGAACAGCTGGTAGTTTCGAACTGCTGACCTTGTGGTTCGCAGCCCGATTCGTAACCACTACGCTACCAGAGCTCCTTAAATATGCAAGATATATATATATTTATTGCATATTCCTTACTGGAAAATTTTTAGTAAGAATTCTTTAAAACTTTTAGTTTAAATAATGAACTATATTAATATAAGGAAACTTCAAGTAAAGCACCATATAATTTGACAATATTGTAAGTTTGATTTATCTATTTATAGAAATTTACGTTTCATTTAAATACCTGTTCCCTGTAAATATATGATCATTATCACTACAATGCTGCCGGCCCTGGTGTTGTGCTATAGGATAAGCCCTGGAGTGCAAACCCACCAGCTGCTCTCAGAAACCCTATACAGGGTCACTATGAGTCAGAATAAGCACAATAGCACACATAACAATGACGCAACATGGTAGGAAAGATCTTACCATGGTTTGGGGAATTAATTTCACCTGTATAGGAGCATCAAAATACCAATACTGAAAATCAGAAGACAGTATAAACAAAATATGAAGTGTATTAAATTGATGGTAATTAATCAGAATTATATTCTTTTGAGGTCATTTAGTTCTTTGTATCAAAATAAAGTAATAACAGGACACAATAAAAAAAAAATCTACTTTAGCTAGATGGGCTCAGAATATTATTAAAGGACTTGAAATATACATCCTTAGAAACGAAGTGACACTCTACAATTATTTTAAATGTTAACATGTATACATACCCTTCCCATCTCAAATTCTCGACAGGCCATAACAATGATCTGAAAAAGGAGTGAGATGGGGGTGGGGAAATGGGATAGAGAATATTTTAATTAAATGCAATTTTACATTTTTAACAAAACACAAATATTAAGAATTAATTTTTACCCTAGACAGAATTGTATTTTCCTCTTAAAAAATTTTAAATATTAAATAAATATACAAGTAAAAAATGTATGTGTATCCCAAAAAGCAACAAATAAAATTTGCTTCTAACAGCATATCTGGTTTGAATTATTCAAATCTCACACATTTATGACCGCCTTGTGGAATTATATTAAATTTATAAATGTATTAATATAAAAAGATAATAAATATATATTAAAATACCATTTTTTAGAATATTCGTCTAATAAATACCAAAAGCAAAACCCACCATAACCAAGTCAATTCTAACTCATTGTGATTCTACAGGACAGAGAAGAACTGCCCCATTGGGTTTCCAAGGCTGTGAATCCTATGGAAGCAGACTGTTTTATCTTTTAGCCAAAGAGTGTCTAGTGGGCTTGAACAACCAATCTTTTAGCTAGCGCCCTCTGCTTCAACCTACTGTGCCATCAACAAATTTACTCTAACACTGACTTAAAAATAAAGGCAATTTCATCAAATTTTCTTCCCAATATTCTATACTATTTAACATTTTAACACAAGAGCAAAATTGAAAGAATTTTGCAATAAACACTGTATAGCCAACACCACTGTATATTCTACCAATGACATTTTATTATATTTGTTTTGTCACATATATAGTCTTCTTTCCATTCATCAATTCATATTACTTTATAAATACATTTCAAAGTAAGCTGCAAACTCATCTCCAAATACTTCAGCATATAGAACATCTAGAATTTAGATTAAAAAAAGAATGTTTGCAGTGTTAGCTCAAGTAAGATTAGCAGATAGTAAAATGTATCAATTTTAAGTGTCCACTCCTCACAGTATACACCTGTGCACCCCAAACTCCTGTCAATATCAAGGATGTTACCATCATCCAGAAAGTTCACTCATACCCCTGCATAGTCAATCCCCAACTACATCTGATTTTAAATTAAAATAACAGCAAATACTGAGATTTTTTTTTTTGTTTTACTAATCTTTCATTAACTACAGAGGGTGACGATATTGTAGGATCATAAAAAAAAAAAAAAAAAAACCAACAAAACTCCTATTACTATGGTCATGAGAACTCCCCCTCTTACAGATTTCTTACATGCACAAAACCAAAATTGTGCCAGGGAGATGAGAAAACATATTCCCGTTACAGAAACCTACCTGTGGCTTGTGGAGACAAAGGTGTGATGTTATTTTATTTTTTTTCCTACCGGTGTACAACCCCAGAGAATCTCCTGCTTTCCAGGCAGTTGGAGACACACGGAGGTTCTAAGTCCCGGTGAGAAGCTATATATAATAACTCCACCCACTAGGACAGCCTCTACTTTGCAAAGTCCACTCTAGCCAGCCCTGGACTGGCTCTCAGTAGGAGAGGGGGCTGAATGGATGCATGGGGTAGACAGAGGGAGGGAAGAAAAGGGAAGAATGCAGGTGGATCTGTATGGGCCTGCTGGTTGCAATGTGGCCATTTTGAACTTTCTCAAGTACCTGTGAGAGAGACTAGTAAGTGGCACACCACACCTTATTGGCGGAGATGAAGCCATTGACTTTCATTTTTTGCCGTATGTAATGTTTTGTTTGTTTTCTTGCATCATGTAACAGGAAACAGCAACTGTAGCCATACAGCCAAACCACAGTTACAGATAGCCTCTACAACCCCACCAATTGGGCAAGAGCCAATACCAGCTGTTATATACCAGAGCAGCAACTAAAACCAACATCAGCTAAATCCACTATTAATTGATCTGTATGAACAGTGAACAACAGAGTAGCTCATTTCCTGATCACACCCATCAGGAGGTAATTGGTGAGTGCCTAAGAACACACCACCAACATACATTCATCAACTTAATACAAATTCAACAACACCACAATGCCTAGAGTGCAGTGGAAAATTTCTGTTCATATGAAGAAACAAGACAGAGTAGCTCAAACAGACAACCAACTGGCAGACCTAGAAAATGCTTCTGAGTTAGAAGACACACTAGAACTATCTGAAAAAGAATTCAGAATGATATTGAGGTACATCCAAATGTTTTACAGAAAGGTAGAGGAAAACAGTGAAGAATTCAGAAAAGCACTACAGGAACAATCAAACAAAACAAACATAGCACTGAAGACAATACAAAGCCTGCAAACAGAAATCAGATCAATACTAAGATATCAGAAATGGACAATACACTGAAAGGGCAAAGGAATAGAACAGAATCAGTAGAAGCTAGCATTAGTGAATTTGAAGACAAATGTCTTAATACTAATAAGATAGAAGACCAATCAGAAAAGAGATTGAAAAAAATCTGAAGAAGGCCTAAGATTCATGTGGAACAACATGAAGAGGAATAATCTATGGGTGCTCAGAGACTTCCAGAACAGAAAGAGACAAAAAAGATTTCTCTAACACCATAAAAGATGAGATAAGTATTCAAGAAGCTGAACATACCCCAAATAGAATAGACACCCCCTAAGAATTACCAAAGGAGCTCTGGTAGTGAACCTTAAGGTCAGCAGTTTGAAACTATCAGCCGCTCCATGGGAGAAAGATGAGGCTTTCTGCTCCCGTAAAGATTTACAGCCTCAGAAACCCTGTACAGGGTCGCTATGTGTTGGAATCGATTCGACGGCACTTAACAACAACAACAACAAGAATTACCAAGACATATGATAAACTCAAACTCTCTAAACCAAAGGCAAGGAAAGAATCCTGAAAGCAGCTTAGGAAAAACGAATTGTTACCTATAAAGGAAAACCAGTAAGATTAAGTTCTGACTCTTCTCAGAACAAGCATGCAGGCGAGAAGGAAATGGGGAGACATACATAAAAATAACCAATAATTATATACTCAACAAAACTGTCCCTCAAACACTATGGTAACATTAGTACATTTCCAGATAAACAGAAATTAAAGGAATTTGTAAAAGCCAAGTCAACTTCACAAAAAAATACTACAGGAGTTCTTTGGACTGAGAACCAACAACAGCAGACAACAACTGTAGAATGAAACACATGGCAGCACTACCCAGAATTCAATCCAGATATAGAAATATACAGTGTAAAACAAAACAACCTAAAGACCGGAATCAGAGATATCAATCTATAATGAAAACAATTACAGTGCAAAACCATCCCAGGAACAAACATCTGTGTTCCGTGATGATAACAGTAGCAAAGTGTGGCTTGTACAGTACCCTAACCCATTTATTTCCCTGCTTCCAAATCTAAGGGCATGCCATTTTCCTTAATAACAAAAGTGTAAGAAGTAACACAAATGTCAATGTTTTGAGATGCTTCTAAATGGATTTTTTAGAGGAAAGGAACGTCTTCAAAATCTGTCAAATTTTATATAACAATTTATGTTATACAATTTTTTTTTTTTTTTTCTGGAAAAAGGATCTCAAAAGGATCTATGACTCAAAAAAGGCTAAGAACATGACTACATATAGCATTTTACTGGCCTATGAAAGCACTTACATATTTTGGATTTTATATTATTTGGTACTTGTCTTATTAGTTGCTGACTCAGGACAGTTTGAAGTATTATCACACTTTTTAAAAGTCTTTAACAAGTTGTTGAGAATTTAATGAGGCATCAAAGAAATCAGTATCTACATAATAGTAAACATTATCTATGATTAGTAGTAAACATTACCTAGGATTAAACACACCACTATGGCTATAAATGCCTCATTGTTTAGTTTAGTAATAAATACATCCTGTGTCATTATACAAGACTTTTCAAAAGATATTATAAAACATAAATTACTTACTACAACATTGTACTCCCATATCATCCTCCAAAAATCTATTACTGTATTTGCTAAAGGTCCTTGGGTTGCCACATAAGCTTTTGGCCCATAGACACCCTAAAATGATTAAAAGCAAATTTCACATTTATTATAATTATCAAAAACATCATGTTGCTTAAATTTCAAAGTTTCAAATTTTATGAGTAATGCTGTTGCTTTCACCTTAAGTATTTCCAAAAATTTTTCTTGCATAGCACAGAAAAACATGGCAAAATATAGAATTGGTAATTAAATATTAGCTTATGCTAATTAACCACAATTCTTTTTTAGATTCCTTCGTACCCATGCTGTTGAGTGGATTTCAACTCACAGTGACTCTACAGGACAGAGCAGAACTGCCCCCTAGGATTTCCTCAGGCTGCAAACCTTTACAGAAGCAGCCTGTCAAAGGTTTCTCCTGAGGATAGGCTGGTGGGTCTGAACCACTGACCTTTTGATTGTAGCCAAGCACTTAAACCACTGTGCCACCAAGGCTCCTAGAGACCCTATGCTATAAGCATTGCACTGCTAACCAAAGAGTTGGTGGTTCAAACTCACTAGTCACTCCTTGGAAACCCTATATGGTGTCGCAATGAGTTGGAACCAACTTAACACCATTTAACAAAAACAACATAGAGATTTCTAATAATAAATCTGAAATTATACCACAAACAAGATAGCTGACTGAAATACTAAGCTAGCACAAAATGAATATGTGTCATTAAGTACAGTGAAAATTAAAATTTTTTTAGCAACTCTCCTTATAAAATATGAATGTCTAAAGTATTAAAACACCTATTTACTAGTTTTTATCTGATTAATTTTAACTTTTGAGGGAATTGCAACAAAATTAACTGCTGAAAAACTGTATTTGTGTTCAATGTTGACAGATAATATTAATATTATAACATAACTCTTACCACCTATATGTTTTTGTCAACAAAATTAGGTATGTAATAATATTATACATAAAATGTACAAAAAGTATAGCTGAAAATTATATTGCCATTTAATCTGAAAAATTCAAACAATACAGAGTAACTGAAAGAACAAGGTAAAGCCTTTTAAGAGTATTTATACTCAGCCAATGGACATTTTGCATCAGTCTCTCTGGTTCCAGGTTAATTCTACAAGAACTGGACTGCTTTTGACCAGAGTAGCCATACAAATGTTATCTGAACAGACTATTATTTAATCTGAGCTGCAGGTTATCAAAGTAAAGAGAATGCCCAAAGTTTTTAACATATGTTCTATAATTTTAAATCAATATAATTCAGTAATTCCAAGTCTGACAACATATACTAGGAAATTATTCAAAGAACAAAGATGGTCACTTCAACAATACCATGGAAAAAAAATCGGAAACCATCTACACTGTTCAAAAACAGGGAATGAACATATATATTTGTGTATGTAAACTAGAAAATGGTAATGAGATGGCAACTTAGTAATAGGTAAAGAATTTATAAACTTTTAATACAAATGAAGAAATAAAATGGGATCCTTTTTTTCCATTATTATAAAACAAGTAAAAACTCTATGAATACTGATAAGAAAGTAAGGATAAAATCACATAATGGTATATAAGGACAAGTGGTTTTATTTTTATTTCATTTGTTGCTGACACAATGTTTGGGCAAATAAGCAGATTTTAATAAAACTAGTATGTAGGAAGTTATTAAATATGGAAAGACAATTAAAATTAACATACCTTAATAAAATTTGCGTTGATATAGTCTGAATCTTGAGAAGGCGTCTTTAAAGTCAATTTAACTCTGCTGTGATCAACTACAAGGGGTTAAAAAAAAAAAAAAGATTTCATAAATAATGTCCTACTTATAACAAAAGTAAGGTTAGCTAAGAACATTTACTTAAATAATTAGTAAAACTATACTATAGATTGTTGTTGTTAAGTGCCGACAAGTCAGTTATGACTCATAGCAACCTTGGTATAGGGTTTCTGAGGAGCAACTGGTGGGTTTGAACCACTGACCTTGAGGTTCAAACCAACTTTGTGGTTCACAGCGCCACACCAGGACTCCATACTCTAGGTAGCAGCAGAGAAATGAGTAATAACACAGTAACAAAAAATAAAATACATCTGCCTAGAAACTAATGATACAGGGCCAGGCCAATATGGTGGCTTAATCAGACATACTGAATCATCTCTCAAAAAGAACAACCGGAGAGTCCCTCCTCTACAATCCAGATCCGATAATGAAGTGAAACAGACACAGCTGACAATCCTAGAACCTTGACCAGAGACTGGGAAGGATAAAGTAGAGAATGAATGAACGCTGACTGGATGAAGAAATGGAAAGAAAACAGCTAAAAAGGAGTGAAACCGAGCACAGGTGCTCTCTGTCAGCCACGCCAGCTCTGCATGGCCATCTTAAAACAAAGCCAGTGGTGATCCCAGGGGAGGCGCACAGGAAGGCAACTTCACAGTATTCAAATAACAGTCAGAGAAACTCTGCAGACACAGTGTTGAACATGATCCGGATCTAAAGAAGGAAAGCCCAGGACAGAAGGTGAGCGTTTCCAGAAATATGGGCATTCACAGAGCAGGAAAGGGAGCCAGGATCCAGAGTCAGCGATACTTACCACTCATCAGTCTTCAAAGAGAGAGAAAATCTAATCACCAATTTTGCATGGAAAGGACAGACACTCCAGCTAATCAAAGCACTAATAAATAAGCAGAAAAGCAGGAAGCCTCACCCATCTGAATTCAAAACCATGGTGTGTTCTTAAATACATACATCCATGCATGTACCAGCCTAGTACTGGCACAATGACAAAAATACACAGACCAATGGAATAGAATCAAGAACCCAGAAGTAAATATCCATTCATCTACTGACAGTTGATGTTTGATAAAAGGCAGAAATCCATAAAATGTTGAACAGCGTCTCTTTAACAAAAAGTGCTGGCAAAACTGGTTAATCATTTACAGAAAAATGAAATGACTCAGACTACAAACCACTCATAGAAAGTAACTCAAGAGTAACCCAAGACCTAAATTTATAAAACTTCATGAAATAAAATACGGTCACATACCTAGGGACCCTAATTTGTAGCATAAAAAGACTATCAAACATAACTAAAAAATGCACAAACAGCAGAATATAAACTAGGTGACTGGAAGCACTTATAAAGTAAATATACATGCTCACCAAAAGAGTAAAAAGAGAACCAACAGACTGGGGGGAAAAAGCTTCAGCCATGTCATATCTGACAAGGTCTAATCTCTAAAATCTATAAAAAACTTCAAAACCTCAGTAAATAATCCAATTTAAAAATTGAGCAGAGGACATGAACAAATACATCACCAAAGAAAATATTCATGCAGCTTACACACACTTGAAAAGATGCATGTGTTCATTAGCCAATATACAGATTCAAATCCAAACTACAATGAGATGCCATCTCACCTCTGCAATGACACTGATTAAAAAAAAAAAAAGATAAATGCTGGTGAGGGTGTGGGGAGATCGGAATTCTTCTACACTGGTGGTGAGACTGAAAATTGGTACAAAAACTAGAAACAAACACCATTCAATCCAACAATCTCACTCTCAGGCGGTATATATCCTAGAAAGTAAGAGCTGTGATATGAATGCACACCCATTTTCATCACAATATTATTCACAACAGCAAAATCACAGAAACAACTCAGATGCCCATCAACATATGAACGGATAAACAAACTGTGGTAAACACACAATGGAATACTATGCAATGATGAAAAATAATGGTGAATTCATGAAACATCTTACAAACTGGATGAATTTGGAGGACAGTATGCTGGGTAAAATGAGTCCATCAAAAAAGGGCAAATATTTTATGAGAAGACTGTTATATTAAAAGAATAGATTTACACACAGACAGAAACACTATTTTGTTACCATGAATGGGAGGTGGAGAGACGAAGAACCGCTATCTACATAGTTGTTGCTGTTAAGTGCTGTGGAGTCAGTTCTGACTCACAGACCCTGTACAGCAGGGGTGGAGACTGTCTGGCCCGCAAAATCATCTGATCTGGCCCTGAGTTCTGACTCATAGTGACCCCGCAGAGGGTTTCTGAGTAGCAGCTGGTGGGTTTGAACTGTTGACCCTCTGGTTCACAATCCAGTCAGTTAATCCAGGAGGCATCATATTAGGGGAGAATTAATTAAATATTTGACCAAATATAGCATGCTAATTTTTAATTTGATAATTTTGTATGGCCCATGAATAATGTTATAAATTTTGACAGAAAAAAGGTCCCTGCTCCAGCTGTATAGGGTTTCCAAGGAGCAGCTAGTGGGTTTGAACTGCCAACTGTGTGGTTAGCAGTATAGTGCTTATCCTATAGAATACCAAAATAGGAGTCCTGTGGATATTTCTACACAGATACTTATAAGTAATGAATGTATATACACACAAGGGGGCTTCAGAAAGTCTGTTGAATAATGGAATTAAAAGATAATGTATGGAATTGATTCGATGGCAATGGGTTTTGAGTTATGGTAATTTTTGGAAAGCCCCCTTGTATGTATAATAATACGAAGGTAAACCAAAAGGTATTGCTACTAGGGTTCCAGTTCATACATGTACAGTTTTATTCCAAGAAAAATGTGTTTAAACATGTCTGTAGTCAAGTTCTCTCAGTAATCAGTAATACGTTGTCTTGGTCTCATTTTAGTGCCTTTAAAAAAAAAAAGGAAGGAAAAATAAAAAATCCAGTGAAAACAGTGGCTTTCCAGGGGATCTGCTGGGTCAAGGCAATTTAATGCAAGGGAGGTCAGTTCAGAAGATTATGGGGCTTCTGTTTCTGGAAACTCAAAAAGGGTCTAATCTTGACAGATTTTCTCAAAGGACTCAGGACAATCACAGGAGCTTATTATGAATTTTTTTTTTTTTTTAAACTGTAAACTGTATGTGGGCTCTGGGTCCATGGACTGAGTAAGGCTATGTGTCTGTAGGCTGGAGGCGTGCTCTTTGGACATTTAAATAAATATATACTTTTTATTTTCTAAGTGTTCATCAGGTAATTTTTGCTTTGTTCATTTGTGAAATCTAAGATGTAAATGGGGAGTCACAGGGACGCAGGCTAACTGTTGTTCAAGGGAAGGGATTGTAATAACTGAGATGAAACAAGGTGTATACTTGGTTCAATGTAAAGCTGGCGATCTTGCCTGTAAACCTTTATTCAATTCACGATAAAAAGTTAAAAGAAAATTGTAAACTGCAATGGTGAGAAAAGTCCATAAAAGTTGCACTGAGGATTTTTTGCCCCATAAAGTCAATGGAGTCCTGGTGTGGTGCTGTAGGGTAAGCACTGGGCCATAAAGTCGGTTAGAAAAGCAAAGTTGGCAGTTCAAACTCACCAGCAGCTCTTTGGAAACACTATAAAGGGTTGCTATGAGTTGGGCCCAACTAGACGTTTTTTAACAACAAGAAGACAATACATCTGGTTCATTCTCTGAGAGAAGCAAGGACTGTCTTAAGAGAATTTCATTGGAAACCTTATCCCATCTACCCTGCAGCTATGACCTTGCTCCTTCAAACTTCTTTTTGTTCCCCAAACTCAAGTAACATTTAAAAGGAACAAAATTTGAATTCCTAGAGGATGTCCAATCTGCTGTTTTAATGTGGTATATAAAGCAAAGAGTGCAGAATTCTTCGGGGTAGCATTAGAGAGATATAAACACCTTGAGCTCAAACGACTTTACAGTCCAGCGCATTAGCCCACAGTGCTACACCAGGACTCCAATAATGCACATAGGAGATAGTTTAAAAAAAAAAAAAACTAAACTAAACTACACAAGTCATGGTATGGCACTGTGGGCTAATGTGTCAGAATGCAAAGTTATTTGAACTGCAAGGTTGGTGGTTCAAGATTATCAGCTGCACCTTGGAAACCCTATACAGGGTCACCATAGGTTGGAATCCACTCGATGGCACTTAACAACAATTAGACCTTGGGGCTGACTTGAGGGTTACAGTATTCTGGGTACATCTAAGTCAATCAGCAAAACTAGGATCATAAAGATAATGTTATCCTCATCCTAATCTGGTGAGTAGTGTTTATTTAGGGTCTTAAAAGCTTGCTATCAGCCATCTAAAAAGCAATTATTGGTCTCTTCCTGTCTGGAGCAAAGGAGAATGAAGAAAAGTGATGACTCAAGGAAGCATTCAGTCTAAAGGACTAATTAAACCATAGCCTTCTCTAACCGGAGACCAGAAGAACTGACAATGCCCAGCTACTATTAACTGTCAGCACTGAACCAGGACCACATGAGAAGGTCCTGGTTAGAATGGGAAAGAACAAAATTCAAATTCAAAAAATTAAATATTTACTGACCTGAAAGAGACCAGAAGAACCCGAGAGAATAATACCTTAAGATAACCTCCTATTTGAAACTCAAGGCACTCCTGAAGGCCATCTCTCAGCCAAATAATAGATGGGCCTGTAACGCTTAGCAACATAATACCTGTTAAGAATGTGCTCTTTGGAATAATCAACAATTCAAGACCAAAGGGGCGAAACATGCCTCAAAACAAAGATAAAGCAGGGAAGCGCAAGGAAACTGGGTACAAACCCAGGGAGGGAATGGGGAGAATGCTAACATGTCATAGGATTGCAACTAATGTCATGGAATAATTTGCATACGAATTATTGATTGGAAAACTAATTAGTTATGTAAAATTTTACCTAAAGCACAATAAAATGTTAATTAAGAATAAAAAACAATGATAACAAAACAGTGCATTAAAGTTGTAATTAGAATCCTTACAAGATCTATTTCAAAATGCTAATTTCAGGGCACCATCCTAAATTTATGAGATCAGAATTTGGAGTTTGAGTTCTAAAATTTTAACAAGCATAAAAGAGCTCTGGTAGCGTAGTGGTTACAAATTGGGCTGCAAACCTTAAGGTCAGCGGTTCAAAACTACCAGCCGCTCCGCGGGAGAAAGATGAGGCTTTCTACTCCGGTAAGGATTTACACCCTCGGAAACCCTGTACAGGGTTGCTATGGGTCGGAACCGACTTGACGGCACTTAACAACAACAACAACACCAGAAGACTAACAAACACTAATCCGGTACAGATATTCATTTGACAAATGTATTAGGAAAATTAAATGTTATATTTCAGAAGGAATTACAAAAAATTAAAACTATGATGAACATATTAAGATGATATGCAGTTAATAATATATCCTGGAACTCTTCCCAAAGCATACACAGATCTAGCTTATGCTTTTTAATACTACAAAGAATCCAACTGTATGAATGTTTGGATGTTTCTTTAACTTACTGATTTAACCTTATTTAACATTACTTGGTGAGCTTGAGCCATGGCCCTTGCAAGTTCAAAGGACTTTGCTGTCTGTCACATTAGCCCACAGAGCGCCTCACCAGGATCTTTAGGATGAATTCTGCTTTTTCCTTAGTTTCAGAAACATTGTTACAATGAACACTGTTGTACACACATACCTACAACCACTGTGCTGCTGTTACTGTGCGGTCAATTCAGACTCATGGCAACCCATGTGCTTGTTACAACAGAGCTGTGCTTCATAGGGCTGTTTTTGTTTTTTCCCCTTCACATCACTTTGTTTCATACTTTGAGCTACAGTACTGCTTAGAATTCTTTAAAATTTCCTCTCATTGCTTAAGAGAACTTTTGAGCTTCCCATGGTAGAAAGTTTCATCATATTGTCACCTAAGCATAGCACACGGACACTTTCACAATATAAACTAACCAACAAAAGCAAACCCATTACCGTAAAATTGATTCCAACTCAGCAACCACTATAGGACAGAGTAGAACTGCTCACAGGGTTTCCAAGGCTTTATGCCTTTATGGAAGCAGTCTACTATATCTTTCTCCAGTGTAATGGCTGATGGGATTGAACTGCTGAACTTCTGATTAGACGTGCAGCAATTTACGCACAGCACCACCAAGGTATATGCCATGACAAATTAAGTACCATCTTCTATTTCCCTCCTCATGTGCCTCAATGATACTTCATAGTTCCCACATTCATTCTTTCTTTTTAAAAAGTTTTTATTGCAACTTAGTGATGGGAGAACATCATTTACACTCATCCTCCATAGGGTTTTTAATGGCTGGTTTTTTGCAAGAACATCAGGTTTTCCTCCCAAGGAGCTTCTAGATGGATTCACATTTCCGATATTTCAGTTAGCAGCAGTTAACAGCTGAGCATTAACCCTTTGCACCAAGCATGGACTCCAATACCAACATAGTTACAAGATACATTCCTAACAGAATTGCTAATTGTCTTTAAGAGGTGTGCATCACTTCACTCAGTACAAGTGTTATCAGTAACAGTGCCTAGGCATTTTCAAACTGTTAATCAGTGATAGTCTAAAAGATGAAAATATGTTTAAATTTATACAAATCCTTGTACTTGTGTTTATACATTTATTGGTTATTTTTATTTCATATTCTATAAGCTACTTATAGTTGTTACCCACTTTTCTGTCTGCTTTCGCAATGATTTATAAGAAATGTATGTAAAGAGAGAAAACTGACTTTTGTCATATGTGGTACAACTAGGTTTTCCATTTTGTGTTGATATTTAAAGAATGTTTTATTTAGATTTACAGAAAAATTACAAAAAGTTTGCCAACACTCTCAGTTAGCTTCCCTCCTACGGTTAACTGTCTTCTTACATAGCTAAAGCACAATGATCAAACCTAGAAAATGAACACTGTTTCATTATAATAACTAAATAAGGCTTCATCCAAATTTTCCAGTTTCTCTTCTAGTATATATTTTGTTCATTCTAGGCTCCCACAGAGCATGTAGCAGCTACTTTTGTCTGAATTTTCCTTATTTTGGGGTTGAAATGGTACACTTTTGCAATAAATATCATAGAAATGGTATTGGACCCTTCTCAATGCAACATTATCAATGGGTTCATAATTTCGATTTGCCTTATTTTTTGTGATGTTAATTTTGGACTATGGTGGTATCCATTCCTGTCTCTACTGTAGCTATGATCGTTCCTTCTGTAGTTAATAATTATCTTGGGAGAGATACTTTTAGAGACTATGAAATTCTCTTTCTCCTTAAACATTCAGCCACTAATTTTAGCATATACTGGGAGATCTTGCTTACAATGATTTCTGAGGGAATTTCTTAGTAGCAATATTTCAATATCTCTTTTCTTCTACATTTATTAATTGGAATTCTACTTCATAATGAAGAGCTGTCCCTTCTCCATTTATTTACTTATTTATCTACTTGGCTATTTGTATCAGTATACATTCATAGATATGTATTTATTCTATGGAGTATTATCTAGTGAGTGTAATCCACATTGAAGGCTGTGGTCTTTGATCTAAAACAGTAAGTACTTCAAGTCCTCTTTGCTACAAAGATTCTAGTCTTCAGTAGGGCTTACACCTAAACATAGAGATAATGAGATGAATTAACAAAATGGCTACAATGGGCTCAAACAGCAATAGTCATGAGTATGGTCACGTTTTGGTCTATTGGACATAGGGTCATCAAGTCAGCATTTATGCAACAAAAATGTAATCTAATGCTGTCATTATTTTGCTCCTTACTATTTCCAGCTTCGGTCATTAGGCATTCCTCAGGTTAGCTCCTGTTTTCATTGACTATGTCAGCATCCTTTTAACTGCTTACTTTCTGGCACCACAAAATATTCCAGGTTCATCTTTTATTTTCTCTGCCTTGGTCTCAGAATCAACCACTTCTCTAAGAAGCTATAGTTCTCATTATTGAGAATGGTATTTGGGAACCAAGACCTGAGTACTAGGTGTGGGTTCATTGTTGGGGGTACCATTATTCCTAGGCCCTATCAGTGGACACAGCTAGGAAATATATACATATACTAAACTGGAATCCTGGTGTGGCATTGCAGGTTAATGCGCTGGACTGCAAGGTCTGTTTGAACTGCAAAGTCAGCGGTTCAAGCTCACCAGCAGCAACTCAGAAACCCTATACAGGGTCACTATGAGATAGAACTGACTAGACAGCACTTAACAACAACATACTAAACCATGGAGTAGTGTAAACAGCTAGCACGTTTGGCTATTAACCAATAGGTTAGAGGTTTGAGTCTACTCACAAATACCTCAGGAGAAAGAGTTGGCAATCTAAATTCAAAATAACCAGCTATTAAAAATCCTATGGTGCAAAATTCTATTCTGACACACATGGGCGAGGGGGGGTCACCAAAAATCAAACCAGCTCAATAACATCTGGTTTATAGTGACTCTGACATATAAACATATCTGTGTGTTTTTTTCCAGGTAGTATTTATCTATGTATGTAAGGAGTCTTGATGGCAAGTGGTTAAGTGCTCAGCTACTAACTAAAAGGTTGAGAGTATGAACCCACTAGTCACGCTGTTGGGGAAAGATGTGGCAGTCTGCTTCCCTAAAGACTGTTGTCATTTTGTTAAGTGCCGTTGAGTCAGTTTTGTCTCATAATGATCCTGTATAACATTCCCAAGGCGTGGCTGGTGAGCTTGAACTACTGACCCTGCAGTTCAAACAGACCTTGCAGTCCAGTGCACTAACCTGCAGCGCCATACCAGGACTCCAATGTTCCCTAAAGATTACATACAGTCTTGGTAATTCAGTTCTACTCTGTCCTATGGAGTCACTGAGTCAGAATCTACTCTAAAGCATACAGTAACATCGAGGTATATATCTGCCAATCTAATTATAATGGCTTCATACTGATGAGTCTGTTGTTTTTTTTGTTGTTGGGTGAAAGTTTACAGAGCAAATTTAGTTCTCCATTCAATAATTTATGCATGTTTTGTTGCACAACATTAGTTCCAATTCCTTCAATCTAACAGCACTCTTCCCACTTCTTTCTAGTCAACAACTTAGGAAACACTGTGTGTGTTGTATAACAGTAGTTGCAATTCCCTCATGTAAGAGCACTCTTCCCATTTCCACTAGTCCTTTTGTCCTGTTCCTTCCTGCCTTCTGAGCTTTATTTTGGGGGCAAATGCGACCCCTTTGGTCTATGGTTGATTATTTTGAGGAGAATGTACCTCATCATGGGTGTTTTTGCTTACTTTTTAGCTTGCATACTGTTTTGCTAAAAAGTGACTCTGGCAGTGAGTTTAGTTCTAGTTTTGAAGGGTGTCTAAGAGGAACAGTTTGTGGGGGATTTCTATCAGATCTGTAAGTCTGGTCTTTTTTTATGATTTTGAATTTTGCTCTACATTTCCCTCCCATTCTGGCCAATACATTCTGTGGTCCCCACCAGATTGATTAAAACTGTTGGTTGTAATACAACACCATGAAAATAATTTTAGCTTCCATCTTTACTTAATTGTAATCTCTTCCTCAAAAACCAGATACTTGGCTCTTATTTTTGAAATTCTAGCATATATATAGTACCAAAATTAATAAATTCAGATCCCTGTGAGAAATATATTTACTAACTAGATTATATAACATTTACTGTAGTTTTTTTTTTTAGTCTTTAACTTTGGATATGTTTTTACAAAAATTATCTAGTTCTTTTTGTCCCAACCTTTACAGCATGGTTCTATTACACATTTACAATACAGTAAAATTCCGTTGTTACTGTTTATACTGGCTGAGTTTAACTGTTTATTTGTAGGTACAGGGATAAGTGATAGGTCTAACTACACAACAACATATACAATCACACCTTGGAGATACTGCTGGTTTGATTCCACACCACTGCAACAGAGCAAATATCTTAATAAAGCAAATCACAGGGATTTTGTTTGTTTCCCATTGCATATGAAAGATATGTTTATGCTATAATATAGCCTATTTGTAGTATAGCTCTGGTAGCGTAGTGGTTACGAATTGGGCTGTGAACCGCAAGATCAGCAGTTTGAAACTACCAGCTGCTTTGCGGGAGAAAGATGAGGCTTTCTGCTCCTGTAAAGCTTTACAGTCTCGGAAACCCTGTACAGGGTCGCTATGAGTTGGAACCGACTCCATGGCACATAACAACAACAACAACAACAAAAGCCTATCTGAGAGTCCTGGAGTGACGCTGCAGGACAAGAACTGGACTACCAAGTTGATCTGAACTGCAAGGTCAGTGGTTCAAACTCATCAACCATTCCTCAGAAAGCCTATGCAAAGTCTCTATGAGTTGGAAGTGACTCAATGGCACTTAACAACAACAACACTCTATTTGGGCCCCTGGTGTGGCTCTAAGATAAGCACTGAACTGCTAGCCACAAGGTCAGCAATTCAAACCTACTAGCTGCTCCTCAGAAACCTTATGCAGGGTCGCTATGTGTCAGACTGACTTGATGGCACTTACCAACAACATAGTTTATTAAGTGTCCAAACCATAATGAAAATATTTGAAATATTAGAATTATCAAAATGTGACAGAGACACAAAGTGAACACATATGGTTGGAAAAATGGCACCAATAGAGTTGCTTGACACAAATTTGCTACAAACCTTCAATTTGTAAAAAACATAGTATCTGTGAAGCACAATAAAACAAAAGTGTGCTGTATAAGATAAGTGTCAACTGCTATGCTACTCTGATCACATTCCCTCCTCCTATATACTCCTTTTCCCGCTCATACCCTAGAATTTCTGATTTTTATTAATGTTTTGTGTATCTTTTCCTTCTTTACTTATAGGTTTGACATTTTTGCTTTTAAAAATCTTTTCCATTTCAAGACTAAAATAGTCCCCCCATCTAAATTATTTTCTTAAAAATTCTTAAAGGTTGTGAAATTTATTTTTTGTGTAAGTGAGTTTGAACGTTATATTGATTTGTCTAACAGCATCCTTCTTCCTACTGGAAAATGCCCCTTTCTCCATCCTTCAGAGTTTTGGTAAAAAATACATATACAAGAAAATACTGTTTCTGGTATATTACTATGGAATATTCAGTAGTGAGGATTATATGAAGAAAAACATGACATCAGAATAGGAGATAGATTCATTAATAACCAGCAATATGCAGATAATACAGCCTTGCTTATTGAAAGAAATGAGGACTTAAAAGACCATACCCTTCAGTAGTGTTGAGCCTCAATGCAAAGAAAACAAAAATCCTCACCTCTGGGCCAATAAACAACATCTACTTTCAAGAGCAAAGACGTCAGTTTGAAGACTAAAATGTCACTATGAGCCAGAATTGACTTGACGGCAGTAATATATAAAGAAGTCCAAGAATCCCTGGATGGCCCAACCATTTAAGGGTCCAGAAGCGATAGGTCAGGTGATCTTTGTAAAGGTTTGGAAACCCTGGGATTAGAGTTACACTCTGCCACACACAGGGTCGCCATGCGTTGGATACTCAGCTCAACAGCAACTAGCAACAATAAAGAAGTCCAAGAATTCAAAGTGGGACTCCTGGTCTGGCGCTGTAGGATAAACACTGACCAAAAGGTTGGTGGTTCAAACTTACCAGGCACTCCTCAGAAACCCTACACAGGGTCACTAAGAGTTAGAACCGGCTCAATGGCACTTAACTATAATACAATTCAAGGGGAGTCCAGGTGTGGTGCTGCAGGATAAGCACTTAGCTGTTAATAACAAGTCTGATGATTCTAACCCTCAAGCCACTCTTCAAACACCCTATAAAAGGTTGCTATGAGTCAAAACCAACTGGTGGTGGAGTCGGTTCTTACTCATAGCGACCCTGTACAAGGTTTCTGAGGCTGTAAATCTTTAAGGAAGCAGAAAGCCTCATATTTCTCCCGCAGAACAGCTGGAAGTGTTGAACTGCTGACCTTGAGGTTCACAGTCCGATTCGTAACCATTATGCTGCCAGAGCACCTTCAAAACCAACTAGAGGGCACTTAAATAACAACAGCACCATAATTCAAGAATAAGAAAACAAACAACCTCACTTAAGAATGGCAAATAACTCGAATAGACAGGTCTCTAAAAATGATACACAAAATGGTTAAAAAAACCTCACCACCATCAATAATTAGGTAAATGCAAATTTAAAAACCACAATAAGGTATTCACTTCATACCCATGAACAAGTAGCCATCATGACCTCTCTGTATTTTGTCAAAGCAAAACTGTCCTTCATAAGGTTTTAATGGCTAATTTTTCAAAAGATTGCCTTTTCTCCAGGGTGCCTTTGGGTG
The DNA here is from genome assembly GCF_000296735.1 of Chrysochloris asiatica. Lineage (NCBI taxonomy): Eukaryota > Metazoa > Chordata > Mammalia > Afrosoricida > Chrysochloridae > Chrysochloris > Chrysochloris asiatica. The sequence goes on from NW_006408528.1 coordinate 33,948,832, forward strand.
GACTCAAGCTGCTGAGCATATTTTAACCATTTACACCCCCAGGGACTCAGACACACTAAGAGGGCTATTATCAATACAATGGAAATTAACAAGTATTGGTCAGGCTTTGGAAAACCTGGAACACTCATGCATTGTTTCGGGTGGATAGTAAAATGCTGCAGACACCAGGAAAACAATTTGATGGTTCCTCAAAAAGTTAAACATAGAATTACCATTGTTGTTAAGTGACATCGAGTCTGTTCCAACTCAAAACAACCTGTATAGTGTTTCTATGGCTGTAAATCTTTGCGGGAGGAGAAAGCCTCATTTTTCTCCCGCAGGGTGGCTGGTGGGTTTAAACCTCCAAATTTGTGGCTCGCAGTCCGGTGTTTATTTTACAAAGCCATCATGTGTCCCTAGAATTGCACTCCTAGGCATTTACCTGAAAGAATTTAAAGCAGGGACTAAAATAGACATTTACCCACCAATGTTCATAGCAACATTATTCACAAAAACAAAAAGGAATTATCAACCCAAATATACATGAACAGACTTATAAACAAAATGTGGTACATACATACAATGGAACATTGTTGTTAAGTGCTGTTAAGTCGGTTCTGACCCATAGCGACCCTGTATAGGGTTTCTGAGGAGTGACTGGTGAGCTTGAACCACCGAGTTTGCAGTTCAAACGGCTTTGCAGTCTGGTGATTACTTACCCATAAAAAGTACTGACATTCTAATACATGCTAAAATGAATGAACCTAGAAAACACTGTCCTAAGTGAAATAAGCCAGACACAAAGACACATGTGATTCCACTGATATGATACATCTAGAACAGCCAACCACTACTCATCTGTCATTTTGTCGTACTGTGGTGGCTTGTGAGTTGCTGTGATTCTGAAAGCCATGCCATGGGTATTTTACTACCAGCAGGGGTGACAGGTTTCAGATGAGCTTCCAGATGAAGACAGACTAGGAAGAAGGAGAGATGAACCACTTCTGAATATTTAGTCACTGAAAATCTTACGAATAGCAGTGGGACAATGTCAGCACTAGATTGCTGAGTATTTAAACAAGATGAAGCACACCAGAAAATTGTCACAGATATAGTACCAGAAGATGAGCCTCTCAGGCTGGAAGGCACTCAAAATGAGACTGGGGAAGAGCTCAAAGTAGACTTAAATGTGATGATGTGAATGGAGTAAAGCCCTTGGGACCTTCGTTTGCTGATGGGGCACAATTAAAAATGAAGCGAAACAGCTGTAAACATCCATTAATATTCTGAATATAGACTGTACAAAGTATGAATCTAGAAAAATTAGAAATTGTCAAAAATGAAATGGAATGTATAAAATTGATATTCTAGGCATTAGTGAGCTGAAATGGACTGGTATTGGCCATTCTGAAAATGACAATCACATGGTTTACTAGCAGGGAATGACAAAATGAAGAGGAATGGCACCATGATTAGAATTCAAAGGTCGGAAACAAAGAGGAATGATCAGTAGTTAGAAAATACGGCCTTAGTGATACAAATGATGCTGGAGATCACAGAATAGAATTTTTCAAGACCAATGACTTGTTCATTGTAAATACCTTTTTTATAAAGAAAAATACAAAAGATGACTATATGTATGGACCTCACCAGAAGGAATACACAGAAATCAAGTAGACTACATCCGTGGGAAGAGACTGTGAAAAAGCTCCATATCATCAGCCAAAACAAGGCCAGAGGCCTTGTTCATATGCAAATTCAGGTTAAAGCTGAAGAAAATTTTACAAAGTCCAAGAAAGCCAAAATATGTCCTTGAATATACTCCACCTGAATTTAGATATCATCTGAAGAACAGATTTATGTATTAGACACTAAAGACTGAAGACTTTAAGAATTGGGGAATGACATCAAGAACATCATACAGAAAGAAAGCAAAAAAGGTCATTAAGAAGACAGCAAAGCAATGGAGAGAAATTGAAAGCCTTCCCTCTGCGAACAGGAACCAGACAAGGATGCCCTCTGTCACCCCTTCTATTCAATATTGTGCTGGAAGTCTTAGCAAGCGCTATACGGCAAGACAGGGAAATTAAAGGTATCCAAATTGGCAAAGAGGAAGTAAAACTCTCCATATATGCAGACGATATGATCCTATATGTAGAAAACCCCAAAGACTCAGGCAAGAAGTGACTGGCTTACAAGCCTTCAAGACGGAACCTAATGCCAGGGAGCATGGAGGAAGGCAGAATCTCCAGTAGGTACTACTCAATCTGTCTGGGCGGAGCTGATGAAAGGAAATACAGATGGATAACTCATGATACTGTAGTGAATAATGCTTATCAGGACGGATTGTGAGGGTTGGAAATGCAAAGGTAGACGTTTTGTAACAAGGAAGGGAGTGATTAATTCTTCAGGATAGGAGTGGAGGTCTCTGGGACCATCAACGGAGAAGAGCCGAGAACGGGACCCTACCCAGAGAAGTGGCTGGGGACTTTGGATCCAGAGAGGGAAAGGGACTGTGGGCCGAAAACTGGGGGGGGGGGAGAAGAAGGGTAGGGGGGCGGATCTCTAGGATATACCCTTTGGTTGGCTGATGATGTATGGAAGGGATTGGAACCATGGCAATGAGATGATATACGATGGAATGAATGTAAGACTAAGGTTCTCCCATGTAAACTATCATATAATTCACAATAAAACATTAAAAAAAAAAGACAGCAGAGGAGGAAAAGACCAAAATGGATGTCAGAAAAGACTCTGAAACTTGCTCTCCTGCATAGAAAACAATAAAGCAAATAGAAGAAGTGAGGAGGCACAAGAGCTGAACAGAACATTTCAAAAGTCAGCTTGAGAACACAAAGTTAAATATTACAATGAAATGAGCAAAGACCTGGAGTCAGAAAACCAAAAGGGAAGAACACGGTCAGCATTTCTCAAGTTGAGAAAACTGAAAAAAAACCTAAAACCTGAAAAGGGGGGAATTAAAGGATTCTCTGGGCAAAATACTGAATGATGTAGAAAGCACCAAAACAAGATGGAAGGGATACACAAAATCACTGTACTAAAAAGAAATATTCGACGTTCAACCATTTCAATCGGTGGCATATGATTTAGATCCAATGATACTGAAGGAAGACGTCCAAGGTGCACTGAAGTGACTAGCAAAGAATAAGGCACTGGGAATTGATGGAATACCAACTGGAACCTTTCAACAAACTGAAGGCACTCATTTATGTCAATGAAATTTGGAAGACAACTACCTGGACAAGTGACTAGAAGAGATCCATATCTGTGCTCATTCCAAACACCTAACAGAATGCGGAAATCACTGGCAAATATCATTGATACACCATGTAAGTAAAGTTTTACTAAAGACAATGCAAAACCGGTTGCAACCATACATTGACAGAGAACCTCCAGAGGTTTATGTTGGGTTCAGAAGACGATGTGGAATGGGGGATATCATTGCTGATGTCAGATGGATCTTAGCTGAAAGCAGAGAATACCAGAAAGATGTTTACCTGTGCTTTACTGACTACGCAAAGGCTTGATTGTGTGGATCATGACAAGCTATGGACAACATTGTGAAGTATGACTATTCCTGAACTTTTAATGAGTATTCCTGAACAATTAATTGTGCTCATGAGGAACTTGTACAAAAACCAAGAGGCAGTTGTTTGAACAGAACAAAGGAACACCGAATAGTTTAAAATTAGGAAAGGTGTGTGCCATGGTTGTATTCTTTCACCATACTTTTTCTATCTGTATGCTGAGCAAATAATCCAAGAAGCTGGATTATATGAAGAGAAACGTGGCAACAGGAATGGAGGAACAATCATGAACAACCTGCGATACGCAGATGATACAACCTTGCTTGCTGAAAGTGTAAAGGACTTGAAGAATTTATTGATGAAGATCGAAGACCACAGCCTTTGCTATGGATTGCATCTCAATGTAAACAAAACAAAAATCCTCACTACTGGACCAATAAATAGTATCGAGATAAAAGAAGAAAAGATTGAAATTGTCAAAGACTTCATTTTGCTTGGATCAATCATCAATACAACTGGAGGCAGCAATCAAGAAATCAAATGACATATTCTATTGGGCAAATCTGCTGCACAAGACCTCTTTAAAGTGTTGAAGAACAAAGATGTCACTTTGAGGAATAAAGTGCACCTCCCCCAACCCATGGTATTTTTAACCACCTCACATGCATGCAAAAGTTGAATAGTGAGTAAGGAAGACCATAGAAGAATTGATGCATCTGAGTTATGATGTTGGAGGAGAATATGTAAAGTACCATGGACTGCCAAAAGAACAAACAGATTTGTGTTGGAAGTACAGCCACAATGCTCCTTGGAAGCCAAGATGGCTAGACTCTGTCTCTCATATTTTAGACATATTATCAGGAGGGACCAGTTTCTGGGGAAGGACATCATGTTTGGTAAAGTGGAGGGTTGGAGAAAAAGAGGAAGACCCCCAATTAGCTGCACTGGCACAGTGGCAGCAGCAACGGAACGATAGTGAGGTTAGTGATGGACCAAGCAGTCTTTCCTTGTGTTGCGCATAGGGTTGATAAGAGTCGGTACCGACTTGATAGCACCTAACAACAACATGTGGAGGGGAACAAGAGAGAAAAACAGATGGATAGGAATTTTAATCTGAACTTTTTGCAATTATGTACATTAATTGGAAACAATCCCTCAAAAGCAATATGACAATTTTAATTGACCATCTTGCCATTTAAAAATATAATTATAATCTATTAAAATATGCTATCAAAGACAGACTCTGATACACATTCAGACTATTTATTAACCCTTCTAGTTTAGTATTAGAGTCTTGGCATGGCACTGTAGGATAAGCACTAGACCACAAGGTCGATTTGAATACAAGGTGGCAGTTCAAACCCACCAGCTGCTCCTTGGAAACTCTATACAGAGTCACTATGAGATGGAACCTACTCATTGGCACTTAACAAGGTCAGTATTACTATGGGCAACGAGGATAGTAGGCATACAGGTATATGTCATCTTATGAATCATTTATGAGTAATTATTAATACCTTTAAGTCCTTTCTGTGGATACATTGATAACACTCAATATTTTAGCATTTCACAAAATTTATTCAATTACATTCATTTAAATTATCTTTTTATATTGTTTGAATGAAAATCTTCTTTGTTGGTCCTAAAAAGATATTTTCACTTGAATTTTTTGTATGTAAGTATTAAAATAATTCCGATGCTTTAATATACATGCCAGTGGCTCTGTAGGATAAGCACTAGACTGAGAATCACAAAGTTGGCAGTCTGAGTCCACTAGCTGCTCTGTGGGAAAAGATGAAGCTTTCTGCTCCCACAAAGATTTATAGTCTCAGAAACTCTATTCAGGGTCACTATGAGTGGGAACTGAAGAGAGGGCACACAACAACAACAACGTGTGTGTAAAATAACCACCATTACAAAACAACTACCAACAGGAAGCAAAAGAAGCACAATCACAATGATTTTCTTACAGTGTACCTGGAAAGAGGATTAATTACTACCTCCTTATCAATAAAACTCATTAAAAATAACACAGTTGGTCAGACTAGCAAAGGATTTCAAACTTACATGGTAGTATGTCCTTGTATCTGTTCTTTTTAACATTTTCTTCTTTTTCTCCAGTGACTGTGGGGTAAATCTTTTCTGTTCTATATTTTGTAGACAATCTTCTTAATCGCTTTAAAAAAAAAAAAAATCAAGTTTAGGAAAACACTGCTATCTTTAAAATTTTAATGATTTACAGAGATCTCTTTACAAAATTTAGCTCCTCACAATTACTCACTTTCCTATTCCTCAAACTTTACAATATTTCCCCACCAAGAATAATTATTTTAACATAAATTTAGAGATAGTATTTATTCCCAATGAAAACAAAAAAGGGGGAAACTAGAATAAATGTAACTTTACTTTTAAAAGCCATTAATAATACGTTAAGTCAGAATATTTAACTTAATCAAGCAACCACATTGGCTTAACTAAGGATCCCAACAACTGAGTTTTAAAACCATGCCAAAAAAACAAACAGAAAAAGGTTATGCACACGTGTACTTTAATCCTTCTCTCAATAAACCTTGAGCACCCATGATGTGCCAGGCTCTCTGCACAGCATACATAAGCTAATAATTACTTTACTAGACACCATCAAGCAATGTTCTTTTACATTAAATTAGAAATTTTCAACAATGAGCAATTCTGCTTATTCACTGCATTACAGAAGTGGTTTGTGGGTTAGTGACAAACTCTTACCACATATGGCAGTAGGGATGTTCTTTGGGCTGGAATATTTCTGCATGTTAGTAATACACTTCCTGTTTCCAGAAGCACTGAAAGTCAGCATTGTGAATTGTTTAAACTCTGCTCCACTACACTGAAGTTTCATTTCAAAGGACTCTACTTTCTTTCAGTCTTAAAGACATATTGAAAGCATTCTGGTTTTACTATTTAACAAAGTATAAATACAAATGAAAAAGTCTGATAAATTTAACTTTTTAATCATTTTATTTTTCCTACTTATGATGTTGGTAAGGAACCCTGTCTGGTAGTGCAGTGGGTTATGCATTGGGCTGTTAACTGCAAGGTCAGAAGTTCAAATCTACCAGCTGCTCCATGGGAGAAAGATGAGGCTTTTTGCTCCCATAAAGATTTACAGCCTCAGAAACCCTATATGAGTTGGATGATCTGACAGCACACAGCTACCACTGCCACTATGCTGGTATTTCAATTCAGAATCTTTACATCTACTATTTTTTGAAAAAAAAACACACAACTTAAGATTTTTCTTGCTTTATTTTTGTTATTGCATATTTAATAAGAGCCCTGGTGTGGTGTTCTAGGATAAGCACTGTACTGATAATTGCAAAGTTGGCAGTTCAAACCAACCAGCCATTCTAGGAAACCCTATACAAGGTTGACATCAGTTAGAATCAATACGACGGCACACAACAACAACAACATACTTTAACATACAGCACTTGAAATATTGTTACAAATAGGCATATATAGTAGAATGGTTATTTATTTTTTTTTGGACAAGCTATTAATTTGTATCACCACAATCTTAGAAACCGAAATTAAAATTTAGGAATGCATTTAAAAAAGAAAAAAGAATGATAAGACTTGCTAGCATCTTGGGACACTTCAATTGGCAAAATGTCAAAGTCTCCACAGTTATGATGCTATTTCTCATGGTAATAAAGCTCTCAAAATACATTAAGAGGGCATCTGAAAACAAGAGCTTCCACACAATACCCCTACCCAGGGTGATTTGGCAATTACAAATGAACAGAACCCTCTAACCCGAAACTGCGCTTCTACAAATTTTTCCTCCAATAAAAATGGCATGGGTGTTAAATGAAGTATACATAAATTATTTATTATAGCAGTTTATAATACCAAAAGACTGCAAACAATAAAAAAAAAAAAAGTCAGTCAAAAAAGTTAGACAAACTTAGGGACAAACTGTGACCTTATATGGTAGATGATTTCAATCACACAATCAAATATGATACTGTTGAAACAAATGTCGCAGTATTTAAAATAAAATATATATTAAGTGTAAAAAATATGTCTGCTTGGAAGTGTTGAATTTTGTAAAGCAGTTAATCAAACTTTAGCATGATGCAGAATTGTCTGTTGTTGTTAAGTGCCGTGAGTCAGTTCTGACCCAGAGACCCTGTAAAACGTAAACCACCAACCTTGCAGTTCAAACCCAATTTTGCAGTCTAGCACATTAACTCACAGCGCCACACCAGGACTCTGAGGGCTTATTAAAACAGGGACTGCTGGATCCCAACCCTAGATCTTCAGACTCAGTTAGCTGGGGTAAGGCCCCAGATACTGCATTTTAGTACGGTCCCTGGTGATGTTATCTGGGAGCCACACTTTAAGAACCAATAGTATAGGGAGGATAAAGTATTGTTAATTTTGATTAGAATGGAGGAATGGTGAACAATTTTTAGGTTCCTTTGTACTATCAAATTTTTTTGTTAAAGTAATTACGGAATTTCCTTAGGGAAAGAACAAAAAGACCAAGAAAAAGAGAAAAATATAGCTATTACATAACAAAAAAGGGAGATGGAGACCACAGTTTAGCAGCAAGTTAGGGTAAAAAAACACACCAGCTATGACAAAGAATGCTTAGAAATATTAGTTGTTGGTGTTTGTTTTTTTTTTTTTAATGTTTTATTTAAAGTGAAATAAAAATTTTTTATTTTAATTTTTTTAATGAGGAGGAAGATTTTCTAAGTTCTGGATTTCAAACTTACATTCAAAAGCTAATGGGCATCAAATTCAGGTTGCTACCATAGAAGTAGTATCCTTGGTTGCTCAGTGATTAAGCACTTGGTTACTAACAAAATGGTCTGTAGTTCAAACTCTAGCTGCTCCTAGGGGTGGCCGTCTGCTCCCGTAAAAAAAGTATTAAATAGCTTTGAGATTACATCCTATATTTAAGAGAAAAAATATTTTCCTAAATCTCTACTGCAACTTTCTCTCTCTTTTTTTTATTTTGCATTGAAAAAAATTTATATTTAGAGTTATAGCTACTTGGACTCTGTTGTTGTCAGGTGCCATGGAGTCCATTGTGACTCACAGTGGCCATGTACGGTTTCAGAACAGCTGGTGAGCTTGAACCACCGATTCTGTGGTTCAAACTGACCTTGCGGTCCAGTGCATTAACCAACAGTCCAACACCAAGACTCAGTTTAGATGACCCCGATTTTGCTGGCAACATCCAAGGTATCATAGTCGGGAGCTAGTGGAATGTATGCCTTCTTTTCTCCATCAGGCCTGATATCAAGGTGTTGACCTTGGTTCTGTGAATGTCACAGAGCTTCTTCACAGCCTGTTTTGACCTGGTGCTTGTAGGTCTTGACATCCACAGTAGTCAGAGGGAACACACTTGTTTTGGCATAGTGGTCACACTTGTTTCTCTTGGGGGTGCTCTTTGGAGACTATTTGGGTTGCCTTTGGAACTTAAGTATCTTGGACCGCTAGAAGGTGGGAGACATGGGTATCTTCTTTTTTTGTGGTTGTGAATGCCTTTCAGCACTGTCTTGGCCTTCAACACCTTTGCTTTGGCAACAGTTTGGGAGAGACAAGGGGTTTCCTTCTTTGCTTTTGGCACCATCTTCATAAAAAACCCTTTTGCAGCTCTTGAAACATCAGAAAAATCTAGCATTATATGTAGTTAGCAAAAAGCAAAATCTACCATAAAAATTCGTTTTCCAAGATTCTTCTAGAGACAAAAAAATCCCATGATATTTATCCTTGTCCTTGTGCCTGCTGATTTTGCTGTTGTTGCTGATATTTTCTTATGAGTTGCCAGTCATTCATTCTACTTTGTTGTTGTTGTTAGGTGCCATCGAGTCGGTACTGACTCACAGTGACCCTGTGCACAACAGAACGAAACAATGCCTGATCCTGGGCCAACCTCACTATTGTTGCCACACTTGAGCCCACTGATGCTGCCACTTTGCCAATCCATCTCGCTAGGGGTCTTCCTCTTTTTCTCTGACCCTCCCCACCTTACCAAACATGATATTCTCCTCCAGTGACTGGTCCCTCCTGACAATATGTCCGAAGTATGAGAGGCGGAGTTTAAGGAGCACTCTGGCTGTACTTCTTCCAACACAAATCTGTTGGTTCTTTTGGCAACCCATGGCACTTTCAATACTCTCCTCCAACACCATAACTTAAAATACCTACAAATCTTACTGGTCTTTTCTAAGGTCCAGCAAGCTCCTTGAAGGGTTTCTGATCCCTCATCAGAAACTCTTTTCTTTTTAAACTTTGTATGTAGTTCTTTGTTGTTGTTATATGCCGTGGAGTGGGTTCCGATATAGTTCTTAGAACACTAAATATTTCCTTCTCTTTGTGACAAATTCATAAAAAGGATACATCTTACTTTCCCAACTGAACTATAACTGTGAGTTACAGGATTGCTGCTGGGTAGTATTTGTAATGCCCTATACTCATAGGTAACGAGCTCTGGTAGCATAGTGGTTACGAATCGGGCTGCGAACCGCAAGGTCAGTAGTTTGAAACTACCAGCTGTTTAGCGGAAGAAAGATGAGGCTTTCTGCTCCTGTACAGGGTTGCTGAGTCAGAACAGACTCCATGGCACATAACCACCACCATCACCACACTCATAGGTATTAGATGCTCATATGTTAAATACAGCAATTTTAGATTAAGAATTTAAATGCTGATATAAATAGATGTTGTTATTTTAATACCACATCAAAATTAATGTCCAAAAAGTGCTTGAAATAGCATTAACACCAAAGTTCATCTATCTATATAAAACAGACAATATCTTCATATATAATTTGGTTCTTTTGGCAGCCCATGGCACTTGAAAATTGAGGGGCTTCAAAAAGTTCATGGGAAAAAGTTATTAGGAGAGAGAATTTTCTCATTAACATTTTGAAGTCCCCTAGGAGCATTGAGGAGTGTATTGTGGCACTGTAGTTTATGCCTGGAACCGTAAGGTTGGTTTGAGCCACAAGGCTGGTGGTTCAAACCCCTCAGCCACTCCTTGGAACCCCTATACAGAGTCTCTGATTTGGAATTGGTTCGATGACATTTGTATGAATGTGATCTGTTTGATTTCTTAGTCTCTTTTTTAACATTCTTTTACTAGAGTTTGATGCTTCAACCACACAGAATTACTCACCACCACCACCACCAATAGCTTCTACTCCTTAACAGTACAGTTTTGTCTTTTTTTTGGCACTTGCAAATGAGTTAATAGGACTGTGGCTAACGTGCTAGTTCCCTTATGAAGCCTTTCTAGAGCTTGCCCCACACCCCACCTCTTAACCTAGAGAACTCAGTCACCAGCAGTGAGTCCAAAAAGTACACTGCTTTCCTGGTGTGATGCTGTGGGTTCATATACTGCACTGTAAAGTTGGTCTGACCAACAAGGTCAGCAGTCCAAGCTCACCAGCTATTCCCTGGAAACCCTATACAGGATTGCTATGGGTTAGAACCTACATGACAGCACTTAACAACAACAACACACTGTAAACCAAAAGTGAGAGACTGTGTTATATTATTTAGCGTAGTGGTTACGAATTGGGCTGCAAACCTTAAGGTCAGTAGTTTGAAACTATCAGCTGTTCCGCGGGAGAAAGATGAGACTTTCTGCTCCTGTAAAGATTTACAGCCTTGGAAACCCTGTACAGGGTCACTATGAGTCGGAACCAACTCCATGGCACATAACAACAACAACAACAACATCAAAAGCAATGCAAGTTCCATTAAAAATAGGTAATCTGTTCTTTCAAGATTTAACTAGCCTTCTCAGATAATATAGATGACGTCTTTAATACATCAGAATTTTTGTTGCAAACAAAATCTGAGCCTAATAGTCACATATTCACTTTGTCTTCAAGTTCCACATACATTTTTTTATTTCCTATTTCTTAAAATATTTGCTGTGAGTCAGAACAACTTGAGGGCAATGGGTTTTAATTCTAAATCATGGAGTCCTGGTGGCACTCAGTTACTAACCCAGGACTGGTGGTTGGAACCTAGCAGCCTAGCAGCTCTGCTTACACAAAGGTTTATACCTTGGAAACCCTAATAGGCAATTCTACTCCCTTTCTTAGAGTCCCTATGAATCAGTATCAACTCAATGGTAGTGAAGTATTTTGGAATCGTAAATTCTGGTGTGGCTGTGCTGCTTGGGTGGCGCTGTGGGCTAAAACGTCAGACTGCAAAGTCGTTTGAACTGCAAAGTTGGCGGTTCAAGCTCACTAGCTACTGCTTGGAAACCCTACGCAGGGTCGCTATGGGTCAGAAGTGACTCGTTGGCACTTCACAACAACAACAACCCCTGAAATTGTACTGCTTCTGCCAGTGCTCTGAAAAATCACTGAGACTGTTACTGGGAATGCATCTGAATTTTAAAAAGAAGGCAAAGGTACGTGGTTTGCTCACGATTGTCCTCAAAAATAACTATTGAGAATAAACTGGTTTCATAATAGAAAATTTAAATTATTTCAGTCTCAAAAGTCATTCAATTTTAATGCTAATTTTACTCTCACCACACAAATTGCATGATCATCAAGCCAAAGGGCGTTTTTGTTTTCAGAACAATTTGGCAAAATCAAATTCTGGCTTAGTGTTGGACAACACTGTTTCTCACACATACATCAAACAGGCCAAATAAATAAATAGATTGCAACTTCATAGGCCAAAAAGGAAAAAGAAACTTTTCATCTTTGGCCTTTTTAATCATCTCATACAAACCAACTCCTTATAATATAGCTGACAACAAAAAAATTACTGGGATGCTTGGAATAAGACTGTATACTCTTGTTTCTGCTTTTTTTTTTTTATTATTATAGTTTTTCTTTTCTCCCTCCTTTGAGATTAAAACAGCCTAATTACACCACAAAGTCATAAATAAGGCAGAGAACATACTCTGAAGGTGGTTTGGTCACCCGAGATTATTAAAAATGGCTGACTGCTAACAATATACACAAATATATAAAAATGCAAGTCTAATATACAAATAAATCTTGTTTTTTAAAGTACTTTCAAGAAAAAAGGGGAAAATAGCAGGGCCTTAGAAGTTTCCCTTATATTTTCCTCCTCTTTTGTAAGTTCATGTTGTGGTTTTGGCTGGATTGTGGAGAACAAGCGTCATCTGCAGGTGGCGATGCCTGGCATGAGGCGGCGGGATGGCAGTTAAGAGATTATGGGATGGGGAGTGGAAATGAATAGGTGTTGTGACTCCTTTTTTAAAATAAAGTTGAACTTTTCCTTTTTGGCTGTCTAGTCAGTCTCTGTCTTCTGCTTCTTGCTATAAACAATGTCATGCTTGTCATCTTCAGCTGCTTCAGTCTAGCTCCTTCTCATCTCTATCGTCCCTGTTCCTCACCATCAGCTTCCTCCTCCCCTTCCTTTACACATTCTTCCTCTTCTTCCTCTACAGTATTGCCAGACTCCCATTTTCCACCTTAGTGCTTCCTTCTCCTCTAAGTCTTCGGTGGCGATCTCGGAACTGGTGTCCACAGCATCATCTGGCATGGTGGGCACGCTGGTGTATTGGATTATAAAATTTGAGTTTGGGGACTCTGGTAGGAAAGCTGCCAGCTAGCCATGTGGTGAGTGGTAATTAGATGCGGGAACAATGCAAATATGCTCTTTAGAACAGTTGTAAATTCTGACCTATAACAACCCTACATAGGACTTCCAAGGTGCAGCTGGTGGGCTTGAATCACCAACCTCATGGTCAGCAGTCCAGGGCTTATCCTACAGCACCATATCAGGACTCCTCAGAGCAGTTCTTGTTGTTAAATGCCATCGAGTCACTTCCAACTCATAGTAATCCTACATAGGGTTTCCATAGAGTCAGACTGAGGAGCTTGAACCACCAACCTTGCAGTCCAGTGTACTAACCCACAGCGCCACACAAAGACTCAATGTTGTTATTGTTAAGTGCCATCAAGTTGGTTCTGACCCACAGCAACCCCATATAGGGTTTCCAAGGCTGTTAATCTTTATGGGAACAGAAAGCCTCATCTTTCTCTCGGGAAGCCACTCGTAGTATTGAACTGCTAACCTTGAGGTTAGCAGCCTAACTTGTAATCACTATGCTACCAGAGCTCCTTCAGGACTCAATGTTATTGTTAAGTGCCGTCGAGTTGGTTCCAACCCATAGCCACCCTGTATAAGATTTCCAAGAAGACACTAGTGAGCCTGAACTGCCAACCCTGCAGTTCAAACGGCTTTGCAGTCTGGTGCATTAACCCACTGCACCACATCAGGACTCCTCAGGACTCAGTTAGACAGAGTAAAACTGCTCCATAGGGTTTCTAAGGCTGTAATCTTTATGGAGAAAGTACACCTAGTGGCACAGTGGTTAAGCATTCGGCTGCTTACTGAAACCAACTGCTCCAATGAAGGAAGATATGGCTGTGTCTGCTTCTGTAAAGATCGTTGTTGTTGCTATATGCCATGGAAATGACAGCTTTGGAAATCCTAAGGGGCAGTTCTACTATGTCCTGCAGGGTTTAGGTTTTGGACTCTTTACAGCAGTAGATTGCCTCATCTTACTTTCTCCCCAACTTTCCGATAGCAGCTGACTGCCTCTAGGGCTCCCACAAGCAGCTAAAAGAACCAAAGGGTCTTTCCATTGCAAGCTCCACCTTTAATTGCAAAATATGTAACTCCTGCTTCAAATTAATCTTCCTGTCTTTGCTCTTGCTTTGAATATTGCTATATAAAATACTGACTTGTCTGTCATTTCCCTCCCCAGAAATGGATGCCTCTTAAATTTAAGTCAGGAATGAAGTACTTTATGAACCTTTAGATAATAAAGGCCACTCTTATGAAGCTTTGTATAATAGCATTCCTAATCTAGGACATATCCCAATGTATAGTAATTATTTATATATGCACATATTCCATTTCTTCTAGAACATCAATTCCCTGAGATCGCAAACCATATCTTCTTAATCCACGAACACCAGCATCCAGCTGGTCTATTGCCATAGAGATTATAACCCGAAATCCCAATGGGGCAGTTGTACTCTGACACATGGGATTGGGTTGCTATGAGTCAAAAATTGACTAGATAGCACAAAAAACATTATGATCTGTAAATTCATGACACTGGGTAGATTCAAACAATCAACCCTTCAGTTAGAAGCTGAGTGCTTATCCAATTATGCCACCCAGGGATTCCCATGACACAGAGCAGGAAGCTAGTACTTCTCAAGTAGTAATGCCCTGAGAAAATGAATGCAAATCAGAATTGTCCAGAATACTTATGTTTATTTCCACTTCACAATTGGGCAGCTTGAGTTAAAAAAAAAAAAAAAAAAGTGGAGTTCAATTCCCAGTTTTATAAACTACTAGTAAAGAAAGTTTCCTCAACATTGCAGCTTTGTAATCTTACCTAGTTATTAATTTTGAGGATTTATTTTAAAATGAAACTTTACACATTAAACATTATATTTAAAAATAACAAGTATGTTGTTGTTAATAAGTGCTAGTAAGTCGGTTTTGACTCATAGCGATCCTGTATGAGTTTCTGAGGGTTTCCAAGGCCTTTTAACTCTTTGTGGGAGCAGAAAAAGCCTCATCGCTCTCCCACAGAGTGTCTGGTGGGCTCGAACCGCTGACCTAGTGATTCATAGCCCAATGCTCATCCCAAGTATGACAAAATGTAAAAACAAAGAGAAAATAAATTAATTAAAAAATATATATATCAAAACAAGCCTGTTACAATTTTTGCAGCGCCTACACAAGTGGAGTCCTGGTGTGGGGCTGTGGGTTAATGCGCCAGACTGTAAAGTCATTTGAACTGCAAGGTTGGCAGTTCAAGCTCACCAGCTGCTCCTCGGAAACCCTGTATAAACAGGGTTACTATGGGTTGGAATCGTCTCAACAGCACTTAATAGCAACAACACAAATAAATACTTTCTTAAAGGAGAAAACTTAAATTCTCAAAGAAAATATAGTGCTTTCTCAGTTAGGAAACTGTAATCCAAGCTTATCTTCTTCTCAGCTCAAGTGGTATTTTTATGCAAATGCAAATAAAAATCTCACTTGAATTAGCAGGACCAAAAATTATTTGATCACATCTTATTGAAATGAAGCTATCTAGAAGAGTGTTCATAAGTTTGCTTGACTTTTCTCCATGCAATGAATGCACCCAGTGGGTCCACTTTGTCCAGGTCAATATTGATTTCAAATATGATTTATATTACAGGCCTCATAATAAACTACCGCCCCCCCCCTTCAGGGGAGAGCACGAACAGTCTGGGTATTAAAACTATGACCACTAGCTAAGTCCTCCTTCTGGGCTAAGTGCCTTGATCTTAATTTAAGAAAATACAATCACTATAGCCCCTGGCCCCCAATTTGGTCTCTTTAAATAGCACTGTTTAAGCACTTGGCTGTTAACCGGAAAGTCAGGAGTTCAAAGCTATCTACCAACTGTTCAATAGGAGAAAGGTGTGACAGTTACCTTCTGTAAAGATTGTTGTTAAGAAGTGCCGTAGAGTTGATTCTGACTCATAGCAACCCTGTATAGGATTTCAGGGGGAGCGGGTAATCCTATCTTGTAGTTCCAACTGATTTTGTGGTCAAATGCTTATCCTGTGGTGGCACACCAGGACTCTTCTGTAAAGATTACAGCCTTGGAAATCACATGGGAGCTCACCTTTGTCTTATAGAGGGTTGCTGTGAGTCAGAACCAACTCGAACAGGGTTTTAGTCTTCATGTTGCTGTTAAGTGCCATCATATCAGTTCTGATTAATAGTGACCCTGCTCAGGGTGTCTGAGGAGTGGCTGGTGAGTTTCAACTGTTGACTTTGCAATTCAAACCAACCTTGTGGTCCAGGGCTTTATCCTAGAGTGCCACACACCAGGATTCCTTAGTCTCCATAAGGGAAAGAATAAGCAGCTAAGCCCAGACACTCAATGTTAAAAACACACATCAAAATTGCACATATAGCCCCAGCTTTGAAAAAAGGTAAAATGTGAACCATTTGTTTGCAGCAAGAGTCAAGTGTGCACTTGCAGCAGTTGAGAGGCAGAGAGTGTGGAAATCTCCAAGCTCCTTCCCTGGGAACTAAGTTGAGCATACATATTTCTATATTTCACATAGGCTGTGGATCTAGCCTATCATTCCTGCTTTTATCATATTAGTTAGTTTAGGTTCTATGTGTGGTACCCATGAATTTACTTAGTACAACTTTTCTATCCAAAGCTGTCTTCTTGTTGTTGTTAAGTGCTATTGATTCGGGTTCAGACCCATAGCGACCCTATATAGGGTTTCCGGAGAGCAGCTGGTGAGCTTGAACTGCTGGCCTTGCAGTTAACCCACAATGTCACACCAGAACTCCAAAGTCTTCTTAATGGCCACCAAATGATTGGGTGAAATTATGCAAATAAGGTGTATAAGGCTCTAATGCCAGGACTGGCTAGTTTTGCAATCCTGCTAGGATTAAAAGGAGCTGTCTCAACAGCAAGAACAGCCAATCCCAAACCCTCAAAGAAAGAAGAGCTATGAGGTGAAAAAGTAGAAGCATGGGGAGACAGAGCAGCTGCAGACTTCTCCGCCCATAGACTAAGTAAAGCAGAGTACTTACCAGCAGGAGGCTGGCTTGCAGAATGTGTCCTTTGGGCATTTAACAGACTGGTGAAAGGAGCTTTGTAACACTTGTCTGAGCAAGGAAGAGGCTGAAGGGCCACATGACTCAGAGGCATGCCTGGAGTACTTCAGAGAAGATAGATTCCTGACTGGAGAACTGCTGCATCCTGAGTTGTTTATGTTCCTGAACTGTACCCTGTTCATTTCCTTAATAAATTCCATACTCTTGAGTATTGTCTATGACTTCTGTGAGGTCGCTGCAGTGGATTATGGAATTCAGGTGTGAAGCAGAGCACACTGTGGGAGTGAGGGTTAGTGTCAGAATAGGATAAAGAAGATTGAAGGGTGGAGGCATGTCTGACCTCTGCCTCCCTCATTAAGAATCTGCCTCAGGCTGATTTTGAGTTAGATTCTCCTTTCCTTTTGTGAAGTCAAAGGAAGACAGATAATGCCACCACATTTTTTAAGTTGGTATGAATTGGCAAGTTACTTTTTGGGTCTGAGAATGCTTAGAAAACATTTCCATGTAAATTAATGGTAGTTGTGTCTTCACTTTATACCATTTCAGCTAATGAAAGATGATGTTCTAAACTTTTAGATAGCAGGAAAAACCTTTATCTATTATTAACAGCATAGATGCATAATTCTATTTATCTTTATAAAAACAAGTACAGCACAGTGAAAGAGTTATTTTTGTAATTTAAGAGAGCACAATACAATAGTTAACCACTACGTGGAAACAAATGATTTTTTTGCTAGGCTCAAATGTCACAAAACTGTGGTCAACAAACATAATTTTGTAAAAGAGAAACCTGCACTTCCTGGTAAATCATTAACTAACTTCTAAGCCAATTTCAAATACAATTCTTCCCTTTTCCATTTCTACTGAAGCGAATTTTATGAAAAGTCACCAATAATCCTCCCAAAGGCATCCAGTATCTATATCCTCAATTCAAGATTGAACTCTGATGATCTGCTCCCTTTTGAGACTCCTTTCTTAGATTCTATGGTTCTCTTACTTCCTTACCAGTCCTTTTCGGGTTCCTTCTTTGCTTTCCAGCCCCACTATGGAACCGTTGTATCCTCCTAATCATACCTTTAACTCTTCCTAGTCCTGACCTTTCTTTGCAGTTAATAGTTCTATATTCAAATTGTTAACTGCATATCCACAAGAGAAAATTCCCCCTGCAATTCAAACCTCACTACATACAAAGCACTACATACAAAGTTATCGGATTTTTTCAAAGGTTCCTCTGTCTCTTTTATTCTCATGGCACTTCTGCCTTTCTTAGGCATTCAGGCTTAAAATCCAGTAGTTCTGGATATCTCTATCCCCTACTCCCCATCTGCTCATCTCACATCCAATCAATTTTAAGTTTTGGTAAATCCACTTTAGTAAACCTCTCCTAAATCTGGTCCTTACGTTCTAGTCCCACTTAATTTTTCTTTCTTTAATTACATTTCTTTTTTTCTTTCAATTAGACAATGAAAAGATTTAAAGTGACTGAGGTAAAAAGGGAGAAATACAGTGGTCATGAAAAGAAAAAAAGAAAGGAAAATTAATGATGCCAAGAAGTAGAAACAGAGAGATGCATTTATTTTAATTAAACCATGTATGCAAAGCACCCTGCATCTGGAATATAGCATATCCTTTAAAATGTGTAAATGATGAGATTAAGTATGTGATTTTTAACAGATAA
The DNA here is from genome assembly GCF_000296735.1 of Chrysochloris asiatica. Classification (NCBI taxonomy): domain Eukaryota; kingdom Metazoa; phylum Chordata; class Mammalia; order Afrosoricida; family Chrysochloridae; genus Chrysochloris; species Chrysochloris asiatica. The sequence goes on from NW_006408528.1 coordinate 33,967,672, forward strand.
GGAATTTAAGGGGAAATTTTTAATTAGTTGCTTTAGATTAGCTGATTTGTTATTCAAACTAGCAGATACTCAAATTCTACAAGATTTTAAATATTCTTAAAGAACATTTTAAACACTTTTTGACAGTGCCCTAAGACTTGGTATCATACCTGAGTATGATATTTGAGATCACACTACGTGTTATCAGCTCCAGTTCCTGTTTTTAAAAAAAGCTAGTTTAATTACATTCTACTAATCTATTTAATGGAGGGTCAGAGAAGAACAGGAAGACCCCCAAAGAGATGGATTGGCCAACTAAAGTGTGGCAACAGAAGTGAGGGTGGCCCAGGATCAGGCAGTGTTTCGTTCTGCTGTGCATATAACGTCCCTATGGGTAGGTACTGACTTGATGGCACCTAACAACAACAGTCTATTTAAACTGCACTGTTGTTGTTGTTGTTAAGTGCCGTTGAGTCGGGTCCGACCCATAGCGACCCTGTACAGGGTTTCCGAGGGTGTTAGAGAATTAAAAAAAATCTTGGGTCAAATTCTAGAATGGTAAAATAAATTCTCCTTAAGGGCCCTGTTGTTGTTGTTGTTAAGTGCCGTCAAGTCGATTCCAACCCATAGTGACCCTGTATAGGGCTTCCAAGGAGCAGCTGGAGAGCCTGAACCACCGACCTTGCAGTTCAAACGACTTTGCAGTCTGATGCATAAGCCCACAGTGCCACACCAACAAATGATTTGTGCTTGACTACTGCTATTATTGGAGCTCTGGTAGTGTAGTTGTTACGAGTTGGGCTGCCAACCTCAAAGTCAGCAGTTCGAAACTACCAGCGGCTCTGTGGGAGAAAGATGAGGCGTTTTGCTACCATAAAGATTCATAGCCTCGGAAACCCTGTGCAGGGTCACTATGAGTCGGAACTGACTCCATGGTACTTACCAACAACAATAACAACTGCTGTTGTTATGCAGTTGAGTCAGGTCCAACCCATATCAACCCTATATAGGGTTTCAAAGGAGCAGCTGGTGAGCTTGAACTGCTGACCCTTGTGGTTCAAACCAACTTTGCAGTCCAGTGCATTAATGTACAGCACCACACCTAAAGAAATCCTGGTGAGGCACTGTAGAATAAGTACTGGACTGCTAACCACAAGGTCGGCAGTTCAAATCCACCAGCCACTCCTTAGAAACCCTATACAGGGTTGCTGAGTCAGAACCAACTAGATGAGACTTAGAAACAACAACCAACCTAATGGTTACCATAATTGACTCAATGGCTTTGGTTTTTATTACACTCCTGACACTTGACATTACCCATCGAACTAGAATATAATCGTTGTTGTTGTTAAGTGCTTTGGAGTTGGTTCAGAGTGTACTATAAACGGTTTCTAAGGAGCAGATAGTGGGTTTGAACTGCTGACAATGAAGTTCCCAGTACTGTGCTCATCTTACATGACCACACCAGAAGCTCAACTAGACTACAATGTTTGTTGTTGTTAAGTGCATAATACAAGCTTATTAATCATATTTTTTCACATTTTCATTTTAACTCCCTAAGTCTACAACTATCAAGGCATCAAGGAGTCCTGGTGGTGCAAATGCTTAAGAATATGGATGATAACTGAAAGGTTGTGAACCCACCTAGCAGCTCTATGGGAGAAAGAGTTGCCAATCTGCTTCCACAAAGATTATAGCCAAGAGAACCCTCTACGTGACAGCTCTACACTGACTGCAACATAGGTCAAGTGATATGAGTCAGACTCAATGAAGAATCCTTAAGAAGAATAAAGTTATCTGTTTGTCAATTCTTTCCATCAAAGCAAACCAAAATTTAACCTTGTTTAATGTAAGGAATCTGTGTGTTTCAGATATAAAAAGCTGTTTATTAATGAAGAATCGGCTTTAATGCAATCATTAACCATCCTCTAAAAGGAAGGAGAGAGATTAAGTAGAGATAAAGCAAAGGCAGCCTGCCAAACTTTTGTTTGTGAAATTGTTTTAAATTCTTAACAGGACAAACTGTTTGGCAGGTCATTCCTAGATATATTCCTAAGAAAACTAAAAACATATGCTCACATAAAAACTTCTGCACAAATGTCCATAGCAGTATTATTTCATAATAGCCATAGTGGAAACAACTCATGTCCATTAACTGATGAATATATAAACAAAATAAAATATTCATACAATGGCATATCATTCAGTCATAAAAAGAATTCTCAGCATAGAGAAGCCTAAAACATTATACTAAGTAAAAGAAGCCACACATTATATAAATCTATCAGAGATGTTCAGAACAGATAAATCCTGACAGAAAGTAGGTTAATGGTTGTCAGGTGATTGCAATTAGAAGAAAATTAGGTATGACAGCTAAAGGATATGCCGTTTCTGAAATATTCTGAAAATAGTGGTGATAGTATACAACATTTGGCATGTATATTACAGGGAGTGCATTGTCTCTATAAGATAATCATTGGACTGTGAACCACAAGGACAGTGGTCCGAGCCTCCCAGCCATTCCAAGGGAGGAAGATGAGGCTTTCTGCTCCCGCAAAGATTTAAAAAGCATCGGGAACCCTATATAGGAGTCATTATGAGTTGGAACTGACTGGATAGCACTTAACAACACCAAAGAGAAAGTTGTTATAAAATTTTCCTTAATAGGTTAGGGACTATTGCTAATAATAATCACCGGCAGCTTCAGAGCAGTCAGACCAAGACAGATAAAGTTTTACCCTGTAAAAAGGAAATTACCCTAGGAAAAAGTTTTACCCTAGGAAAAAGGAATTATCCATTCTCCACAAATTGAGCATCACTCTATCTTTATTCTTCATCTCAGACATTAATTTTCATTGGGATATTAATTCCACAGGACAAGAAATGTAGAATCTGACCTAAATAGAAGCAATTCGAGGTGATTACAAATCTAACAATTAGTTCTATTAAAATTTTGGGGCAATGATTAGCACATTAACAACTGCTGTTGTTAAGTGCTGTTGAGTCAGGTCCGACCCATAGCAACCCATTTTCAGGGAGGGACAGAGTTAGTCTGAGCAGGAGAGTTAAAACTCTTACAAGTTTCTAAGCAGTTGATGACCAAACCACAGCAAAGAAACGAGACAAAAATTCAGGACGACTAGATATTTAAGAGAGTAAAGACAAGTAGAAAAAAGAGGGAAAATATTAGTAAGCCATTTGAAATTAGGGTAAAATCTAAATTCCATAACAATAATTTAGGATCAATAAGGAAGACTAAAACAAAAGAATTAACCCTAAACGTGGGCAATTAGGATGATGCTGAATTGGCTCTGACCCATAGCGATCCTGTATAGGTTTCCCGATGGTGCAGCTGATGAGCTCGAACCACTGACAGTGTGGTTCAAAAGGACTTTGCAGTCCAGCCCATTAGTCTGCAGCACCACACCAGGATTCCCATCAGGATGACAATGGTGTACCTAGGAGTTGGTTTTGATTCATAGCAACCATGAATAGAGTTTCCAAGGCTGTAAATCCTTACAGGAGCAGAAAGCCTCATCTTACTCCTGTGGAACCGCTGGTAGTTTCGAACTGTTGAGATAGTCAGGCTAGCAGCCCAATTCATAATCACTATACTACCAAAGCTCCTTAATCAGGATGACAGATGTTATTTTTGATACTTAGCACTGAGAAGCTCTGCAAAAAGGATTTCATTTTGGCTTTATAAAAAGGTCGAGCTATATGTACTATTATGAAGATATGCATACACCCAGTTACTGAAGGCATGATTTTTGTCTTCACCTTGGTGGTGGTGGTGGTTGGTGTAGGCAATCAAGTTGGTTCCGACTCACAGTGCTCCTGTACAGAATCAGGATTTCTGAGACTGTAAATCTTTATGGGAGAAGAAAGCCTTAACTCTCCCTCAGAGTGACTAGTAGATTCAAACTCTGACCTTTCTGTTAGCACTCCAGTTCATAATCCACTGTTATCTCCTTACAATGCTTAGTAGTGCCCCCCCACGTTTTACTCCCCCCTCAAAAAATAATGTCATGTTACAACTGTGTTTGTTGTTAAGTGCCATTGAGTTGGTTCCAACTCATAGTGGCCCTGTAATAAGGTTTTGAAGAGCAGCTAGTATGTTTGAACCTCTGACCCTTTGGTTCAAACTGACCTTGCGGTCCAGTGCTTATCCTACAGCACCACACCAGGACTCCATGTACCTGTACCTACTAATATAAGGGGGTGCTTCAAAAAGTTTTGTGGGAAACCGGAATGAAAAGATAATGGTATTTTTCTATGAAATTTTTATAACCCCTTTGCCAATGATCAAGATTTACACAGTAATTTAATAAAAATATAATGTCTATATACAGGAAATACGTAACTAAAAAAATAACTTACTACAAACTTAGAATGGGTTTCTTATTTATTTATATTTTTTAAATTTTTATTGTGAATTGAGTGATAGTTTACATGGGAGAACACTGGTTTTATACTCATCTTTGCAATTATTTACAATCCTCTCCATGCATCATCATTCAACAGTATTTGCATCTATTCCCTCTGTTATATTTTCTTTTGGAGGATGTACACAAAAACACTCAGGAAGATACAATCATTTAAACAACCAAAGTGCACATTCTGCAAGCCTGACTCCTGGCTGCCAGCATCCAGTCCCTCTCTTTTCCATGAGTCTAGAGTCCTCAGCTGCTCTCTCTCTCAATGTCCTCATTGCTGCCTCCATCTCTGATGTTGCTTCTCTGGATAGGGTCCCACATTTCGCTCGTGCTCTTCTCCCTTAATGGTCCTAGGGTCCTCTGTTCCTGGACTATAAGATTAACTACTCCCCCTTTTTTGTTACAAAACTTCTACCTTTACAGTTTTAAGAGTCGCAATTAGTCATGATAACAATTACTCACTACTGAATCATATGAATCTTATCCCCGTCTCCTTTGACCAGACAATGGGTTTCTTATTTAAAAGAAACAATAGATACTTCAGAGTTTCTCAATTAAAATCAGCAAAGTTTTTTAATAGACGGTATGACATTTGGACAACTTTCAAAACCATGGTCAAAGCCACATAAGAAAATTTACTAATAATTATCTCCAGCAGAAACTTTCCCCAGATAAGGAAAAGATCTGCCACAGTCTGTGTAGCGATCTTTGAGGAAAAAGCAAATTAAAGCTGACTATAAATGCTATTGATTATACTTGAATTATGAAGTCACATATTTCTGGGATGATTGAGGGCACTATACTATGGGAATGAAGTCATGTTTTCATTAGGATTGTTCAACTTTAATAAACTTTTAATAAACTTCACTGTGCTAAGCAATCAGTGGCCATTGAGTTGATTCAGAATTATGGTGACCCTGGGTCTATCAAAGAACTGTGCTTCACAGGTTTTCCAATGGCTGGTTTTCTGAAGTATGTCTCTAGACTACTTTCTAGGAACCTCTGGGTGGACTTGAACCTACAGCATTTTCAGTTAGCAGCAGAGCACATAAGCTGTATGCAGCACCCAGAACTCTCTTTGTACTAAAGATGAACATAAACATGCAGTTGTTTGAGTCCCTGGGTGATGTAAATGGTTAGTGCAATTAACCAATGGCAGAAGGTTCATTAATTAATTATGAATTAACCGTTAAATACATACACACACATGGAGTCCTGATGTGGCACTGTAGGATAAGCAGTGGACTGCAAGGTTGTTTGAACTGCAAGATGGCAGTTCAAATTCTCCAGTCACTCCTCAGAAACCCTAATTCAGGGTCACTATGAGTCAGAACCAACTCAACGGCACTTAGCAACAACAACATATAAGTATACACACACATGTGCGCGCACACATACATTATGTTGTTGTTGCTAAGTGCCACGGAGTCAGAATCCTACTCATAGCGACCCTGTATAGGATTGCTAAGTGCCATCGCGTCCCATTAACCAGCAGCACCACACCAGAAGTCCCACATACGTATATTTACATATATATGAAGTGTGGCATCCTTGTGTGTCACTGCAGATAAAGCCAAATATTACAACAAAATATGCAAAGATCTGGAGACAAAAAGCCAAAAAGGAAGAGCATGCTTAGCATTTCTCAAGCTGGGGGAACTGAGAAAAAATTTAAGCCTCGACTTTCGTTATTGAAAGATTCTCTGGGCAAATTATTGAATGATGCAGAAAGCATCAAGAGAAGATGGAAGGACTACACAGAGTCACTGTACCAAAAGGAAATGGTTAATGTTGAACCGTTTCAAGAGGTAGCATATGATCAAGAGCCAATGATACTGAAGGAAAAATCCAAAGTGCACTGAAGGAATTGGCAAAGAACAAGGAACCAGGAATTGATAGAATAAAAATTGAAATCTTTCAAGAAAGTCAGGTGGTACAGGAGGTATTCACTTATCTATGCCAAGAAATTTGGAAGACAACTATCTGGCCGACTGATTGGAAAAAATCCGTATTTGTGCCCATTGTCACCAAAGAGAGGTGACCCAAGAGAATGTGGAATTCATCAGTCGATATTTTTGATATCCCGTGTAACGTTTTACTGAAAATAATACAGAAACAGCTACAAGGATACATTGACAGAGAACTTCCAGAGGTTCAAGCAGGATTCAGAAGAGGCCGTGGAACGAGGGATATCAATGCTGATGTCCGATGGATCTTAGCTGAAAGCAGAGAATATCAGAAAGATGCTTACCTATGCTTTATTGACTACGCAAAGGCTTTCAATTGTGTGGATCATAACAGGCGATGGACAACATTGCGAAGTATGAGTGTTCCGGAACACTTAATTGTGCTCATGAGGAATCTGTACGTGGACTAAGAGGCAGTTGTTCGAATAGAACATGGGAACACTGAATGGTGTAAAATTAAAAAGGTGTGTGACAAGGCTGTATTCTTTCACCATACTTATTCAACCTGTATGCTGAGCAAATAATCAGAAAAGCTGGGTTATATTAAGAAAAATGTGGCATCAGGATTGGAAGAAGACTCATTAACAACCTGCGATATGCAGAGGATACAACCTTGCTTGCTGAAAGTGAGGAAGACTTCAAATATTTACTGATGAAGATCAACGAACACAGCCTTTGGTACAGATTGCATCTCAATGTAAATAAAGAAAACGAAAATCCTCACCACTGGACCAATAAACATTCTTATCATTGGAGAAAAAACTGAATTTGTCGAGGACTTCACTCTTTTTGGATCAACTATCAACACTCATGGAAGTAGTAGTCAAGAGATCAGACAACGTATTGCATTAGGCAAATCTGCTGCACAAGACCTT
>NW_006408528.1:33976725-33998160 GCF_000296735.1 Chrysochloris asiatica
TGAGTTATGTAAAAATGTATTTAACATATATGTTAATTTAAAAATTTTTTAATTCAAAAAATGTATTCCATGATAAAACATTCAGCCCCCTGGTTTGATGATTTGCTGAGAGAACTCACCAGACACTGTACAGAGTCATATTCACAGCTATTATTTATTATAACTAAACAGGAATCCAGAAAAAAACGAAAACAAAAAAAAAAGCTGTTAGGAGCCCTCTTCCAAGGAAGTCGCGCAGGACCCAGTTAATTCCTCCAGCAACTAGTTGTGACAACATGTATGAAATATTGTTTAGTAGGAAAGCTTATTAAAGCTTTTGTACTCAGGGTTTTTGGAGTCCTGATGTGGCGCTGTGGGTTAATGCACCAAATTGCAAAGCGGTTTGAACTGCAAGGTCGGTGGTTCAAGCTCACCAGCTGCTCCTCGGAAACCCTAAACAGGGTCACTATGGGTTGGAACTCACTTGACAGCACTTCATAACAACAACACTCAGCACTTTTATTAGGAGTTGATCACACAGGCCTAGCACGTAACAAAATTCTAGACTTTCTGAAGGAAAGCAGGTGTTCAGCATAAACCATATTATTTGTACAAACAGTTTCGGCACACAGTGAGCCTCTTCTATCATTTCTGGGAACTGTGGAAATCCTCTAGAAATCTACATTCCCAGACACCAGCCCACCTCCAACCTCGCAAACAAGCCTTTCTAAAGATAGCAGTATCTGGTCTGCTATTTAACTCTTTTCTGCGCATAAGTATAAAATGAAAAAGCAAAACCCCTCTCTTCACTCCTCCATATTCCTCTTAACATGGTAGCTATGTTAAGCCTCCTTACTAATAAATATTTTTGGTTGATTGAAAAAAATTGCTGCAACTAACATTCTTGTACATAATATTTTACACATAAATATTTATGTACAGTATTTGTAAGGAAAGGTTTCTAGAAGTTGACATGCTGAGTCAGAGAGTATGCACATTATCAATTCTACTAGAACTGAAGTGGTCAAACTGCCTTCCAAAAGAGGCGTCACCAATTTACTCTCTCAACAAATTCAGAATGTCGGTGGCTTCCCTACTGCCTCAACAACGTTATAATCAGTTTCCATCAGTGACCTCACTTTCCTTCTTACTCTGCATTGTTATACTTCATGGCATTTAACATCAGGGTCATTTTAAATTTACTTGTTTATTAGGTTATTCCCCAACTTTTATCAGTAGAATGTAGTATGCACCCTAAGGAGTTGCATTCCTTAGGGTCTAAGACAATGCTTGTTATGTAACAGGCATTCAGTGAATACAGAATAAATAAAAATGAACATGATGATTTGATGAACCATTTAGATTTATGTATCTTTGTTAGCTATAATGTTCACCTATTGTTGTTGCTAAGTGCCATCAAGTCTATTCTGACCCACAGTGACCCTGTGTAGGGTTTCCAAGGAGCCGTTGGGTGAGCTTGAGCCACTGATCTTACAGCTCAAATGACTTTGCAGTCTGATGCATTAGCCCATATTGCCTCACCGAGACTCCTAAGTTCATCTATAGCAGAATGCAGCTATTAAATTCAGAACCAGCCCTTTGGATCACCATCTCACAAGATTTTAAAATCAAGATTTTTATAAAATAATAAAAATTTACTGAGCAAATATGCTTTTATTTTTAATAAACATAACTGAAAAATTAAAAATATAATTACATCAATTTTGTTTTATCCTTTACTAATTTCAATGTTAGGCACACATTTCAGGATAAATTTTAGCATATTAATATAAGTGTATAATTCATAAATTAATAAATATATAAAGAAAAGGAACATGCTAAAAAATTTTTACTAAGAAAACTATGTGATCAAAAGGATCCCCATTCTTTACCAGGTAATCTCAAGACCTAAGACCCTACTCTGTAAAGCCTACCCAATTCACCAAAGAATAAATGGCTTTTAGACTCCTGGTGTGGTGCTGTAGGATAAGCACAGGACTGCTAACCAGAAGGTCAAGGGTTCAAACCCACCAGCTACTCCTTGGAAATCTTATATAAGGTCCTTATTATGAGTTGGAATCGACTCAAGGGCACTTAACAACTTAACAGGCTCACATTATTCTAGTCTTTATCATACTACAGTTTTTCTATTTTTGTTTTGCTTCTCAGATAAACCCTGATATCCTTAAGAGTAGAAGTTCCTATATTGTTTTGTATTTTATCTAAATGGGAAGTATCAGTTTTAATACAAGGATTTGAGATATGTAGCCTAAACCAGCACATAATTCTTACACACTGATGAAAGTTATAAAAGTTTATGGGTAACTTTATTTTCTGTGCTTTCTTAATCAGTTCCTCTTTATACTAAGAAAATTTTTGAGCAGAATATCATAGTAGAGTCATTAATTTTTTTGAGTCTATAGAACAGGGGAATTATGTTAGCTGTTTAAAAGAAAGCACTTTAAGGAATACTAGTGCAGTTCTGTGAGTTGGTAGAATGATTTCCAAGATTCCTTTTAGTTCTTATATTTTACTTATCCAAAATATAGTTCATTATAATAACTCATAATAACCTATCTATCAGTGATCAATAGAGAAATTAAGAACGTCTAGAAAGAGAAAAAAACGGATTGCAGATGAATGAGGTAGAGAAGAGTAGGTCTGAACTTGCCACTCTCTCATGTGCAGAAGGTACAAATTGTGGTTTTGTGATAAATACTGTATTTTTTTTTTGGTTGTTGTTAAGTGATGTTGAATTGGTTCAGACTCATAGCGACACTGAGGTTCACACTGACCTTGCGGTCCAGTGCATTATCCAGTAGCGCTATCTTATTTTAGCAATCTCAATAAGTAAAGATAGTTGTTGTTTGTTGTTAAGTGCCGTCAAGTTAGTTCTGACTCATAGCAACCCTGTACAGGGTTTCCGAGGAGCAACCAGTGAGCTTGAACCGCTGACCTTGAGGTTCAAACAGACCTTGCAGTCCAGTGCATGCAGCACCACACCATGACTCTATAACCACAATCACAGTTAATATACAAAGTAATTTGTATATTAATTACACGTATACTCATGCTATTGAAGGAGAAAGCAGACTGAAGTTTCCATAGAATCAGAAGGCAATAATGTCAATAAAAACATCCTAAGGAGTTCTGGTATGGCAAATAGGATAAGCACTGGACTGTTGACCACAAGGGTGGCAGTTCAAACCCAATAGCCACTCCTTGGAAATCCTATACTGGGTTGCTGTGAGCCAAAACCAACTGGACAGCACTTAACAATAAGTAGACCCAATGTCATATAGTATATTCAAGCACATAATCTAAGCATTATTTGCATTTTCCATTCAAAACACCAGAACATGGTCCCAGTCAGAAGGGCTGGGTCCTACCAGGTTCTGACCCTGCCACATACAAGGGGCCTTCAAAAAGTTCGTGTTAGAAGATAAAATTTTTTCATGAACTTTTTGAAGCCCCTTGTATGATCCCCATATTTAAGTATAAAGATAACAAGTATCTAACTCATAATCTTTGTGAGGAATATTTGCCACAGTTAATGCACAGTGCTCACTAGAGCTCCCAGTACGTAAGTGGTCAATGAGTATTGCCCTAAATTATTTCATTGTCCTTGTCATAAGTATTTGCATAAATGCATTTTCTTAGTCTTTCTGAATCCTTACTAAATTACAAACTCCTTAGGTGCAAGATTTTGTTTGTTTAGTTCACTAATGCATCCTCAAAACCTAGCTGAGTACCTGTCATAGAATATTGTTGCTGTTAAGTACCAGCAAATTGGTTCTGACTCATAGTAACCCAGCATAGGGTTTCTGAAGCTTTAAACCTTTGAAGGAGCAAACAGTCTCATCTTTCTCCCGCAGAGCATCTAGAAGCCTTGAACAAAGGTCCAGTGCTTATTGTATGGAGTTTCCTTATTATCCTGGCATATTGTCGTTGTGAAGTGCCATCGAGTCAATTCTGACCCTGTAAAGGGTTTCCGAGGAGCAGCTGGTGAACTTGAACCGCCAACCTTGCAGTTCAAACAGCTTTGCAGTCTGGCGCATTAATCCACAGCACCACACCAGGACTCCTATATATGTAGTAGGTACTTTGACCCTGCATAGGATTTCCTAAGACTTAATAAATAGTTGTGACCAAATGATAGCAAGAAAAATACAACCAAGATAATTGTTTTGTTGTTAAGTGCTACAGAGTTGGTTCCGGCTCATAGCAATCCTGCTTCTGAGGAGCAGCTGGTGGTGGTGATGGTTATGTGCTGTGGAGTCGGTTCCGACTCAAGAGCAACCCTGTACAGGGTTTCCGAGGCTGTAAATCTTTATGGGAGCAGAAGGCCTCATCTTTCTCCTGTGGAACAGCTGGTAGTTTCGAACTGCTGACCTTGCGGTTAGCAGCCCGATTCATAACCACTACGCTACCAGGGCTCCTTTGATGAGCAGCTAGTGGGTTTGAATTGCCAATCTTTTGGTTAGCAGTCCACTGCTTGTCCTACAGTGCCATACCAGGAGTCCCAATAATTGTTTACATGTATATATATTTGCTGTGGTTGTTAAGTGCTGTGCAATCAGTTCCGACTCATAGCAAGCCTGTATAGGTTTCCCAAGGAATGGCTGGTGAGCTTGAATCTGTGACCTTCCGATTCAAACTTACCTTGCAGTCGAGTGCATTAACCCACAGTGCCATACCAGGACTCCAAATATATACATATACACACACATACATATGTAAATATATTGTCCAAAAAATGTTTAAATTAAGTGCTGTCGAGCTGGTTATGACCCACAACAACCCTGTCTAGGGTTTCTGAAGAACGGGCTGGTGGGATTGAGCTGCCTACCTTGAGGTTCAAGTCGACCTTGCGGTCCAGTTCATTATCTTGCAACACATATCAGAACTTCAATATTTAAATTAGCAGTAACTAAATTTTGTATAATAAGCCCTAAAGATACATATTTTGGATTTTACAGATGGGGTTCTCTAAAAAACAATGCTTCTAAATCACTTAAAATACTGTAGAGGAGGAGGTTCAGAGGGGAGAATTAAGAAAAGGGTAAAAATTAGGAAATTTCTTATGGTTTCTGATTGAAAAAAATAGTGAAGAGAAGTGAAAATAGAACTTACATATATAAAATACTTACATACTAGATTCTCAAAGTAAGTGAGCTTTCTATTGATTCCCTCCCTGCTGCCATCAAATTCTTGGAAGTAAATCGTAATCTGCTTCCATCTCTCTGTTTGGTTTTTCAGCATCTCACTTTTTATCACTTGTTCGCAATCGGCTATCTCCGAAGCTAACAATTTTTTTTGTTTTCCATGCGGGAAACAGTAGTTAAGAACATGGGTTTGAAGAGCAATATACAACATAACGAAACACCTCCCTGCATGAGTTTTCTCCTAAGATAAAGCCAACAGAGTTGGCTGCTGATGAATCCAGACTTTAAAATATTATAGGATATTCAACAGTATCAAGTTCATTCAACAGGAAAAAGTAATCTCTAATAAATGGTGCTGTGAGAACTCTATCTACACACAAAAAATTAAGGACTAAGAATCTACTCCTTAAACCATATAAGTAAATTAACTCAAAAGCTACCAATGACATTTATATAAAAACTAAAAACATAGGAAAAACCTTAGAGGTAAAACTTTTGAGACCTCATTTTTTGAAAATGAACTCTTAGATCTGACACTAAAAGCATAAGGGAAGGCAAAATAGATAAACTGGACACTTCATCAAAATCAAAGAATTTTATAAAGAAAGAGCCATTCCACAGAATGAAAGGAAATAGTTGGTAACTACATATCAGTTATGGATTTAATATCCAGAATGTACAAGGAACTCCTACAATTAAACAAAAAGACAAATTGAAAAATGAGCAAATGACTTAGACATTTCTCCAAAGAAAGATATACAAATTGCATATAAGCAGATGAGAAGGTAAGCGCTCACTGTCATTTGTAATTAGGAAAATGCAAATGAAAACAAAGATGAGATACCACTTCACATGGCTGTTAGGAGAAAATAAAAAATTAACAAGTGTTGGTGGTGATGTGGAAAAACATCTGGCAAAAAGTTAAACATAGAATTATCATATGACCCAGAAACATCACTTATAGGTATATACCACCCAAAGAATTGAAAGCAGAGACTAAAACAATTACTTGTACACCACCGTTCAAAACAACATTATTCACAATAGCCAAAAGGTGGAACCAACCTGAGTGTCCATCAACAAATGAATGGATAAACATTTGATATACCTAGACAAAAGGAGCTTTGGTAGCACAGTGGTTACGAATCGGGCTGCTAACCTCAAGGTCGGGAGTTCAAAACTACCAGCTGCTCCACGGGAGAAAGATGAGGCATTCTGCTCCCGTAAAGACTTATAGCCTTGAAAACCCTGTACGAGGTTGCTATGAGTCAGAACCGACTCCATGGAACATAACCACCACCACCACCATACCCTGACACTGGAATATGACTCAACCATTAAGCGAAACGAGATTCTGATACATACTATAACACGGGTGAACCTTGAAAACATGTTGAGTCAAACTAGTCATACACTTTAAATACATACAGAGTAAGATAATCATGTAAGCTAAACATATATATATAAAACATACAAATATGGGTTGTTGTTGTTGTTATGCTCCATGGAGTTGGTTCCAACTCATAGTGACCGTGCACGACCCTGCACAGGGTTTCCGAGGCTGTAAATCTTTACGGGAGCAGAAAGCCTCATCTTTCTCCTGTGGAACAGCTGGTAGTTTCGAACTGCTGAACTTAAGGTTCTTAGCCCGATTCGTAACCACTATGCTACCAGAGCTCAGCTACATGTATTATATTGAGTCCTACTGTAGCACTGTAGGTAGGATAAGTGATGGACTGCTAACCCCAAGGTCGGCGGTTCAAATCCACCAGCTGATCATCAGAAACCCTATACAGGGTCACTATGAGTCGGAATGGACTTGATGGCAAGTAACAACAATGTATAGATTATATAAGAAATCCCTGAATATGCAAATCTTTTAAGTGCTGAGTTACTAACAAATCTACTCTATGGCAACTAACAACTTGTCATATATACTGTTATTTTTAGCTGTCTTCCAGTCAGTCCCCAACTCATGGGACTGACCCCATGTGAGTAGCACTCCATACGTTTTCAAGGCTGTGACTTTTCTTGGCTGTAATCTTTACAGAAGCAGTTAGTCAGGCCTTTTTTTCTGTGGAGACAGTGGTTAGACACAAACCATGAACCTTTATGTCAGCAACTGACTACAAACAGTGCGTACCATCTAGGCTCTATCATACATACAACCTAGTAGGAAAAAGACATAGACATATTAAACTGCAACAATTTATTGTGAGCCAACAGCAACAATAGTATTTAGAATTTTTCCAAGGAATAGGCCTATTGTACTGCTAAGACATAAACTATCAAGCTATGTAGGATCTGCAGACACTTGAGTGACAATGATAAATTATAAATATTTGGCCTACTACGAGAAAAATATTTTTAGAGTATTGGAAATGTTTAGTTTAAATAAGAAAGTGTCTTTGCAAACAGATAATCAATGTTTTCAAGTGTTTGAAACCTTGCTAGACCTTGCTAAAGTCAAGCATATGAAAAAAGATGTTTTAGACCCAGTCTTTTCTTTCCTGTGTATATACACTGTCCTTGCTTGTTGTTGCTAAGGGCTGTCAAGTCAGTTCCCATTCACAGCAACACTAAGCAGGTTTCTGAGGAACCAACGGCTGGTGAGTTTGAACCACTAACGTGTGGTTCAAACCAACCTCTCAGTTCAGTACTTATCCTACAGCACCAACTGAGATTTCCTTCCAAAGGTTATTTTTCTCCACCAATAAAACATTTTAAAGATACGAGAAAAATAAAATGACGAGGTTATTTTGGAACAAATGTGAAAATATTAAATACACAGTATTAAGATCTGTCCTAGTATGACGCTATAGAATAAATACTCGAATGCAAGGTTGGTTTGAACTTCCAGGTGGGCCATTCAAACTCACCAGCTAATCCTCCAAAACCCTATACAGGGTCACAATGATTCGGACTCAACTAATGGCACTTAACAAGAATTGTACACACAAAAACTGGCGTAAAGTAAAGCAATGGCAGAAAATGAAACATACAAATTTAATACTCATTTCTAGTTTATATTAAATTGCATTTTCTAAAAATACCTTAAAAATAACCCACCAATCATCACATGAATGTAAAATATGAGAAAATATCAGTATTTCATTAGCCTGCCAAATGCTTATGCAGTATTAGTAGGTTGATCTATGTCACTGTAGTCAGTTTTAAAAGATTAGCAAAGTTCTTTAGTATTTCTAAATAATCAAGAATTCAATTTTATTTCCCTTAGGGTTTAACAGCATGAAAAATATGAAAGTATGTTGCAAATTAGCTTCTTATCAACCTCAAGAGAACACAGTAATTAAAGTTTGTATTAGTTTTTGAATTAATAACATTTAAAGTAAAGCAAGTAAGGAAAAAGTCTAGCACACACAGGATTAACAGGAAAGAAATAAAACAAGTTTTAAGACACATCATAAATATTGTCATCTTCAAGAATCAAAGACAGTAATAATGTAATATAAAATTGGGAAAAAGTGTTTTCTAAAAATAACAACCCCCAAACACTGAAAATATCACAACACATAACTTATATACCAGTTTTAGAAATATCTGCAGTCTAAACAACAGTTCTACAAAACGGAAAGGTCAAAACAACATTTTTTTCATCCCTGAGGTCAAGATTGTTAATAAGATATTCCATTGCATCACTTCTTTTCAGGAGGCAAAATGGAAATTTTCAGTTCAGTTTTATAGTTTTATCACATTTCTTACACAAAATGTACTCACATAGTATGTGCATGTTATGCATAGTGTCCCACGAAGGGGATGCACTGTTTGCAAAACAATATAATAGTGTGAACTATTTACGTAAATATATGGCAATCACTTCTTACCTCAGATGACGATATATAAAAACAGTCATTAAAACCTATTTGGATACCTTCCCTCAAATACCAACTCTAGAGTATAAAACTTTAGTTACAAGTTAAGACAACATTCCTATTTGCTTTACCATAGATAACTATAGACAGATACTAAAATGATATAACTCTATCTAAATATCATTATAAACTATCATTATAAAATAGGCTATATTTCCATTGGCTGTATGACTATGGAAAAATAATAAAGGTCAATGAGGATTATGCAGATCAAATAACTGGAGAAACTGGACTATATGAAGAAGAACAAGGCACCAGGAATGGAGGAAGACTCATTCACAACCTGCAATAAATATGATACAACCTCTCTTGCTGAAAGTAATAAAGAGAATCTGAAACACAAACTAGTGAAGATCAAAGACTATAGCTTTAATATAAAGAAAAAATTTTAAAAGCCTCACAACTGGACCAGTAAGTAACATCATGATAAACGAAGATTGAAGTTGTCAAGAATTTCATTTTACTTAGATCCATAATTAATATCCATGGAAGCAGTGGACAAGAAATAAAATGACGCATTCCATTGGGCAAATCTGCGGCAAAAGATCGCTCTGTAAGTTTAAATCAAAGATGTCACTTTGAGGACTAATGTGCTCCTGACCCAAGCTGTTGTATTTTCAACTGCCTCATATGTACAAGAAAGCTGGACAATAAATAAAGAAGATATAAGAAGAATCGATGCCTTTGCATATATTAGTGAAGAATACTGAATATACCATAAACTGTCAGAAAAATGATCAACTGTCTTAGAAGATGTACAGTCAGAATGTTCTTTAGAAGTGAGGACGGCAAGACTTCTCTCTCACACTTTTGTCATGTCATGCAGGGACCAGTCCCTAAAGAAGGACATCATGCTTGGTAAAGCCTTGAGGGTCAGCACAAAAGAGGAAGACCCTCGATGACATGGGTTGACAGTGGTTACAATGGGCTCAAACACAGCAAGGAAGGTGCAGTACCAGGTAATGTTTCAGTCTGTTGTACACAGGACCACTATAAGCTGGAACCAACCCAATGGCACCTAACATCAACATGTATATATCTACTTGTTTCTGGGGAAAAAAAAAACAAAAAACAACAGGATGGATAAATTAGAATGTAATGAAGGTGGTTATCTATAAAGGGTAGAAGGAATGTCATAGAAGGGATGGGGAGGGTGTGGCACTCCTCTAATCTGTTTTTCTGTATAGTTTTAATCTTTTGAATGTTAATGCATTACATATCCAAAAATAATTATATCAATAGAGTTGGAGGATAAAACTTAAAACTTGATACAAACTGAAATAAATGTACTCTGTGAGTCTTGGAGTCCTGGTGTGGTGCTGGACCGCATGGTCAGTTTGAATTGCAAGGTTAATGGTTCAAACTCATCAGTTGCTCCTTCGGAAGCCCTATACAGAGCTGCTATGAGTTAGAACTGACTCAACAGCACTACAATAACAACATAAACTATCCAAAAAAAATTCTTGTGGTGCAATGGTTAAGAGAGGTCTGAGGTTCAAAACCACCAGTAGTTCTACATGAGAAAAGAGCTGGTGAACTGCAGATTCTACATACTACAGCCTATGTAAATCTATGAAACAATTCTACTTTTCCTATAGGATCACTATGAGTCTGAATTTACTCAAAAGTACTGAACAATAACATAGAGTACCCAACTAGATATACGTCAACCTATTCTATATTCCTCCTTGGCATTTATTTAATCTATTTACAGTACATATTAAAGACGGTCATACACAATTAGGCACAGATTACAGGAAATTTCTAAATACACAAGGCCTCATCTTTCTGTAATATCCATTTCCAACACACATTAATGAATCCTAGACAAAGACTGGGTCCCTATGAGCTGGAACTGACTTGATGGCACTTAACAGATGCACCAACATCCAGGCAAACACAACTTTAGAGTATGTACATTTTAGATGATTTGTAAACCAAAGGAACTATAGTTATTTAATTATATTAATGCAAAATCTATTGTGAAGATAAAACACTAGTCCTTCAGATGTTGTTGTTAAATGCAATCAGGACAGTTCTGACTCAAAGGGACTCTGTATAGTGCTTCCCAGGTGTGGCTGGTGGGTTTGAACAGTCAACCTTGTGGGTTTTTTTTTTAAGTTTTTATTATGAATTGAGTGAAAGCTTACAGGGTAAATTATAAATTTTACATTTAATAAATCATATACTTTGTTTCATTACAATGATTATAATCCCCACCGTGTACTGTTAACAGTATTTCTCTCTATTCATTTTTCAAACTGATCTTGCAGGCCAGTACTTGTCCTACAGCTCCACAGCAGGATGAGTGCTAGGGGGTCTGAACTGCCGAATTTGCAGTTAGCAGTCTAACGCTTATCCCACAGCACCACTAGGGCTCCTTGCAATGGGCATTTTTGTTAAGTGCCCCGGAGTCCACTTTGACTCAAAGCCACCCTAATGGCACAACAACATGGCCCAGTACTGAGCATATTGTTGCTACTACTGTGTCAATCCAAGTAATTCCTCTGTTTTTGCTGACTCTCACTTTATCAAGCATGATGTACTTTTCCAAGCACTGGTCACTTCTGGTAATGTATCAAAAGTACATGGGACAAAGTATCACCATCGTCACCTCTAAAGGACATTCTAGCTGTTTTCCTCCAAGACAGATTTGGTTTTTTTTCTAGTAGTCTATGGCACTACCAGCTGTTCCACGGGAGAAAAATGAGGCGTTCTACTCCCGTAAAGATGTACAGCCTCGGAAACCCTATACAGGGTTGCTATGAGTCGGAACCGACTCTACGGCACATCACAACAACAACATGGCAATATCAGGAGTCCTAGTGTAGAGCTGTGGGCTATTGCATCAGACTGCAAAGTCGTTTGAACTGCAAGGTCGGTGGTTCAAGTTCATGAGATGCTCCTTGGAAACCCTATACAGGGTTACTATGGGTCGGAATCAACTAGACGGCACTTAAGAACAACATGTTGTTATGTGCCATCGAGTCGGTTCTGACCCATAGCGACCCTGTATAGGGTTTCCGAGGGTGTAAATCTTTACGGGAGTAGAAAGCCTCATCTTTCTCCCGCGGAGCAGCTGGTAGTTTCGAACGGCTGACCTTAAGGTTCGCAGCCCGATTCGTAACCACTACGCTACCAGAGCTCCTTTAGCACTTTAAATATTCTTGCTAACAAACTATTACAAACGTATCAATTCTTCTCCAGTCTTCCTTATTCCTTGCTTAGCTTTCACATGCATATGTTGTTGTTAAGTGCACTGCTTATCCTACAGCACCACACCAGATCCCAGGACTCCTTGCTTAGTATTGTGTTGTCAAGTGCGGTTGAGTCTGTTCTAACTTATAGCGATTCTATATAGGGTTTCTGAGGAGCAGCTGGTGGGTGTGAGCCACTAACCTTGGTAACAGTCTAATGCTTATTTTGTAGCGCCACACCAGGACTCCCACATTTATAATACCAAGGCTTGGGTCAGGTGCCCAAAGCAGTATGTTGTTTGATTTCTTGACTGTTGCTTCTGTAAGTGCTGATTGTGGATCCAAGTAAAATGAAATCCTTCACAACTTCAATCTTTTCTCCATTTATAGTAATGCTGTTTATTGCTCCAGATGTGGATTTGTAAATGCAACTTCTGGTGTGGTGTTGTAAGATGAGCACTGGACTGTAAAACCACAAGGTCAGCAGTTCAAACCCACCAACTGCTCCTAAGAAACTCTACACAGGGTTGCTATGAGTTGAAACAGATTCAATGGCACTTAACAACAACATACTAAGAAGGTGTTCTGGCGTGGCACTGTAGGATAAGCACTGGACTACAAGGTTGGTAGTTCAAATCCACCAGCTACTCCTGAGAAACCCTATACTGGGTTGCTGTGAGTCAGAACTGACTCAATAGCACTTGATGACAATAATTCTGAGCAAGGAGCCCTGGGTGCTGGTGTGGTACTATCGGATAAGCATTGTACTGCTAACCACAGGTCAGCAGTTCAAACCCACCAGTTATTCCTCAGAAATCCTATACATGGATATTATGAGCCAGAACTGACTCAATGGCACACAACAACTACAACATACAAAGTAATGAGGATACAGAGATAATTAAGTCTTGGGGGCTTTTAATCTAAAAGAGACAGAAATGTAGATGCTTATGAATCTAATGAACTGAGTTCTATAGAAACATTTAAGACCTTAATACATGAACCAAAATATTAAATCAAAGTGCTAATGTTTTACTTTCAGTTTCAACCTTACAAAAAAACACCCTTTACAAATTAAATGTCAAATGTTGTTATTGTTGTTGTTAAGTGTCGGTTCCGACTCACAGCTACCCTGTACAGGGTTTCTGAGTCTGTAAATCTTTATGGGAGCCTCATCTTTCTCCTGCGGAACAGCTGGTAGTTTCGAACTGCTGACCTGGAGGTTTGCAGCCCGATTTGTAACCACTACGCTACCAGAGCTCCTTAAATGTCAAATACTGAAGGAAAAAAGAAAAGTTAATTATATTCTAAAAGTAAACAAATAATCTTTACAATTAACACGAGGTTAATTTTTGGTGTGCTGTTTCAGCGAGTCATGTCTGGAGAGTTACTTAAAAGTTTAATTCCACTTTTAAGGTTAGCTAAAATATACATGTTTGGCTGAGCAACCATCAAAGAAAAATTTTAACTAAGCCAGAGTGGCCTTAGGAAAGCACTATTATTAGTTCAAATGCCAGACTAGAAAATGCATTCTACCTTTAGCTTTGAAAGGCAAATTAGACAACACCGTAAACATAAATTTACTGAGATCATTAAAAAAATTTCAAGTCAATCATACCCCCTTGGATGGTCAGCAGTTCTGGTGTGTGGCACTGTAGACTAAGCACAGGAATACAAGGTCATTTGAACCACAAGGTTGGAGGTTCAAACTCACCAGCCGCTGCTCAAAATCACTATACAGGGTTGCTACGAGTCAGAACAACAACAACAACAGGATGGTGAACCACAAGGTTGGCAGCTCAAGCCCACCATCTGCTCCTTGGAAACCTTTCACATGATCGCTGAGTCCAAATCAACTCAAGAGCACTTAATAAAAACAGGATGGTGAGAAATGGGAGCTCTCATACACTCCTGGAGGGAAGGTAAATGTGCAGAAGCTGTAGATAACACTCTGGTTGTTAAGTGCTGTACAGGTGATTAGCAGTCCACTGCTTATCCTATGGTGGTACTGGTTATGTGCCGTAGAGTCAGTATAGACTCACAACGACCCTATATAAGGTTTCCGAGGCTATGAATCTTTACAGGAGCAGAAAGCCTCACCTTTCTACTGTGGAGCAACTGGTAGATTCGAACCAGTGACCTTGAAGTCAGCAGTTTAGCTCATAATCTCTACTACACTACTAGAGTATAGCACCTTAAAATGCTAAAACACAGAGGTGACAAACGACTCAGCAATTGTACTCTTAAGAACACATATACACAAAGCAGCTTCAAAAGCTTATGGAATAATGGAATAAAAAAATAATAGAATTTTCCACAAACTTCTTGTAGTCCCTCCACATATTCTTTTGGGGAAACAAGATCACACAAAAACTTATACAAATGTTCATAGTACTATTTACAGCAGCCAAAAGGTGGAAATCTAATGTCTACAAACTTATGAATAGATAAATAGAGCGTGGTATAGCAATATAATGGAATGTTTTCAGACCATATAAAGGAATCAAATACTGATCCATAGTGTAACAAGGATAAACCCTAAAAACATTACATTGCTAATGGGTAAGGATTTCTTTTTAGGATGATGACAATTTTTAAAAATTAGTTGTGGTGACACTGTACAACTTATATGACTATACTAAAAACTACTGAACAGCAGGTAAACTGTATGGCATATAGATTATATCTTAACAAAGCTATAATTAAAACAAATCTATAAACCACAATATTCAACAAACAATGAAAAAGCTTCCACTTAATCTAGTCTCTGAAGCATAGTCTTACCAGGCTTCAATCTTCCCTCCCTTCCTACTTTCTAACATTTTAAATCTAAACTTTAAATCAAGAACTTGAGGTATTTTAGAATTATCCTTAAAACAAGAACTTCGCAAAAGAGGTTATGCATATATATAAAGATATATGAAAATACTCTTATTTCTCTAAATAATAAAAGAAAAAGAAAAATCCACAAGCATGGGAAGGTAGCTTCATTTAACCTGGAGCTTTCTCTAGATTTTGCCATCTAGAATTTAACATTGAGAATGTTAAATAGATTGGAAGATACCTACACTCTCTTTCACCTATTTTCTCCTCTACTAAGATAAGCTGGCTTCTTCCCAGACCCCATTGCAAAATAATTTTCTAGTCACCAAAATCAATCCTGCTTGCCAGAAGGAAAGGATACTTTCTCATCTTCATCTCATCAGTCCTTCTGACATTATTGCTTTTGGTAACTATTATTTCTTTGACATTTTTCAAGGCTTCTCTGACATCCTTTCTCTGGGTTCCCTCTCCCTCCTCTCTGACCACCTTCTTCTAAGGAACATTCACTAGAATGACTTTAAATATTGGTGTTCTTCAACTTAAGCTGGTTGATCTAAATGCACTCCCATGATTTCAAATACCTCCCACATGTTTTTATGATGACTCTCAAATCTTTAACTCCATCCTGTCAAATCTCAAGTGCCCCATTTCTACTAGATGTCTCATAGGCACTTCAGTTTCAGCATGTCCAAAATGAAACTCATTCTCGTCTTCCTTGAAACTTCCTCCCACCTCTTCTATTTGGTACCCTCCATCTGTTTCTCCTTCCCTTCTTCTTGCCCTACACCAAATGGTACTTTTTTGGTTTAAGGATAGTATTAGCAGACTGAAAACAGAATACTCTTATACTCCAGTCTTTCTTAATATCTAAATTCTAGTAAATCAATGAGACTGCTTTCTTAATCCTTAACAGATCTATTGTATTTATCTATTCCCACATCTCACTCATTATATTTCAACAGTTTCCAAAAGATTACCCTCTGTCCCTTAAATTAATTCTTCACACTGCCATCAGAATCACCTTTTAAAATACAATCTGTCAAAATGACTTGTTTGTCTTTCTTAAAACATTCAGTGGTTCTCCAGAGACCCACAGAAGTAATTCTCAACCTCTATGGTAGGGAAGAGGGAATGTTGCTGGAGTGCTTGGTTGGCATGTCATTTGCTTAACACTGCCCCCACGTTTCCCATCTTAAGAATTATAGTGAAGTATCCAGAATTAGTACTGCTGGTCTACAGAAAATCTAAAAATAGTACAGCAGAAGACCCTTCACAGACTAATCCCACCTACCTCTCCCAGTGTGTTTTTAATAATGCATCAGCTCACAAGTTCTCAAAAATGGTCCAGAGACCCCTCCCCCATACCTGTGTATAGTGTCCATGGAGTCAAAATCTTTTCACGCTAGTACTAAGTGTGTTTC
Source organism: Chrysochloris asiatica (assembly GCF_000296735.1). NCBI lineage: Eukaryota > Metazoa > Chordata > Mammalia > Afrosoricida > Chrysochloridae > Chrysochloris > Chrysochloris asiatica. The sequence goes on from NW_006408528.1 coordinate 33,993,204, forward strand.
CTCATCTGCAAACATGAGAATGTACAGATTGTAATATTTCTTTTGCCTGATCACTTTCATTCTTTTAGGACTAGACAGTAGTTTGCCAGTGGCTAAATAATACATGATATGTGATATCGCAACAGACTGAATACAGTAGATAAGATGAAATCCAACTGTCTTCTTTTAAACCAGATATTTATAAAATTTGTAAATATATAAAAAACAATGTCACTCTTCTCACATTTTTTTGTTTGAATTACTAGAAATAAAATTTGGTACATTAATATATAATTATAGCATTATTTTTTAATAAATTAAATATTAAAATTTGTTTTCCTCTTAAACTTAATATGGGAAATAAACAAAACAAAAGCTCTTTGAGTTCCTCAATAGCTTTTAAGAGTTTTACGGGTGTAAAGGATTCAGAGACTCAAAAGAGACTGCTGCATTCCGTGTAGCAAATTAGCTACTGTTCCCTGAACTTACTCTACTTTAAAACATTCATTGTTTTGCATTGTAATGTACATACATCCACCACTAATCTAGTTCCACTCACCTAAAACAAAAAGAAAAAAAAGCAAGAAATCAAATATATTCTGAGGAAGTAGGATAATAGTAAAAAGAACAATGTCTGAAACAGGCAAAATTCAAAACTTCTCAGTATGTTTCCTCATCTGTAAAACACAGGTTGGAGTCCTGGTGTGGATTAGTACTGAGCTGCTAACTACAAAATCCACAGTTCAAGCCCAGCTGCTGCTCCTTGAAAACCCTGTACAAGCTGGCTTTGAGTCAAAATTGACTCGAATGCACACAACACCAAAATAAAGGTTTCGACTGCCTCATAAATTTTGAGATATTACATAAGGCAATGCAAAATATCTGGCACAGTGTTTGGTATACAGTAGGGATGCAAAATATTAATTTTAATTTCCCTTCTACTTCAAATAACTTAGAAAAGTTGGTAACATTACTTTAGTAAATTAAAAGCAATATGATAATTATTCAATAATAACAAAGCAAGCAGAGACTGGTTATTTTTGGTTTTGTCAGGATTGTTTGTAAAATACAGTATTTTATATAATAAATTTCCTAAATGCATGATTTCTATGGTGGTGCTGCAGTTACCGTTGACAAATTGAGTTCAGATTAATTTAAAATAATAAAGTAGTTTTAGATAGTATTTTAACATAAATTGACTTAATATTATATAATTTAGTTTGGTCTACGGAATATGTCAAAAAATTCTGCCTTCTCAAAATATCACGTTTCGAAGTATTATAATTTATACCTGTGTAAGGGTCCGAACAAGTCAGAACCGATTCCATGGCACATAACCACCACCATCAAGCCTTTTCTGAACTACTCCTTTGAATCAATTCAGTAAATTTTGATTCTCAGCATCATAAATAGAGAGAAAATAGTTATTGTAGCTAAAACTTCTTATAGCTTAAGCGTCATCTTTTAGAATTTTTTTTAATATTCAAGTGTCGACTGTATATTACACAGCCTTTAGCCTGTTTCAGTTAAACATGATACAAATTTTAAGACAGACTGAAAACGAAAGCCCACATACCACTTTCCTTCATGCTTAATTAATTGCTTATATAAATTAGCCATATGAGACTATACAAACCTTGCCACATAATTTGTTAGATTGTTGTTGTAAAGTGCCGTAAAGCTGATTCCGACTCATAGCGACCCTATACAGGGTTTCCGAGGCTGTAAATCTTTATGGGAGCAAAAAGTCTCATCTTTCTCTAAAAGCCTCATCTTTCTCCCGTGGAACAGCTGGTAGTTTCGAACTACTGTCCCTGAGGTTCACAGCCCGATCCGTAACCATGTCACCTGAGCTCCTTAATTTGTTAGACAGTAACTTTAAATATAGCCCTGTACTTCAACCCTGTGAACTAGGCAGTATTTTCTTTTAACTGAGAGAACTCAGTCTCATTTTTGCCCAAGGTCAAACTGCTAACCAATGGCAGAGATGGGAGTAAAACTCAAGTCTGTCAGGCATTCAAGTCCTGGTGTGGTGCTGTAGGATAAGCACTCAACCCCAAGTTCGGTCTGAACCATAAGGTCAGCGGTTCACTCACCAGACACTCCTCAGAAACCCAAACAAGGTTGCTATGGGTCAGAATTGACTGATGGCACTTAACAATCAAGCATTAATGTGGAGCCTAACTAGGTGTGGTTATATGGGTTAAGGCGCTGGACTGCAAAGTCGGTTTGAACCCGCAAACTCGGTGGTTCAAGCTCAAGAGCCGCTCCTCGGGAACAGCCGCTCCTCGGGAACAGCCGCTCCTCGGGAACAGCCGCTCCTCGGGAACAGCCGCTCCTCGGAAACAAACAGCCGCGCTGCATTAATGTGTATTAATGTGCAGCCTTCCTAGACATTCGAGTCCTGGTGTTGTGCACTGGGCTAATGCGTTGGATTGCAAAGTCGATTTGAACCGCAAGATGGATGATTCAAGCTCATCAGCCGCTCATCATAAACCATTTACAGGATCTCCATGAGTCTGAACTGACTTGAAGGCATTTAACAAAAACAACAACCTAGGTATTTACTTATCGCACATACCATCTTGTAAAGGAGACTGAAAGTGGAGATAGCTGAGATCAAGTTCTAGACCTACTACAAACAGCTATTTAACCTGTAACAAGTAACTAAGATTTTCAGCCCCAGAGTTTTATACACACAGACCAATGTCAACAATAGACAATTCATAGAATATTACTGATTGGTAGGAAATTATATAACTTCATGGGAAATTAAGAAATTAAAACTAAAACTAGGTATTTTCAACTATCAAATAATCAAAGGTCAACTAAATGATATGGATAATTCCTACATTACTAACAGTTATGTAAACTGGCACGTATTTTCAAAGTTATTTGTAACATATTAAATGTTTGCATCCTTATTCTAGTGCTTCTGTCATTAGAAAGGAATTGTATGTTTACATCCTTACATCTAGTACATCCACTATTGGAAATAATTTTATGTAATAATCCAAAATATAGAAGTTTTATACATAATGTTCACCACAGAATTATGATATACAACAGAAAATGGGATGGCTTAAGCTATAAAACAGCCACCAGATGAAATATTATAGTCATTTAAATTATTTTTTAACAAGTTATACTGAAAACCAGAGTCCGTCCCAGTGTGGCGCTGTGGGTTAATGCGCCAGACTGCAAAGCCGTTTGAACTTCAAGGTCGGCGGTTCAAATTCACCAGTGGTTCTTCGAAAACCCTATACAGGGACGCTATGGATCGGAACTGACTCGACAGCACTTCACAATAAACAACAAATAATGAAAAATATGTATTAAAATGCTAAGCAAACACACACACATGTTGTTAGTATGTGCCATCGAGTTGGTTCGCACCCATAGCGACCCTGTTATAGGGTTTCTGAGGGGCGGTTGGTGAGCTTAAACTGCTGACCTTGTGGTTCAAACCGAGTTTGCAGTACAGCGCATTAACCCCACACCAGACTCTCTCTCTCCACCCACCCACACACACGTACAAGTAGTATGGTTACATACGAGCATTACAAATATTAACAGTGGTAATCTTCTGATGATAGGAATATAGGAAGGTTGAGAAATAATGGCAAGAACACTGTGGAGTTGGACTTGAGTTTTAATACCCATTCCATTTTCCTAAGTGTAAGACATTATTATTCTGTAATTTCCAAATCTGAAACAATGAGCATTATAACTAATGGAATTGGATTAATAATCACTATCTCAAAGGCCTCTTTCATGGTTCTAACATGACCAGCAATCTTAATTATAGCTGTTGCTTATCAAGTCAGTGAATAAAAAAAGTAAGCACTGTATAAGAATAGCTTTAGTCATCAAATCTTGAATGTGGAATCACCTAGCTATCCCTTGGAATTCTGAAAGAAAAAGGAAACTAATTTATAGTGCTTGATAAATGAAATCTCCAATAAGAATCCTTGACTCATCCCCAAAGCATGAACCCTAAAGCTATCTTCCCTGCACAGGAGTTCAAAGACTGGGCACCTATCCTTAAGGTCTGCATCACCAAACAACGCTCTTTCCTGACAGGATATGCCTAGGGATAACTAGACAGGCACACATAGGGAAGTGGTCAGGGACCACAGCACCTCTTTTTCCAGAAACGAAAATACGACTTTTAGAGACTAATTCTAGACATTTAAACTATTCAGAGTAAATATTGTCTTTTATTTTTGTAGTAGTAAAACAGAGACTGCATCCAATTGCCATTAATGACTCCATTCACAAAATACCAACACAATGGAAATTACACAACACAAAAGAAAAATGTCCTTTCCGTTCTTCAGACCAAAAAGTAACTTTTCAAAGTACATAGGTTAAGTATCAAGAGAAAAAATATGTCAAATAAGACAGATAATTAAATCTACATTTTCTATAGTCTTCAAAAGATAACTTTACTTTTATTCTGGGGAAGAGGGAATCACAAAGCTCCACAATATTATCATATTGTATAAGGTCAATATTATACTATAAAGTATGAACATTTTTAACACTACGCTTTCAGAGCTCAAAGTCTCCTTAAAATATGAAAAAGCATTTCAGTACTAAAAGTCACTTCACTTGCATCCTGAAAACTACCACTGTACTTGGAAACAAAAACTAACCAATCTTTGTTGTCCATTCATTTTTATGAACATTAGTTTTATGTCCTTTTTATAACCAGGTTTCAGAGCTAAGTGATTATTATTATTAGAGCACCTTGCCCAGGGCCAAAATTTTTCCTAGATTATTTCCCATTCCCAACCTCCGTCAAGGCCAAAGAGCAAACACTTCCCAAGTCCCACTTCCTTTTCCATTCCCCAGACCTCCAGGGTTTCCAACGCCCCAGTCTTGCGCAATATCCGTAGGAGCAGCAGCCGCAACCACCGCCTCCTAAGCCGGGAAACAACCCTAGAGGGAACATTGTCCGGCTGAAAAATGGGGG
>NW_006408528.1:33998322-34007805 GCF_000296735.1 Chrysochloris asiatica
GGGGGGGGGGGGGCGACTGGGAAGGTTATCTCCCAGTTCAGGGCTTCGGCCGGATCGTCGCCTCCGCCCCACCAGGACTATTGTTCCCAAGTTCCCCACCCCCACCCCGGATAGGAAGTGATAGTCACATCCCCTCCGCCTTCGGCAATAGTCCCTAGGGAGTCCGGAGTAGGCTTCCTTCTGGATAAACAGACTCACACACTTCCCTCTCAACCTGAAGTCACACTGACCCTAAGACCACCTCAAACCTGGGTCTCAGGAGAGAAGACATGGGACAAGGGTAAATGGAAATAAGGCAAACCATGAGCTTCCTTAGAGACAACCCTTTCCAAGCACTGGAGATACTAATTGGGAACCCAGAAATGTCAGAAGTCCTACCTTGCCCACTTCCGAGACCACCTTGGGCAAAGGATCCCCATGAGTTCATGCCAATCTCAACACCCTTGTCCCTCGTCAGCCGCAATCTGCTCTCCACCCTGGTCACAGCCAGATACCCTGCCTCGACCACCCCGGGAGGGACAGGAGAGGGGAGGTGTGTAAAACCGAGGCTCCCCGGCCCCCCCACCCCCCGGCAGCACCTCAGTCGCCTCCAGCTCCAGGCCAGAAACAATAGGTGGTCGCAGGCGGCTGTACCCGGTGCGGGCTCGACTCAGAGGCCGCTCCCTTCGTCCCGGTGCCCACGGAGGGGGCCCGAGGGGCGGAGACGGTCTCACCTCCCGCCGGCTTCGGGGTGGCTGCGTGCCCCCGCCGCCCCTCTCCCCACTGCCGCACACAAAGCGCCGGCTGCCCGGGCGGGTTGGGCGAGGCGGCGGTGGGCTCCCGTGCAGGCAGGAGGAGGCGACGGCGAGCGGAGGGACTCACCATGAAGTCCCGGGCGAAGTTGTCCTCCCCATTGTGGTCCGGACTCTTCATGGCCTGGACCCTCTGGATGAATTTCTTCAGGATCTCCACTTGCTCCATCCTCCCGCGTCCCCCCGGCTGCGGTCGCTGGCCCCCCCGCCGCCGCCCGCCCGCCCGGCGCAGAGCCCGCTCCGTCTTCCCCAGCTCGCTCCCCCTTGTCCGTCCCCTTCCTCCGGACCCCCGCCTACCCTCGGCGTTCCCTCCCCCTCTTCTCCTCCTCCCCACCGCCCAAGGCGGCGGCCGTGGCGGCACCGGCCCGGCTTCCGACACCCAACTTCCAGGAGCAGCCGCAGCTCTCCACTGTCTGAGGCGAGCTGCTGCGGCTAGCGCCAGCCCCAACCCCCAGCTTGCTCCATCCTCCTTCCCCGCCCTCTTCTTCGGTAGGAGACGCCACCACCGCCTCAGGAACACAGCTCTCCGCTCGCCCTGCCCCCCCACCCCCGGGTCCCGGGTTCCTCCTCCCACCTCCCCCCCCCATGCAGCCGCAGCCGCCTCTCTCCACGGGCGCGCCCCCGCAACCAACCAGACGCGCGACCCCGAGCCGCGGCTCCGCCCCAAACGCTAGACGCGCAGATCCGCCCCGCCCACCCCGCCGCCAAGGCCACGCCCCAAGCCCGCCCACCGGCTTCAGCCGGGTTTCAAGTGATTGGGAGGCGTTTAGGCTTTTGGTGAGTCGCACTCCACTTCCGGGCGTAATCCCGCCCCGTAGATTGTAGGTTTGAGAAGAGCTTAGAGTAAAGTTGCTTCCTCTGGAGGAAGGAATTCAACTCTGTGCTGGGCGAACCCTAGCAGATCGGAGTAGGAGTTTAGTTGGAACTTGCGATTTCATCGTCAACTTGCAGGGAGAAAGTAGATTTCAAAGAATGCTTCAGCGCCGTCACCAACCTTGGCCTGGGACTACAAGTCCCGCCTGCGGAGTCACGGAGTGGGGGTGGCGGAGGGCGGTGGTGGGACGAGAGGCATGCCGGGAACTGTAGTAGCGTCATCTCAACGTTCAGAGCAGGTGTGTGGCTCATCTTGTTCTAAAGGCTTGGTTAGAATTTACTGCAATTAGGCCTTAGCAATTTAGGAATCTAAATTGGGGGATTGCTATGGCTAAGGGAAGCGTTACGTTTCTTAGGGTAAAGTCTGAAATGGCTTTGTGTTATTGGGCACCAACCCATATTTAGGTAACAAAAGGACTTTTGCTCTTTGCAAATCCATCTAAACCCTGTTGACCAAGCGCCAGTGTGCCCTAATACAAACCGCACATTTGAATACATACCACACCTTTGAAGAGAACTTGTTCTCTTGCTTTCAGATAAGCAGCAGCACTTGAAAATTGAATGACCTTTCTTCATAGAGCAGACCTTATAAATCTTCTAGTAACCAGACACTATCCTTTCTGGTCTAATTCACCATTTTACAAATAGAGTGATTTTCCCAAGGTCCCCCTGCAATTTTTAAGCAGAGCTTTTTGCTTCCATGACTCAGGTCCATTTGCTTCCACGACAATACATATTGCACCTCAATGAAGAATGTAAACTTATAGTAATGTGACAGACGTATAGGATTTGATCTGTAGACGTATTTTGGTCACATAGTCTCACAGCATTCTTTACAAATCAGATTGGTGAGAGAATTTGATTAAAATAGAAACCATCAAGTTCTCCAGATGTTTGTTTAGAGGCACCTTGGAACTTAATGAGAAACTCTTTAAAGAAGATAGTTGTAACAAGAAACAATTTTGTTCTTTAAAAAAACAATTCTCTTTAGATTAGTATAACTAATATATAAAATGAAGATTCCCTCAATCCACTCCTCTCCCCGGAAACATGCTGTTACAATTGTGCCCTTCCAAATCTTTTTCTATGTATGTGGCTATATGTACAAAATACATTATTGTTCTGTGTTTTTTAAATTTCACTTCTTGTTGTTAATGCTGTTGAGTCGATTCTGACTCACAGTGACTCTGTAGAGGGTTTCCAAGTAGCACCTGGTGGGTTTGAACTGCCCACCCTGTATTTCCAGTCCCGTGCTGATCCTATGGCGCCACACCAGGAATCCGAAACTCATGTAGAGTAGTAGTTTGATTTCTAAGGTAAATTTTACTTCAAGTAAGAGTCTGGAGTATTTTACTTTAAACAGATATTGAGGCTCAGTTTCACTGGGTATAGGAAGAAGTCAGGCTCTGGCTTGATCATTTCCCATATCTCCCCATATCTTTCCCCCTAACATTAGGATATAAGTGAGACTGTAGGCAAAGCAATAAGTAAGTGCTAGATCAAGAGTGCTTACACTTTTGATGCCAAAAAAATGTTCAAATTAGGTGATGATTGATAAAGAACTAGTTGTGCAGACAAGTTGTATAACAGTCTAGTGATAGATCCCTGGAAAATGTTACTTGTCAGAGGCATTGAGTGTCATTTTGGCTAATGTTTTTGCTTCTCAGTGTTTACTTTTCCTCTTATTGGCAGGCTTCTGTCTCTCCCTCGTGACACTTGGCTGTTTCTTGCAGCTACCTTTGACATCTGTAGGTTAGGGAAAACAAACACCAAGTACATCTATAGATTTTTATATACTTATTTTAGGTTTAGCAATGCTTTCTTTAGTACCTAATTCGTTTTTTGTTCTTTTTCACCTGGTTGTCTCTTGTTTAAATCAACAGGTATTTTGGAACACCTTAAAATATGAGGTGGAACATATAAAAATGTCTTAGGGGAGGTCCTGGGTTGGGCAGATGGTTAAGTGCTATACTGCTAATTCAAAGGTTGGTGTTCAGACCTACCCAGATGCTCCTTGGGAGTAAGGTTTGGCAGTGTGCTGCCGAAAGATCACAGTCTTGACAACCCTATGGAGCAGTTTTCTGTCCACATAGGGTTGCTGTAAGTGGACAGCAGACAACATAAGTTGGTAGCAGACAACAACAACATCCATGGTGGAGTCTATGGGTAGTACCAACGTACTCGGCTGTTGACCAAAAGGTTGGAAGTTTGAATCTGAAGAAAGCACCTCTGAAGAAAGGCCTGACAATGTATTTATGAAATAAAAAGTAAAATGTTGCAGAGATAGCTTCTTCACCTAAGGAGCTTATAGTTTAGTTCATGAGACAGCCCAAGTACTAAATTTGTACTTCCTTTAAGTTAACAAATGCCAACTGAATGATGACAGTGAGTGCTACAGTTCTGAGGAGAGAAGTGTGGACTAGGTTAACAGAGTATTAGGTGTCTCAGAGGTGGATCTTGAACTGAAATTAAGCTTGAACAAGAAGTAAGAAAACTCAGGCAAGGGAAATAATGGGACAAAAGCCTTTAAAAGATTAAATTTAAAGTGTGAAGAACTTTTATTGAAGACCAAAGACTTCAGAGTAGGCTGCCTCTGGACTTTGTCGAGTGTGGAATGCCTGGTCAAAGATTTGGACTGGATCATATAGGCAGTGGGAGCCACCAAAGGTTTCTGAGCAGAGAAGTAACATGAAAATTATGAAAACAATGATCTGGCAGTATTTTTTTTTTTTTATGAATGAGAAATTAGGAAAAGTAGAGAACAGAATGAGAAATATCAAGACCCAATGCATGAAGGAACAAAAGTTGTAACTATAATCATAGCAGCGCAAATACAAACAAATAGATGGAGGTGAGAGAGATGGAAAGAGCTCACAGAACAAGAGAACTTACTAAGAGGGCAAGAACGTGGTAGAATTTTTGAAGGACTTATATTAACAGTCAGATTGGCCAAGTTCAGAAAGTTTGACAGGCACAAGACTGTTGATGGTTTGGATAAAGGACTACTCTCATACACAGATGGCGAGAGTAATCGGCACAGTGTCTTTGGAAGACAATTTGGCAGTACCCAGTGCCGGTAAATTAACCCCAAGTACATAATTACCCTGTAGGACACACTAGTTTGTTTCCTACCGTTTCTGAGACTGTAAATCTTTATGAGAGCAGATAGCCCATCTTTATTCAGTAGAATAGCCTGTGGGTTTGAACCACCAACCTTGTGGTTAGCAGTCCAATGCTAAACTCACTGCTCCATCAGGACTCCTTAATTAGACAATAGATATATCATAAATGTATCATATATACACATTGACCCCAAAATTCCTTTTATAAGAATTTATAGATACATTTACAGCAGTGTACAAAAATATATGCTTATTACAACCATATTTGTAATGACAAGATTGGGTGCAGCTTACTTGCATATCAAAAGGACACTGGTTAAGAAACAAAATCACACACACATTGAAGTTCTGCAAAGCTGTATCTATTGAAAAATTAAGTAGATCTGTGGTGCTGTGGATGAATGCACTGGACAGCAAAGTCCATTTGAACCAAAGTTGGCAGTTCAAGCTCACCAGCCACTCCTCGGAAACCCTATACAGGGTAACTATGGGTTGGAACTGACTCAATGGCACTTAACAACAACAACAATAACCTTAGTCTTTGAAATAAAAAAGTAAAATGTTGTAGGGATAGCTAGTGTGGCTTTGTGGCTTTATGTGAGGGGACTGCAAGGTTGGTTTGAACTTCAAGGTTGGCAGCTCAAGATTAGCAACAACATAGATGTTTATATGGAATGTTGTTGTTGTTAAGTGCAGACAAGACAGTTCTGACATTTAGCGACCCTGTGTAGGGTTTCTGAGGAGCTTGAACTGCAGACCTTGAAGTTCAAACCGACTTTGTAGTCCAGCACATTAAGCCGCACCCCACACCAGGACTCCTAATATGGAATTGTTGTTGTTGTTAAGTGCTGTTGAGTCAGTTGCGACTCATAGTGACCCTGTATAGGGTTTCCAAGGAGCAGCTGGTGAGCTTGAATTGCCAACTTTGCAGTTCAAACCACCCTTACAGTGCAGTGTGTTAACCCACAGCTCCACACTAGGACTCCCCAAAATATACTTGTTAAATGGGAAAAGCAAAGCACAGATAATATTTTGCTATTCTTTCATTTATATAAAATTAAAATGTGAATAAAAATGCTTGGACATCAATAGATTTTTTCTCTCCTTCTGAAGAATCGTTAAAAATCTGTTAATTGGTTGACTCTAGGAAGGGCTTGGACATATTCTATAGCGAGGAGACAATTTCCAATATTCTGAATATTTCACCATGTTCATATATTGCTTTTCCAACAAATGAAAATCTATTTAATTAAAAAATATATTTTAGGGAAAATGGTAAATAAAGGGAAAAGGAGGCAGATATTGTTTGAGGGATTTTTAAAATAGTGCATGAAAGATCAAGCTTCAGAATGTCCAGTTACCTATATCATAACTCCCTTCTCAGAGAAATTGACTGTCCTATCCATCCTCATCTATGCCACTCACTCATATATGCCAAGAAATTTGGAAGACAGCTACCTGGCCAACTGACTGGAAGAGATGCATAGTTGTGCTCATTCCAAAGAGAGGTGACCCAGTGGAATGTGGCCATCATCAGACAATATCATTAATATCACATACAAATAAAATTTTGCTAGAGATAATTAAAATATGGCTGCAACCATACATTGACAGAGAAGTTCCAGAGGTTCAGGCCAGATTCAGAAAAGGATGTGAAATAAAGAATATTATTGCTGATGTCAGAGAAAGCAGAGAATACCCCAAAGATGTATACTTGTGCTTCATTCACTACACAAAGGCTTCGATTGTGTGGATCACAACAGCTGTGGACAACATTGTAGAGAATGAGTATTCTGGAATACTTAATTTTGCTCATGAGGACCCTGTACATGGACCAAGGCAGTTGTTCAAAAAGAACAAGAGAATACCGAATGGTGTAAAATTAGGGTAGGTGTGCACCACGGTTGCATTCTTTCACTATACTTATTCAATCTGTATGCTGAGCATAATTCGAGAAACTGGATTATAAAAAGAAAAATGAGGCATCAGGATTGGAGGAAGACTCATTAACTACCTATGATATGCAGATGATACAGCCTTTGATATGGGTTGCACCTCAGTGAATCAATAAATAACATCCATATAAATGGAAAAAAGATTGATGTTATCAAAGACTTCATTTTGCTCAGATCAACCATCAACATTCATGGAAGCAGCAGTCAAGAAATCAAATGACATATTGCATTAGGCAAATCTGCTTCACAAGACCTCTTTAAAGTGTTAAGGAGCAAATATGTCAATTTAAGGACTAAGGTGAGGCTGATCCAAGCCATGGTTTTTTCAATAGCCTCATATGCATGTGAAAGTTGGACAGTGAATAAGGAAGACCATAGAAGAATTGGTGCATTTAAGTCATGGTGTTGGAGGAGAATATTAAAAGTGCCTTGGACAGCCAAAAAAAAAAAAACAAACCAATCTATGTTGAAAGAAATACAGCCAGAATGCTTCATCTGTCATATTTTGGACATATTATTAGGAGGGACCAGTCCCTAGAGAAGGATATCATGTTTGGTATAGTGGAGGGTCAGCAATAAAGAGGAAAAGCCCCAAGGAGATGGATTGACACAGTGGCAGCAGCAATGGGTTCCAACATAACAATGATCGTGAGGTTGATGCAGGACTAGGCAGTGTTTCATTCTGTTGTACAGAAGGTCACTATGAATAGTTACCGGCTCAGTGGCACCTAACAACAACAACAACAATAATATCCATCCTCGGCCACAGGTAAGGGTTTGGACACTTGACCCAGGTTAACTAATCTATATAGATTGGCCGGGAACCTGTGACCTGGCGTTGGATAATTTGGGTCAATCAATTCTCACTAATGAAATCTGAGCTCAAAAACCTAGAAAGAATACTCATTAAATAACAAGGGCAGAAGCTAAGTGTATGTCAAGAGATAGAATTACGAGTTTGGCTGAAGTTTTGTGAGAGCTGAAATAATGAATAGAAAGTATAAAGAATCTGGCTCGTTAAAAGATTCAGCAAGCATGCGGAGAAATGGAAAGATGTCCTAATATAACCCATGTCATCGTCATGACAGAGATGGAAAGAATCTCTGAATCATCCAGCCTTCCTGATGACTTTTCAGGACAGATTTGGTACTAATGATATTAATTCATAGGTAAAACTTGCTTTTTCTGAAACAAAATATAGGGCAATCATAAAGAGCATCAGTTCTGAAGTCAGAGAGATGGTTTAAAACGTCCATTGCTTACTCAGAAGAAATTAGTTCACCTTTCTTAGCCTCAGTTTCCTCATTTAAGCCACTGCCTGGTGCCATCTTAATGAGGTGGTTTTTTTTTCAGAATTGGGATGCTACAGGTTTCACTTAGTGATACAATAAGAACTCAGCAAAGGTGGTTGTTGTTGCTAAGTGCTGTTGAGTAAGTTCCAACTCATAGTGACCTTCTGCACAACAGGAACACCATGTGATCCTGCAACAGTCTCACAATTGTGACATTTAAGCCTGGTGCTGCTGCCACGGTGCCAATTCATTTCATTGCGGTTCTTCCTCTCTTTCACTGACCCTCCACTTTACCTAAGATAAGAACTTAATAAGCAAAGGAATGATTATATTTCTGTATCTTGCCTCTATACTCTTTAAGCTCTTTTCTACTCACTAGTCACATTCACTCTGATAAATAAATGCATGAGGAATGTGAAAAAAGCAAAACATCAAGATTTTTTTTTTTTTTAATCTCTTCTTAATCATTTTGTGAAGGTTTGAGTGGGAAGGAGTTTAGAACTAATAATCCACAAGAGGCTTCAGGATAATTTCCCTGTTTTATAGTCATAGTATACCTTTCCCTTTTAGTTCAGTAAAAGTAATGTTTCATTTCTTTATGTTGTTGTTGTGAAGTACCATGGAGTTGGTTTCAACTCATAGTGATCCTGCACAGGATTTCCGAGGCTGTAAATCTTCACAGGAGCAGAAAGCCTCATCTTTCTTCCGTGGAACAGTTGGTAGTTTCGAACTGCCGACCTTGAAGTTAGCAGCCCAATTCATAACCATTACACTACCAGAGTAGTAATTTTTAATTTTTGGAATATTTTTGAATCTGTTCTCTTATAAAAATTACCTTTGTTAAACTTCACAGCATTTTGGTTCTTTGTGAATTCAATTACTTTTGTTATTGTTGTTTTACAACCCTGGGGAATAATTTGGTATCATTTCTTGATTAATAGATGTAGAGACTAAATAAAACACAGAGAATGAACATGACTAGCCCTCTTGTAGAAAGCAAATGTCAGACGCATGACCAAAACTCACAGGGCCTGTGTTTCCAGCTTGTTGCATAAACCATTGAGTCACAGCAATTTTATATCTGGAGTAATGTAAGTGAAACTGCAGATGAAGTTTCAAGCCATTCATGAGATGCTCCCAGAGTGGCACTTCTCATGTCTGCTTGCCATTTAATCATGCTTCCTCAGTCCTTTCTGTTCTCGCAAACTAAAGGACTCATAGTTGGAAAGTTATGAAAGTTAAGTGAATAAGAGGCAGGGAACTTTTTCTCAGTTTTTTCCTGTATCCCCTTAATTCCAGACTCCTGGTGTGCTGCTGGTGGATAAACATTGGTCTGCTAACAGCAAGGACTGCAATTCAAACCCACCACCTGCTCCTTAGGAACCTTATATAGGGTCGCTGTGAGTAGGCTCAGCATTGTTATCTTCATTTTTATGCCTCTATTATGCAA
>NW_006408528.1:34008930-34014646 GCF_000296735.1 Chrysochloris asiatica
TCACTGTGAGTTGATACCAGCTCGATGGCACCTAACAACAACAATTGTACTACTACTGGGAATAAAAAGGCCTAAATTTAGAGAAATTATATGAGTTGTCCTAGGTAACACAGATGACAGAACTAGAACCAAAACCCAGGTGACTTTCCACTCAGTGAAAACTTCAGAGTATTACATAGTGAAGGTTTAAATGCAATATTAATAAATACTAACTGCAGGATCATGCAGTAATTAAATATACCCTCTCCCCAAACTTTTCTGTTTCATATTTCATATGCTATTTTGTTTAACATCCAAAGTAAAATACTACCTGAGCATCTAATTAGTATCGTCAACATGCTGACATTTGAGTTCATTTTGAGATACTTGGTTTTGGTATTCAGGATTGGCTTATTAGCAAGGACCATTAAATACAGTTATACCTTATAAAATGAATCCACTATTATTATAGATTTGATTCAGGTCAAACTATTTTTTTTTTTTAAATAAACCTGTTGCTATCAAGTCAATTCAAACTCATGACGCCCTACGTGTAACAGACTAGAACTGTTCTGGGAGGTTTTCTTGGTTGTCATCTTTACAAAAGTACATCTCTAGGCCTTTATTCTGCAGTACCATTAGGTGGGCTCAACCCATGTTGTTGTTATTGTTGTTAAGTACTACTGAGTCGGTTCTGACCCATAGCGACCATGTATAGGGTTTCCGAGGAGCAGCTGTTGACTTTGAAGTGCCGACCTTGCAGTTCAAACTGACCATGTGGTCTAGTGCATTTTCCCACAGTGTCACACCAGGACTCTGGGCGCAACCTATATATTAGCAAAACTAAACAACTAAAACTGCCTTTCGTTTTTTTTGTTGTTGTAGTTAGATGTCGTAGAGTCAGCTTCATCTCATAGTGAACCCCCACGCAACAGAGCAAAAACAGCACTTAACAACAACAACCACATAAGTGGAGCCCACCTAATGGCACTGCAGAATAAAGGGCTGGAGATGTGCCCTGCCCTTTGCCATCCTCACAGTTGTTATATTTGACTCCATTGTAGCAATCCTTTCATTTGGAATCCTGGTGTTGTGCTGTAGGATAAACACTGGACTGTTAACTGTAAGATTGGTGGTTCAAATCCACCTGCTGCTCCCTAGAAATTCTGTACAGGGTCACTATAAGTCAAACAGACTTGGCGACACTTAATACCAAAGTGAAACTTTAGATGAAAGTAAATTAAAGTTCCAGTGTGGTTTAAAAATTTTTATTTTTAATTGTGAATTATGTAATAGTTTATATGAGAGAACATTAGCTTTACATTCATCCTATTGAATATTGTTTCAGGCCATGATTACAATCCTCTCCCAGCATCATCAAACAACCAAAGGGTATACCCTGCAAGCCTGCCCTGGTCGTCAGCACAGCCCTTCTCCCTCTCTGGGTCTAGAGTCCCCAGTCACTCCATCTCTCCAAGTCATCATCTCTACCTCCATCTGGGTAGGGTCCCGCACTCTGTTCTTCTCCCTTGATGGTCCTAGGGAATTCGGCTCCTGGACTGTAAAGTCAGCCACTCCCCTCCTTTTGCTACAAAATGTCCACCTTTACATTTCCAACCCTCACAGTCAGTCTTGATAGCAATTATTCACTGTTGTACCACAAGAGATCTATCCGCATTTCCTTTTATCAGCCCTGCCCAGACAGATTGAATATTACTTAGTGGAGAATCTACCTTCCTCCATGCCCTCTGGATCTAGGCTCCTTCTTGAAAGCTTGTAAGCCAGTCACTTCTTGCCTTTGTAGCTCCTCCTCCCCCCACCCCCATTTTGGGTAGTCAATGTCCAAGTTGCCCATCCCTATCTACTGTGTATGGAGGGGGAGGGAATGATCCTTGCTGTAAAGATTTGTTCCCTCTTTTGAGCTACTGCACCCATAGATGTAGGTCAAGTTCATAAAATTGTATCAGATTACTCTTTTTTTCCCCTCTTCTTTTTTCTTCTAGTCGAGTTCTAATCATTATTGAAGCCAGGTCAGGTGGGTATTATCTGCAAGTATGGATGTTCTTATGCATATCCCCTCGCTTCTTATCAACTGGATGCTTTACTCTTCACTCTAGTCCTCTGTGGCCATGTCACTGACTCTGGGCCCAGGAGTCCCAGGTCTTGCCACACTGCTGGCTAACTAGGTCTCTACCTTCACAGGAGTCTCTTGAATGTGGGCGGACTTAGCTCACAACTTCATTGCTGTTTTTCCCTCACTTCCCCTTATTGGGGAACAGTGTGGTCACCAGTCAGATGGTATGCCTGCTGTTGTAGTCCCCTTGAGTCTTAGTCTTAGAAAGGGGTTTGTCCTGAGGGGACCCAGTGTGGTTTTTTTTTTTTTCTTTCCCCAGTGTGGTTTTAACCTTTGTATCACATTCACTATTCTGTGAAAACTGCATTTCTTATTTCTTCTGTGTAGGCCTCTAAGATTTTTTTTAACCTGTTAGTTATTCAGTCTATATTCGAACATAAGTAATTAATGTTATTAAGCAGCTATGCAAGTCTAAATTGAGATCTATAGAGGGAAGTTTTATTCCCAAGATTCAGCATCTCATTATACAGAAATCTTTTAATGCCGATAGTCCACAAGTATCTAATGTGCTTATTATGCTTCATTCAATAAAATCATAAGATTATTATATCTTCTCACCAGTGACTATCACATTACAAGATGCCCATTTTATAGTTTTACTTAGGTTCATCCAGTAGTTAAAAATATGCTTACTGTTAATGTAATTTACTAATTTTTCTTACCTTTAAACTATTAAGCATTTTGTGGTTTAAATATTTCCTTGTAATATGCTCTACTGGTTACTTTTTAAATACATACCTTATAATACCTTATTTTCAAGTTTAAGGTACATATTTCTTTCACATAATCATTTTAAAATTGTTCTGTTATCTCAAAATTCTGGTTAAATACATACTGTTTCTTTTAATAGTGAGCTGTCTCCTGGACATCTTTTGCTTCTTTTTCTAGTTGAACATTTAATGTTTAATGTTTCTTCAGTAGATTCCAATTTTCTCTGTCTCTCTCCATTTGTCCCTGACTGTTTTTCCTGTTACATGATTGCATAAGGACTATTTTAAGTATATTCATAATAAGTCACAAATCCACTATCATATGTCATATAGATGGGACCATCCAGTTGTTCCCCTGCACCCCCAATGAACAATGTGTGGTACATAATATTAGTTAGGAGTCCTGGTGTGGCGCTGCGGGTTAATGCACTGGACTGCAAAGTCAGTGATTCAAGTTCACCAGTTGCTCCTTGGAAACCCTATCCAGGGTTGCTATGAGTCAGAACTGACTCGATGGCACTTAACAACAACAACAAGAGATGTTTAGAAAGCACAGATTTATCCCCATATCTATCTGTTTGTTTCCACTCTCAGGATAAAGCACTGGGCCTCAGGTTTGGTTTGAACCACAAGATCGATGGTTCAAACTCGCTAGTCGCTCCTTGCCAAGCATATATAGGGTTGCTATGAGTCAGAACCAATTCCACAGCACTTAATAACAACAACATCAGGATCCTTAATCCTTTGTAAGGCTAAATCCTTTATTTGTTGATGCTCTCTTCTAGTCTCTTCTTGCTTTTCCTAGTCTTCCTCTCTACTCTTGTGCAGCTTCAGTTTCTCCCTCTCCACTGACTTTCCCTCCCCCCACCCCCCATAGCCTGCAAAATGTTCAAGACTCTCACATGCTACTGCACAGGTCCGCCTCTTGTCTCCCACACTGTTTGACTGCTGACATACTTCTCAAAAGGAGCTCCTATTTAGCTCTTGGAGTCCTGGTGTGGCGTTGTGGGTTAATGCGGCAGACTGCAAAGCCATTTGAACTGCAAAGTTGGTGGTTCAAGCTCACCAGTCACTCCTTGGAAACCCTATACAGGGTCATTATGGGTCGGAACTGACTCGACGGCACTTAAAAACAACAACATTTAGCTCTTAGTTTCATCCTATTTGACCCTTCTGCAGCAGTTGACCCTATTTAATAAATACGGCTCCTTCTTGAAATTCTCCCCTTTACTAGCTTAAGAACGCTACCCTCTTAGTTTTCTCTGTTTTTCAGTAAATTCATCCAACAGATCATTTTAAACACCTGCTATATGTGGTGGAGCTCTAGTAGTAGTGGTTATAAATCGGGCTGCGAACCTCAAGGTCAGCAGTTCGAAACTACCAGCTGTTGCATGGAAGAAAGATGAGGCGTTCTGCTCCTGTAAATATTTACAGCCTCGGAAACCCTGTGAAGGTCGCTATGAGTTGGAACCAACTCCACGGCACATAACCACCACCACTACCACTACATGTGGTGCTATGGATTAATGTGCCAGACTGCAAAGCCATTTGAACTACAAGGAGGGCGGTTCAAGCTCACCGACCACTCCTCAGAAACCCCATATAGGGTCGCGATGGGTCGGAACCGACTCGATGACACTTAACAGCAACAACAATACAAATACGAATGCTCTAATTTCTTGTCTGGCACCTTTTTATTGCTTTCACTGTCTTCTCTATTTCTCGTAATCCCTTAATGTGATCATTTTTGGTGGGCAGTTTTCCCTGTCTTTATGTGGCACTCTCTTTGAAAGGCTTCTGTCCCCTTTGTTGCCCCAGAAAAAAGTCTATTTAACTTTCAGAACCGAACCTGAATATTCTCTCTTATGTAAAGCGTCTGTGATTTCACCAGGCTGGATCAATCACTCATTCTTTGCTTTTACAGTACTGCATACACTGGACATGACATTATAGTCCTTACATTGCCAAGATACAATTGTTTACTCAGGCAGGAAATCTACTTTATATGATCAGTTTTTAAAAACGAACATTTATATTGGATCTAATTTCACCAGAAAATCATATTTCATTATATATTTAAAATAATACAACTAGGACCCCAAAATGGTTTTTAATTGTACTGAATAATGAGATAGAGTTATATGAGGGTTGTAAAGAATATTGAGAATTTATGTTCTTTATTTCTTTTAATCTAATAAACATTTTTTTAGGGGGGGGTTCTATTTCCTGCATGTACTTTTTGAGCCTCTATTTTAAATACATGAAACTCTTTCTGACACATCTCCTGATTACTACCTTACTATTTTCCTTGTCCAAGCCACTAGCATCTCCCACCTGTCTTTAAGGAAGTAGAAAGTCTTGTAACTTGGTTTCTCGGCACCAGCCCTTCTCAGCCTCCATCCCAGAAGGTCAAGACAATCTTTTCAAAACATGTTAAATCACATCACTCCTCTGCTCAAAACCCTCCAGTTGTTTCCTGTCTCACTTAGAGATGACACACAGTGTTCTCAGTGGGAGTGGTATGGCTCACTAAGGATGTGTTTTGGAAATCTGTGGGAGCATTTTTTTACTTCACTGTGATTGAGTGGCAATTAGTGGGTGGGGGCTTGGGATGCTAGAGCATCCTACAAATTCCCTGACAGAAACAGTGAAGAATTGTTTCTCATCCAGTATGACTTTACTCTTTTAAATCAATTTTATCGAAGCATACTTTATATACAATAAAATGCACCCATTTTAAATGTATAGGTTGATGAGTTTTGACTAATGTATATACCCATGTATACATCAGTTAAGGCACTCTGGTAGCGTAGTGGTTATGAGTCCAGCTGCTAACGTCAAGGTTGGTGGTTAAAAACTACCAGATGTGAGAGAACAAACAAGATGGCGGATC
>NW_006408528.1:34021226-34046275 GCF_000296735.1 Chrysochloris asiatica
AAACAAAAACAAAAAAAACCTACCAGATGTTCCACAGGCGAAGCTGAGTCTTTCTGTTCCCGTAAAGATTAACAGCCTCGGAAACCCTATACAGTGTTGCTATGAGTGGGAACTGACTCCACAGCACACCACCACCACCACCATACATCAGTTAGGGTATAAAGTATTCCCATAATCACAGAAAGTTCACTGTGGGCCTTCTGCGTGACTTTTGAATGTCCATTTAGACATTCATGAAGTTGGAAAAAAATCTATTGATAATGAATTCAACCTAGAACCTAATTCTATTTATATATAAATACAAAATATATTTTGCATTTAAATTGTTTATTTTACTATTTTTGTTATTGAGAATACATGCAGCGTAACATAATCTTTTGCATGGTCTTAATGTATATTTAATTTTCCAGAAATTCATGCACATTGAGGGAAGATTTTACTTTGTTCTGAATTTATGAGAGGTTTGCCTTTTGGAATATTATGTCAAAGATTGCATCAGCATCACCATCCATGACACTGGAGCTTCCAAGACCACACTTCTCTGTCAATCTGCATTTGTATCTGTCACATTGACAGTGCTTTGACCTAAAAGTGAAAGCACCAATTTATTATGCCTTTTAGGATGTTCATGCATGATCATTTGCATGTTGAAATAGATGGTATTCTGTTATAGATTAATTTTACTTATTTAATTTCTCATTTACATTATAGGTTAGGCACATTGGTTATTTTGATGTTAGGTATGTACATAAATTATCTGGGAATTCAATTTCAGGATTGGTTGGTTGGTTGTTATGTGCTATGGAGTTGGTTCCAACTCATTAACGACCCTGTACAGGGTTTCTGAGCCTGTAAATCTTTACAGAAGTAGAAAGCTTCATCTTTCTCCTGTGGAACCGCTGGTAGTTTTGAACTGCTGACCGTGAGATTAGCAGCCCAACTTGTAACCACTACACTACCAGAGCTCCTCAATTGCAAGATCGTAAAGGACAAGTATGAGTATATTTTGCTCTGAAAAGGGGACATTGGGCCTGTTACAGTTGAAAAACACTGCTGTCCATATTTCGACCCAACCCACACTTATACCTAGATTACCTACCTGACTGATCTCCTTTCTGCTCCTTACTGTTTTCCCCTACATTCACCCTGCTCTAGCCACACTTGTTTCTCTACTGTTCCATGAAAGCCCAGGCACAGGCCCACCTCAGAACCTTTGCCTCAGCTCTGTGTTCCCCCTGCTGAAGTATTTTTTTCACCAGGTAGACACATGATCCATTCCCTCCTCTTCAGTTCTTTGCTTAAGTGATACCCTTTCAGTGAGACTTTCCGCTGACCTCCAATTTAAAATGATACCTTCTTCCCTACTTTATTTTTCATAGAAAAGTTACTGCTATCTGAGCAAACTTATTTTACTTACTTATTTTATATGGTCTGGTATTCTGCTCTCTATCCCACCCCTAAAATGGACACTTCTTGAGCAAGGCCTGAACGTGGTGAAAAAAAATTGTCCAGTTCTCAGTAAGTGAGCATATGCTACATAGTCAACTCTGAATTCCCTTCCTATCCCCTAGCACAGTGTGTTGAACTAGCATCCTCATCTCTTAGTCCTATTTATAAAGACAGCCTTATACCTAGACTTTAGAAGAGGCCATAGATATAGTAGGTAATCTAGTAGGTGTTTATTGAATGAGTGAATATCCTTGGAATTCCAAGAGAGGTTTTTGGTGATTTCATATAGAAGCATCAAGATTTAAATTTTCTTTATTTCAAGCAGGAGTTATGGCTTAGAAGGCCTGGTCCCATGTACTAAAGGAGTTTGAATTTCATTCTGTAGGCAGTATAGAGCCAAAGAATGGTTTTGTCGGGGCAATGTCGGGGACCGGCCTCAACATAGGTGTTGGATTCACGAGTGTTTGGTTCACGAGGAGGGGATATCCGGTGGCAATAGGAATAGCAAAAGAATACACAGACAGCAGGAGGGGGACAAGGAGGCACCCCAAAACCAGGGTGGATGCATCACTGGTGGGCAGACTTGGGACTACAGGCATCGTGGCCTCTGCAGGCAGCAACTCACTGCCCTGCAATATTTACTGCATGCCCTCCAACCTGTAATGCACCCCTGGGCTGACCTGGGCCTCTGTTTTATTTAGGGGAGGAGCTTCACACCAAGCTGGGAGGGACTAAAACAGGATACAGTTAACATCAGTAATTTTCCAGACATTCAGGTAACTTTACATCCGTACTTTGCTGGTTCGAATCCCAGGCCAGCAAATTAGTTTCTCAGGCTCAATTTACATATCTATAGCCCCTGAGCTCAGTTGAGGCAAGGTGAAAGGGAAGGACAAAAGGCTTAGGCGGAGTCCCGCTGTTTTGGCATCCTGAGCCAGGTTTTTAGGAACTTGGCTGAAAAGCTAACACCTGGGACAGATTTAGGGAAGATGGCTTTTTTATTTGTAGAACAAAGACCCGGGAAGTAGCTAAGATCTTTTTAGTTAATCCTTTGGAGGAAGGCTTGACCTTTGAAACCTTTACAGTCTAGGCTATAGGAAAATATCACATTTATCTGTGGAGATCAAGGGCTCCATGTATGAATTTAATAAATATAACTGAACACTAAGATGAAAAACAATTTGCTATTAACTGCCAAGTGGCTAGATCTGTTACACTTGGGCCTATAGGACCTCGAACTTCTGACCAGGCCTACACGGTCTGCAACAAGGCAAGACCATAACATCAATTTACTCCACTAGTGTGTCAGTGATGGATTAGATCAATGGAGTTATAAGTTGTGAAGACTATTACTGTATTCTGGATGAGCAGTGTTGAGATCCTGAACTAAGAATGTGGCAATAGAGATGATAAAGAGGAAGATAGGAGAAATGCTAGACTCTAAGGAGATGAAAGATTTCAGGACAAGGGTCAAGATTTTCAAGGGCCAAGGAAGTGCTATAAATGAATGAACTGAGCCTGAGCACCCATTGTTTGCCAGATGGAACTACATGAACTAAGAGCTCATGCTGAGCCTAAACGGGGCATCTGCTACTCAGCTCCAACTCATCGCTTCATGTAAGTAGGGTCCAGTATTGTTTCATCTTCCAGTTTTTATGCAATGTCTTCCAAACTTTTAATGTTGACACAAAGTTTTATGTGAGGCAAAAAAAACCCAAAACACTGGTAAGTAAGCAGACAGTTTGCGGCCTCTATTCTAAGATGACTCCTAGGTTTCTAGTTTGAATGATTAGAAATATGGTACCAGTCAATAAGACAGCAAATACAGATGGAATAAGCAAGTTGAGGGGTGGTTGGAGAAGGCTAATGATTAGACTTTGAATACATTGAGTTTGAGATGTCTGATTTAACAGGAAGCAGCAAGTGCAGGGCTGAAAACATAGCTGAAGTCTGGACTGAAAAATCATGATTAGGGAGTTGTTAGTAAACTGTTCGTAGGTGGAACTTGGAATAACCAGCCACAATGCTGTGAGAACACTCAGAAGAGCAGTGTGGAGAAGTCTGCACGGAGAGGAACTAGTACTTCTTGCCTCCTGCCAGCTATGAGAACGGGTCCTCTAGCCCAGCCAAGATTTCAATGGCTGCAGCCCAGCTCATAACTGGACTGAAACTCCATAAGAGACCCTGGGTAGAATCACATAGCTCCTGAATGCCTTGCCCACAGGAGCTATGTGAAATAATAAATGTTCTTATTTTAATCCACTAAACTTTAGAAGGAGTCCTGGCGTGGCACTGTAGGATAAGCACTGGACTGCTTACTGTAAGGTTGGTGGTTCAAACCTACCAGTCGCTCCTTGGAAATCCTGTGCAGAGTTGCTATGAGTTGGAACTGACTCCACAGCATTTAACAATTACAATGAGTCCCCAAGGAGCTTTGGTAGCGTAGTGGTTACGAATCGGGCTGCGAACCTTAAGGTCAGTAGTTCGAAACTACCAGCTGTTCCGCGGGAGAAAGATGAGGCTTTCTGTTCCCGTAAAGATTTACAGGGTCGCTATGAGTTGGAACCGACTCCATGGTATATAACAACAACAACAACAACTATGAGTCCCCAGAAGGAGCCCTGGTGTGGTGCTGTTGGATAAGTACTGGACTATTAACTGCAAGATCGTTGGTTCAAACCCACCAGTTGTTCCATATAAATCCTTTACAGCCTCGCTGTGAGTTGGAATGGACTCGATGTCACTTAACCACAACAAACTTTGGGACACTTTGTTATACAGCAACATATAGCAAATATGAAGTCTTGGTATGGCACTGCGGATTAATGCATGGGACTGCAAAGTGGATTTGAACCGCAAGGTTGGTGATTCAAGCTCACTAGCCACTCCTCAGAAACTCTATTCAGGGTTGCTATAAGTTGGAACCAATTACCTGACACTTAACAACAATAACAACAGTAGCAAATATAGCTTTGTTCCTTTAGCTGTAAACATTGTCTTTTGCTTTTTGTCACCCCAGGCTTACAGGAATTCTGTTGTTTCTTGAGGCACTTAGGAATTATTGTGGGGTTACCTATGGTTTTGTTTGTCCCAACACATTGTTTTTCCTCAGTGAGCTTGCTGCCCTCCAAGCCTCTCTGCTCAGGAGGCAAGACCCAAGTTCTCTCTTTATGTTGAACCACACATCTCATTGCAGACTTCTCACTTCCCCACACCCTCTAGTCCTGGTGGCACCATAGGATAAGCACTTAACCTGAAGGTCAATTTGAACAACAAGGTGTGTGGTTCAAACTCACCAGTTGCTCCTTGGAAACCCAATAGAGGGTCACTATGAGTGGGAACCGATTCAATGGCACTTCACAACAACAACATCCTTCATCCCCAGCCAGGGAAGATTTTGTTCCTGTGTTGGGGAAATCCTTCTCCACACTTAATGGCATGATACTTTGTACTTCAATCTTCTCACCCTTTCCAGGACTTTGGAAATGAAAATCAGAAAACTTGCAAGTTTATCTGCTTTGTACAATGTTATATCCCTCCTCTAAGATAGTGAACACTTAGTTATCTCATTGAATTTCAAGTAGTGGAGAAGGACAGGGGAAAATACTGGGAAGAAAACTCAGAGGTGACAATCTCAAACATTATCTTAATATAGTTATTGATATGTGTGGTGGACTTACTATGTGTCAGACACTGAGTGCTTTGCATAATTTATTTCATTAACTCCTTACAACAACCTATGAGTCAAATGCTATTATTTATTATGATCAATTTACAAAGGAGGTCTAAGTTTAGAGAGATGAATTAACAGAGGGCTCACCACTGGTATGTGGCACAGTTGGGACTTCCTCAGGGACCCTTGTGAGTTCCGAAGCGCAGGCTTTTGTTACCTTGCAGCTGGGGAGGGGAGAAGGTAGATCTCAGGATATTACCTTTTGGCTTCATTTGTTCACATAAATGAGTTCATTAAAAACATTTGTAGCCATAATTCCTGCTTGGAAATACTTTGTGGGCAGGAAGAACTCCTCTGTACTTGAAAATTGAAAAGTCTCAATCAGACTTTAGTTGAGCAGGTCATCCATCCATGCAGAAAATGTTTTCCAAGCATCTGTGCTATGGGCACTGTGTCTGCACTGGGAACAGCAAGGTAAATTCAGTAGACACTACGAACTGTGTGCGAGTGGTACAGAAAAATGAATGATTACAACTCTAAACTAGGTGCTCTGGAATGCAGAAGAGAAATACTAATCTCTGCTTAGGTATATCAGGAAAAATGTCCCAGAGGTGACCTTTAAGCCTTTAAATATGATTAGGAATTCACCAGTACGGTATTCTGAACAGAGGAAGTCACAGAGGCAAAGGTGTGTGTCAGTTTTGGAGACGTGCACATGCTAGGGACCAATTGAAGAGAAAGTTATAGACTCAAAGGGACTAGATCACTAAGAGGTTTGTTATACCATGTTAACAAGTTAAAAGGATTAAAACTCTCACCCCACAAACTAGAATTTTTCTAAAATGTGGTAATAATAATAAATGTCTACAGTCTCCAGAGCTGCTGGGTCAATACTTCTATACTAACTTGATGTAGGCTTTAAATGTGATGCTAATAAAGCCAATTTAATCAACAGAAAAATCTAAGCAGATTTCTTATATGCCAAGAGGAGTCCATGGCTGATACAAACACTTAACGTGCCTGGGCTGCTAATGGAAAGGTTGGAAGTTCAAGTCTACCTAGTGGCACCTTGGAAGAAAATCCTGGCTATCTGCTTCAGAAAAATCAGCCACTAAAAACTCTGCTACATTAAAAACTCTAAAAACATTTCTCCTCTGACTTACATGGGATTGTCATGAGTCAGAATTAACTTAACAACAACTTGTATTTAAATAACAGGCACTGTATTGCATGCTTTACTTGCATTATCTTATTTCATCCTCCCAAAACCTATGAAGTAGGTACTATTTTATTTTCTCCTTTATACAGATGAGGAAACTAAGATTTGGAAATCTTCATTAATTTATACAAGGTGTGCTGTCAGGTCTGGCTGACAATACAGCCTGTGCTCTCAATAGCCCGGCAGCATTGCCTGTATATTCAGTACAGCTTCATGGTTATGTTTCAACACAGTACAAGATGTTTGCTTTTTTGGTTAAAAAAAAATTCTAGGGTAAGTCAGATTTTAGTGTTCTATACATCTTTGTTTTATTCAAAACTTACCTTCAGTTGCTAATTGGGTTCATCATGTCTGGAACTGAACCTACTCCCAAGGATTAACTTTCAGCCAAAAAATCCAGTGAAGGAGGAACTGGGATGGGAAGGAACGAATATGCCTCAGAACAATCAACCAACAACAATATGAGACCAAAAGGGCAGCATTTGTCCAAAAACAATCCTCAGAAGGCAGGAAGGAGCAGGAAAGAAGGACGAATGGAAACACGGGATCCAGGGAGTAAGTGGGAAAGAATGCTGTTACATTTTGGGGAATACAACAATGTCATGAAACCAAATATGTATAAAGTGTTAAATGGAAAACTGATTTGCTCTATAAACTTTCACCTAAGCCACAATAAAATAAAAAGTGATGTGTTTTTTTTTTAAACCATATCAAGCAAAATAGAAGTGATTTTTAAATTATCTGCTTTCTTTTTGGATGACGCTTTCTTGTAATAGAGATGGAGAACTAATGTAATTGTTAGATACCATCAAGTTGGCTCCCACTCATGGCAACCTTAACTATAACAGATTGAAAGGTTGCCTGACCTTCCGCAGTCTCCATCATGACCTTTGACGTGTGTGAGCCCATTGTTGAAGTTACTGGGTCCACTGCATCTCACCAAGTGTTTTCCTTGTTTTGACTAACCTTTCACTAACTTTTCTAGTGATTGGTCTTTCCTGATGACGTGGCCAAAGTAAGCAAGACAAAGCCATCCTCACTTCTAAGGGACATTTGAGATGTATTTCTTCTAAGACTAATTTGTTCATTTTTTTCTGGCAGTTCATGGCATATAGACAGCACCTGGGTTGTGAACATCCAACTCTGTACAACCTGTGTTATGAACCAACTCCCTTGTCCCAAAGCCTAATATTTAAAAAATTTCAGTCACATAATAACAAATGGGTAGTACTTTGCCATGTACATCAAAACATTATTGTCACTATATTATTAGTTAGAGATATATTTCAGTATATATGGAAGTATTTCTTTAATGTTTTTTATGCAGAGAAAGGTACATTACATACTAAGATAAACATTTGATCAACTAATTTAGCTATAAACCAGACCTAATTGTTCCAACTGATATACATATAAATTGGACATAAAGACAGACTTAGGAACAGAACTTGGGACTGCTTGTACTCCATATTCTTAAAAATCACAATTCAAATGCTTCTATTGTTTTTCTGTCTTCATTTTTCATTGTCCAGCTTTCACAAGCATATGAGGCAGTTGAAAAGATCATGGCTTGGATCAGGTGCCCCTTAGGCATCAAAATGACATCTTTATTTGTTTAGAAGAACTGATAGTATTTTTTAAACCTCAGAATTGACTGTTTAGTTTGCATTCACAAGACACTACTGAGAACCATATTCCAATAACTAATGTTTTCTCATCTGAGTTTTAAATGTCATGAAATACCAGAATTATAAACTCTAAAAAACTAGACATTTAAAATTGTGTAGTTCAACCTTTTCATTTGACAGATGAAGAAATTGAGGCTTCAAGAGGTTAAACTTATTTTCCCAATAGGACAGAGCACTGGGTGACCGGAAGCCTCTTTACTCCCCAACCCCGTCACCTCAAATAAACATTCAAGTGTAAGTCAAAAAGTAACACTACTAGGGTTCCAGTTTACACATACATGGGTTTATCCAAACAAACCACGTTTAAATAAACTAAGCCATCAGTGGATGACTGCAGACGAGTTCTCTCAGTAACACACCTGTCTAAGAAAGATGAGGCTTTCTGCTCCGGTAAAGATTTACAGCCTTGGAAACCCTGTGCAGGGTCGCTGAGTCGGAACCGACTCCACAGCACATAACAACAACAAAAATCTCATTAGGGTGACTTCAAAGCAAAGGTCCAATCAAAACAGTAGTTTCGAAGGGATCTGCTAGGCCAGTTAAACTCAAGGCAGAGAGGTCAGCTCAGAAGGTTTTGAGGACAGTTTTTTTGAATTTCAAAGAGATAATCTTGATGGGTCTTGAAGGCCAGAAGGTCACAGAACAATTACAGGGGCTTATTATGAAGAAATTCTAAGAAAATAGAAAATTGCACTGCTGAGAAAAGGGTCAGGAAGGGATTTTTTTTTTTCTATCATGACAATGCGCCTGCTCATTCTTCTAAGGTAGCAAGGGCTGTCTTACAAGAATTTTATTGACAAACTTTACTCCATCTACACTACAGCCCTGACGTTGTCCCTTCAGATTTTTTTTTTGTTCCCCAAATTTCAAAAAACAACAACCAATGAGTTCCTTGAGAATATCAAAACTGCCGTTTTGATGTGATATAAATAGAAAAGTTCAGAATTATTTGGGAAAGGGTTATTATTAAATACAGTTGACTTTGTGCTGACTTATAATGATCCTGGTGGGTTTGAACCGCCAACCTTTTGGTTAGCAGTGCAATGCTTATCATACAGAGACACAGCAGAGGGTTAGATAGAAACACTGCCTTCAGAAGTGTATTCACCTAGGTGGAGACTATGTTGAAAAACAATAGGGCTACATTTTGGTATTTTTGTTTAGTGAAGGTTTGTATGATTTTGTAGCAAAACTATTTGGCTTGCCTTCCTATAATCTAAATACAAAAGTACTTGCAGTGTAATAAAGGTTTGAAGACCCTAAACTCTATTGTTGCTATTAATTGCCAGTTGAATCAGTTCCAACTCATAGTGACCCTGTACAGGGTTTCCGAGGAGTCACTGGTAGGTTTGACTGCCAACCTTGTGGTTCCCAGGCTACAGCATCACACCAGGAGTCTATTAACATCCCTCTATTAGCATTCTTCCAAATCAACTCAAATTTACTTAGGTAAAAATAGTAATGTGCTTGTTGTGCAATCATAGAATCAAATTACTGCCCTCCTGTACCTCTACTATAAAAATTATGGAGCTGTTATTATATCAAAGCCATGGCCACAGTTCCAATGATTTTAAGTACAGTTTCTTCCTTTACGATACTGGTACCGAGTTCACTCTTTGTTGTTATGTGCCGTAGAGTCGGTTCCAACTCATAGCAACCCAGTATAGGGCTTCCTAGGAGTAGCTGGTAAGTTTGAACTGCCAACCTTGCCATTCAAACTGACCTTGAGGTTGAATGCTTAGGCTTCTTCTAGTTATACTTATATAGACGCTCTGGTAGCATAGTAGTCAGCAGTTCAAAACTACCAGCTGTTCCGCGGGAGAAAGATGAGGCTTTCTGCTCCTGTAAAGATTTACAGCCTTGGAAACCCTGTACAGGGTCGCTATGGGTCAGAATTGACTGGATAGCACTAAACAACAACAACAGTGTTTATCTGGAGCCCTGGTGTGGCGCTGTGGGTTAATGCGCCACACTGCAAAGCCATTTGAACTGCAAGGTCGGCAGTTCAAGCTCACCAACTACTCCTTGGAAACCCTATCTATACAGGATCGCTATGGATCGGAATCGACTCGACGGCACTTAACAGCAGCAATAATCGTGCTTATCTGGCCAGGGACTGTACTAATTACTTTATGTATATTAGCTTATTTAATCTTTCCTGTAACCCTATTGATAGGTATTATCAATAGATTGTATTATTTTACTCCCCATTTTTTAGATGACAAAACTGAGGCACAGAGAAAATCACAGAGACATCAAGATGAAACAACTTATAAGTAGCACAGTTGGAGATTCAAATGCAGGCCATCTGCAGTCCACATGCTCTTAACTACTATACAAATGTCTTTTACAATGAATGTAACTGATTGACGTTTCTAGATAACTTTTTAAGCATATGTCCTCAGAATTTCTTGTATAATATATATCGTCTTGATTTGCATACTCCTTACTTTAGGCAAGAGAATTCTTTAGCGCATTTGTTGTTAGTGCCTTTGAATGGGTTCCAACTCATAGAGACTCTGTATAGAGTTTCCAAGCAGGAGCTGGTGAATTTGAACCACTGACCTTGTGGTTCAAACTGACCTTGTGGCCCAGTGCTTTATCCAACAGCACCACACCAGCCCCCTTGAATTATGCCAACAGTCATTCACTTTATACGTAAATTTTCAATCAGCAAAGTAACCAAAGTAAAACGCGTTCATTGTCAAAAACTTTAAACAAAGTTAAATACATAGAGCGAAATCCCTCTAAGACAGCCTCCCCTCTAATTCCACCCTAATATTTTTTCTCCAGACACTTTTTAATCTATTTTCAAAAATATACTTATAAACGTTACGCACATGTGAGTCAGAATTGACTCAATGGCACTTAACAACAACAGTTTTGAGATATTATTCCATGTCAACACATAAACATGTACATCTGACTCATAACAGCCCTGTATAGGGTTTCCAATGAGCAGCTGGTTGGTTTGAACTGTCAACCTTGCTGTTATAGTTCAGTGCTTATTCTACAGTGTCACACCAGGACTCCTTATCCCAAAATTAGCTGTAGAAAAATGTGAATAATTTAGTTGAAAAATGAAAAACCCTACGAGTTTCTTATGTTTATATTGTAGACATACGTGTGCATGGGTTGTTGTTGTTGTTGTTAAGTGCCGGTGACTCTGTTCTGACTCATAGTGAACCTGTATAGGGTTTCTGAAGAGCAAGTGGTGGGTTTGAACCGCTGATCTTGTGGTTTGCAGTCCAGTGCTTATCCTGTAGTGCCACATCAGGAGTCCCATGTACATAGGTATATCTACATATATTTATATGTATGTACTTTTATAAATATGTTTTTGAAAATAGATAAAAAAGAATCTAGAAAAATCGTATTAGGACAGAATTGGAGGGGAGGCTGTTTAAGAGGGATTTTCTTTAAGTTCCATTAACTCTTCGGAGCTCCCTCATGTTGCTATGTAACAATAAACACAATGTTTAGAAAAACAGGCATTTAGCACCTCGTAGCTTTTGTGTGCTTTTGAGAGTGTCCTAATTGAGTGCCTCTGGCTCCTGAGGTTGCATCCAGTCTGTTGGCTGGGGCGGCAGACATTTGAAGGGTTACCTGAGCTTAGAAGGCTCACCTCTAAAATTGCCTGGTCATCTCATGATTGGCAGGAAGCCTCCACTTCTTGCTGGCTGTTAGATGGAGCCATCAGTTCCTTACTGCCTGGGTCTCTTCTCTGGGGCTCCTAACATAAACGATGGTGAACGAGAAAGAAGCTGCAGTGCAAGTATGACGCAATCTCTGAAAATTACAGTCACTTCTACTTTATTCTGATTGTTAGAAGCAAGTTACTTAGTCCAGCCCACACTCAAAAGAAAGGAGTATCATAGAATTTCTGAATATATTTTGAAACCACTGCAGAATTGATTTACTCCAGTACTCTTATACCCTCACTCCCAGCTTTTCTTCCTGTGTCCATCCAATAGAGCCAGAGCCCTTTCTTCTGTTAAATATAGTAACAGTCCATGTTTGTATTCTGATGCTTATATAAGTAGTGTTCGTTGTAAAGCCAAGTAGGATCTTAATGATTGCATTTATATAGTGTTTTGTTTTTCCTGACGTTTCTAATTTCTCCCTTGGCTTTTCCACTTACCATATACTAATTATGTTTTCCAAATACTCCTACTTAAAAGTTAAATTACTGAATCGTTTTCTTTTTCCTGAAAACGTACCTTCCAGAGCTCTTTGAACTGGTTTGTTACACAGCTGGCACCCTGGAATTCCCCTTCCTGGCTTTGTTGCCTCTTGTCTTCTGGGTTCACTGTCTTCTATCATTTTCGATTTACTATCTCATTTTGTGGAAGAATATATTCAAACTGTTACCTAAGAAAGAATGACTGAAGATTTTATTCCTGTCATGTGTTGGAAAGTGAAACTGGCTTCCTTTTCATTCATGTAAGGTGCCATTTACTCTGACCTGCTACATGGGTTTACCTCTTCTACACCTTCTTTTAGAAATCTGTTAAAATGTCTTGCACCTTCCTCCATTTCCTATTCTTTGTCACCGTGGATGTATATGTTGTTTTATTCCCTTACTGTCATTGTGATGAGCCTTTAGAGCAATCACTTCACCATCTTTCATGGAAAGACTCTCACTGCCATCTAGCTGATTCCAGCTCATGGTGACCTGAGGACCATGTATAACTGTCCTTTAGTGTTTTCAGAAGCAGACTGCCACATATTTCTTCCACGGAGCAGCTGGTAGGCTCCAGCCTACCAGTTAGCAAATGAATTCTTAACCTCTGTGCCATCCAAACTAGCTGGAAGACTGCCTTATGACTTTTAAAGACTATACAATATTTCATGTTATGGATAACCATACTTTTAATGAAAGATATTTAAGTCTTTTCTTTTTTCACTAGTATCTTTATTTGTTGATCTTGGAGTAAATGTAAAAGTGTTTCTATAGGATAAATTTATTATTTGTTATATGTCAAAGAATGTATGTATGTGTGTGTGTTTTTAAGAACTACCAAATTGCTTTTCAAAAGAACTGTATCAGTTTACCCTGACCATCACTTTTGGTCATAGTTGTTTCTATATAAACATTCAAACATCCCAGGACTAAGCAAGAATTCCTCTGTAATATCCTGTTCATGAAAGAGTGGAAGGAAAGGAATATATAAGCTGTTTCCACAACATAATGACAATTCTTCCATCTTTAGCCTATAAACAGGAAGTAAAACCAGGATAATAACATGACTTCCTCCATTTTCAATGAGAAAAAAATAACTAAGCTCCCCCTTCCATCCCCCACAAGCAAATAAACAAGCAGATTGACACCTATAGATATACACATTCACAAGTAAGATTAATATTGTTACTTTAAACAAATGAAAGCTAAACCCAAACTAAAATGGAATCACTATATTTAAGGACATACGCCACCAAGTCACCTTGATTTGTGTAACAATTGTTTGCCTAAATAGTTGTGTGTTAAATGAGTTTTTTGATAGAAAAATGTATTAAAATTCCTAGAGCGCTCAATTCTTATATCAACTTTATGGCAAATCAGTTTTACTGCTTTTTTCCTGTCTGTAAAAGGTCTGTTTTCTCATATGAATTATGTATATGACCCTATAATTAGAATAATTGGAGCCTTTATATTTCAAAATTAGTCACCTTAGTTTATACATGTTAAGAATCTGCTGTTTTACCAGAAGAACTAGCTGGTGCCTGGCTACCACTACCAACTGCCCTGGAAGAGATCAAATGAGAGGGTCCCAGTTAGAGTGGGGAAAAACGTGGACCAAAACTCAAAATTATTTAAAAAAAAAAAAAAAAGGCCCAGTTTACTCATCAGAAAGAGACTGGAGGAACCTGAGATGATGGCCCTCAATCATCCTTCAGATCTGGAAAGGAACTCACCCTTCTAGCCCAATTATTACCCAAACAGCAGATAGGTTTATAGGGGGGGACAACAACACTAACAAGGTATGCTCACCATGGAATAGTCAATCATCCAAAAGTTGAAAGGCAACTTATGTCTATGAACAAAGTTGAAAAGGGATAGGAAGGTGGTTAGAATGCAAATAGGATTCACGGAGGAAGCAGCACAACTGTTGTGGCCTGTAGGGGATTGTAATCATTGAGATGAAACAAAGTGCATAATTTGTTGAATGTGAAGCTGATGATTTTTTCTGTAAACCTTCACTCAATTCACAATAATTTTTTTTTTTTTTTGAAGAATCGGCTGTTTTTCTATTCTTGCTTATTGGCAACAATTGTTAGACACACCTCTACCGACCCCATTTAGGAAGTTTCCAGAGAGAGAACCTGATGCAGCCAGGGGCTCCAGGAAGCTCATGTTCTAACAAATATAAGAACACTTTTCTGCATTTCAGTAGCACTCGCCTTATGTGTAATTTTGTCAATATTTTAAATCTCTAAGCAGTATTTTTCTATCTCCGATGATACCAGAGACTCTGATTTGTACTGTACTCTGAATATAATAGCCAAAATAGCTTCAAAATGTCATTGTTTCTATAATACTACAAGATTGTATGTTTATAGAAGAAAGGGAATCTTCTGCTGTTTTCCATATTTTCTCACTAGCAGCTAATTTCCCTGTGAACACTCAGAAACATGAGTAAAACTGAGTTGGCACTGATTCAGAATTCAAGTGCCATGTAAAGGCAGTCAGTTTCACAAGGTCACGAGCTCAGTGATTGCTCACCTCACGTATAGGTTGTACATTGGCTGAAACTACTTGGGCTTCAGGTGTCTTCTCTCTTCAGGAACCACACCCTTTGTGCCATTCCCTTCTCATGGAAGAGGAAAGAAACAGTAAAGCTGTGGGAAATCACAATGCGTTTTAAAGCTTCTGTTCAGACATTATGCATTTCATGTCTGGTCACATTCCATTGGCCAAAGAGTGACATCTGAGCCAGCCCAGCATCAGTGGGTGGGGATGTATAAGCCCTTCACAGGAAGACTGTACAAGGGAGCAATCACTGCAGTCTACTGGAGAAGGTGACTGTTCGGGGTGTGTTGTAGGTGTGATGGTAAAGTGAGGAGGAGGAAGTAAGTGCTACCATTGAGACAGTACTCTTCTGACAGAATAGGAAAAGTGCTTGACAATGGCTGTCTGTGCAGAAGTGTAGAGACTTCACATGAAGAAGCAAAGAGCTCTGGTACAGTGGAGTGAATCAGGTTGCATGCTGGATTGCGAATGGGCATGGCTTCCTTGTTGGGGCAATGAAATGTTCTAAAATTAGCTAGTGGTGATGGTTGCACAACTCTGCAAATAGACTAAAAATCACTGACAGGTACACTTTAAAAGGGTACATTTTTTTTCTCCTGTTCCATTAACATGTTATTTACACATACACACACAAAATCAGTGGGCTGAGTTTGCCCCAAAGTCCATTGTTCATAGATTCCAGCGTATGGCCTAAAAGAGGAAAGCATTAAAGAAGTAAAATGTTTCTTATCGTTAAGAACTGTCAAGTCAGTTCCAACTAAGCAACCCTGTATTGGATTTCTGAGGAGCAGCTAGTGAGTTTGAAACGTCGAATTTGTGGTTCAAACAATCTTGCAGTCCAGTGCTTATCCTACAGTGCCACACCAGGACTCAGAAATACTCTGATGATCTCAAAGAGATTGCGTTCCAGGGGACATGACCTCTGACTGACATGTAGTAGATGGATGGGAGATAGCCAGGCAGGTGGAGAGAGAACAATGTTCTAGGCAGAGAGGAGACTGGGCACGGTCTGGAGATACAGGAGTGAGTGGAGAAAGACACTGTGGTACTCTTATTGGTGTTGTTTGGTGCCATCAAGTCAGAAACACTGCCTGGTCCTGCACCATTCTTACAATTAGTATTACACTTGATCCTAGTGTTGCTGCTACTGCGTCAATCCTCCTCTTTGGGGGCTTTCCCTCTGACCCTCCACTTTACCAAGCATGATGTCCTTCTCCAGGGACTGATCCCTTCTGATAATTTTTCCAAAGTATAAGAGATGAAATCTTCCCATCCTGTCTCCCAAGGAGCATTCTGACTTTTTAACAAGTTAAAAAAAGACAATCCAAAAACGATAACTGGGCACAGCTTGTGTACAAGTGTAGTTGAGGCATGGTGGCAGGAGATGCAACTTGAGGTAGTCTGGATTCAGCTTATGAAGGGCTTTGGGTATTGGGTTAAAGACTTTTTTGGCTCAATCCTAAAGATCATAGGAGGCCGTAGAAAAAGGTACATTTTATGGTATATGAACGATATCTCAATAAAACTTACAAAGACAATTACATGCTGGGATTCTAAATTAGGGCCTTCCATAATTTGAGAAACTAAATTTTTCATGGGTAATGTTGAAAAAGTATTCAGAGAACTTCTGTTTAGGTAATATTGGGTTTTTAAAATTTATTATTTTTTTAATTTAAGGTTTTTATTGTGGATTCAGTGAAAGTTTACAGGGCATATCATCAGTTTTACATTCAACAAATCATATACCTTGTTTCATTACACTGATTAAAATCCCCTCCATGTATCATTAGTTAACAGTATTTCTCTCTATCCACTTTAGCTTTTTTTTTAAAAAGGACACAAATAAAAAAAAAACTACTCAGGCATATATAATAATTTACATCTCCAAAGGGCACATTCTGCAAGTCGGCTCCTGGCCACCAGCTCTCAGTCTTTCTCTTCTTAGACCATGAATCTAGAGTCCTCAGCCACTCCCCCTCTCCATGCTCCCATCTCTGCCTCCATCTCTGGCACTGCTGCTTCTCTAGATAAGCTCCCCCATTCTGCTTGTGCGTTCCTCGTTTGATGGTCCGAGGGTCCTCTGTTTCTGGACTGTAAGATTAACCACTCCCCTTTTTTTGTTACAAAACTTCTAACTTTACAATTGTGACAGTTGCAATTAGTCATGATAACAGTTATTCACTATTGAATCTTATCCCCATCTCTTTTCACCAAACCCATCTAGACAAGATAACAGCTATTCAGTGGGGACTCTTTCTTTCGCCCCCATACTCTTAAACTAAACTCCCTCTTGAAACCTTACAAGCCAGTCACTTCGTGCCTTTATTGCCCCCTCATTTTAGAGAGCCAATGTCTAAGTTGTCCATCCCTATCTACCCTGTGTACAGAGCATATAGCATTGATAATTGATTTGAAGACTCTTTTCCTCTCTGTTGATATTTAGAGTAACTACCACTCTGAGTATAGGTCAGGTTCATCATGAAGATGTATCTTCTGTCACTGTAGCTGTTCCAGTCTGCTTGTCCTTTCTAGTGGGAATGTCTCACCTCACAAGGTTGTGGATGGGACTCAGGATTCCACCTAAGGTCCTATGCTCTGTAAAGGCTTTGCATGAGGCCTATTTCACTGGGCAAGTTGTAGAAACCCTTTTAGGTATTCCAAGGTAATATTGTTTTTAAAACTCAGTTTTACCACATTTTAAATAAACATAACATTGTTGTCCTTAAGTGCTGTTGAGTAGGTTCCGGCTCATGACAACCCTGTATAGGGTTTCCTAAGCGATATAATCTTTGTTGGAGCAGAAAGCTTCATTTTTTTCCTGCAGAGCAGCTGGTAGGCTCAAACCACTGACCTTGTGGTTCACAGCCTAGTGTTTATCCTCTAGAACCATTATGCTCCCAATAAACATAATAGTACTCATAAAGTTTTTAAACTTTATTATGGAACGTTTCAACTATAATAATAAAGTATGTAATGACCCAGGCTTTCATTACCCAGCTTCAACAATTATTAATTGACTAATTTTGTTTTCTCTGTATCTCAGATTATTTGAAGTTCTAGATATTATATTTTATTTATAAATATTTGGTACATATGTCTAAAAGATAAAGAATCAAAATTGTTAGATTAAAACCCAAAATAAAACAGTAACTTTTTTGGTATCATCACATATCCACTCAATATTCATATTTTCCTGCTTGTCCTATAAATAAATTTTTCTTTTTTATTGTGAACTGAGTGATAGCTTAAATGGGAGAACATCGGCTTTACACCATTGTTTCATTGCAACGATTACAGTCTCCTCTGTGTATCATCATTCAACAGTATTTGCTTCCATTCCCTCTGTTTTTTGGGGGAGTAGAAGCAATGTACACAAAAAACACTCAGGAATATATAATAATTTAAACAATCAAAGCACACATTCTGCAAGCCTGCCTCCTGGCCACCAGCTCTCAGTTCCTCTCTTTCCATGAGTCTAGAGTCCTCAACTGCTCTCTCTCTCTATGCCCTCATCTCTGCCTCTATAAATAAATTTTTTAGGAAGTATTTTAAAAAGAAAATCTAATACTGCACGTTATTACAAAAGAATTACAGTATTGAGTCAG
Organism: Chrysochloris asiatica; assembly: GCF_000296735.1. NCBI lineage: Eukaryota > Metazoa > Chordata > Mammalia > Afrosoricida > Chrysochloridae > Chrysochloris > Chrysochloris asiatica. The sequence continues at coordinate 34,039,612 of NW_006408528.1, forward strand.
CCACAATGCTGATGAGGGTAGCAGCAATCTGGCTTGCGGAGAGTTTGGGGACCTGAGGTTTCTCTGATTGAATTCAACAATATGAATGTGAAACAGAGATGGTGGCGGAGTAATCATCTTTGTAGGGACATTTATGAAGGGTAAGACGTTGCACTTAGAAGAAAGCTGAAGATTCAGCAAAGTTACAAGAAACTGCTGTGGAAATAAGAAAGGCTCAAATTGAACAAGAATCCCAGTTCACAGATCAATACCCAGATTATCTGAAACATCTCTAGTTAGCTGAAGAAGAAAGACTCAGGAAGCAGTTTAGACAAGCTCACTAACCTTTGCCAGAAGAGCAATGTAACATTAACCAGCCTCTGCCATGTAGCAAAACAGTAAACTCCTTTGCTACTCAAAAGAAAAATAAAAGGAAAATATCCAACCCAAAACTACAAGAATATGCACAAGTACAAGCCAGGCAGGCTGCTAAGAAGAATTTGAATGAGAAAACAAGAGCTGAAGAAGCTCAAAGACTTTACAGAAAGAAATAAATGAAAGTGGTCAAAACACTGAGCAAAAAGACTTAAAAAAAAGTCAGCCAAATTTGAATTTACAAATGGAGTATCTTCTTCAAAAAATATAAAAAAATGAAATCACAAATTTATCTATAAACAAGGATTAAAATATCTGTTATCTGTCTATTGGAGGAAAAAAAAAGACAATTACAGTATTGAGAACAAGAAAACCATATTCTTAAAAATGACACCTATTTTTCCATAAAATACTATTTGAAAGGAAATTTCTTTTTTGCTGTCTTGATGATGTTTCTTTGCCCAGATATGTAGATTATATGTGTGTCTATGTGTGTGTGTATATCTCAGATCTCAGGTGGTTATCTTTGTGAAAAGAGATTGGAGATGAGGGAAAGTCTTTTACTAAATTCTGTACTGTGTGAATTTTCTAATTACAGTTATGTATTTTCATTAAAAACTAAATATCAAAAGGAATTCTCTGGATTTTTTTTTCCATATTAAAAATAGGAATGTGGTGGCTCCATAGGATTAGCACTGGACTGCAAATCACATGTTGAGCAGTTCGAGCCCACCAGCCACTCCATGGGAGAAAGATGAGGCTTTCTGCTCCCACAAAGATTACAGCCTTGGAAACCCTATATAAGATAGCTATAAGTTGGAACTTACTGAATGGCATTTAACAGCAACAATAAATATTACTTTAAGAATGAAGTGAAAGAAAAGCCTGAGGCCAAGAGTAAGTATAAGATGTTGTAAATATATGATATAGCCAGGATTGTGTAGATATCACTGAGCCCTATAAAGATTAGAATGGACTGCACATTTGTCTTTAGAAGTGAACAAATTGCTTAAGAGCTAATAAATACAGAAGAAAATTTCTCCTCAAAGTCCTCATAGGAGATTCTGCTCTATAAACAACACCCCAATCCACACTCTTCTTTAGTCCAGTACATAGTTTCTAAGGCTGTGTGATAATTAAGGTTTTGTGTCAAGTTGGCTGGACCTGGAGTCTAGTGACCTGGCAGTTAAGACATAGTAATCCTCCATGATGAGATCTAATATCATGTAAGATGATCTCATAGGATGAGATCTCCTATGAGCAGTCAATAAATTGAAAGGAAGTTTTTTTTTTCATGGAGTTGGCATACAACGTTTTTCATTTTACAAAGATAAAAGGAGAGAGACGGGTGAAGAGGAAGGGGAACCTATTACCACCCAGAAAGAAGAGACAGAAGTAGAGTGTGTCTTGTGGACCTGGGGGTCCCTGTGCTCTGAAGCTCTTAGATCCAGGGAAGACTAATGCCAAGACACATGGAGATCTCCAAGGAATGCTGGGTCTACAGACGCTCAAAAGAGACAAGGACCTTTTCTCAGAACCAACAAGGAAAGAGAGACTTCTTCCAGAGCTGACACTCTGAACTTGAACTTTTAGCCTCCTAAACTGAGAGAGAATAAATTTCTCTTGTTAAAGCCATCTACTTTTAGTATTTCTGTTATAGCAGCAGCCGATAACTAAGAGAGGCTATTTGTTTTATACCCAAACCCACTGCCATCAAATGGATTCTAACTCATAGTGACCTACAGAACAAAGTAGAACTGCCCAGGCTTCTAAAGCTGTAAATCTTTATGGAAACTGTCATATCTTCCTCTATGAAGCAGCTGGTGGGTTCAAATTGATGACCCTTTGGTAGCAGCTAAGCATTTTACTCACTGCATCACCAGGGCTCCTTGTTTATTTTATATAAAAAAAGCAAACCCACTGCCATAAAGTCGATACCGACTCACAGTAATTCTATCTAGGGTTTCAGAGACTGTAAATCTTTATGGAAGCAGACAGCCTCATTTTTCTCCTGTGGAGTGGCTGATGAGTTTGAACTGCCAGTCTTGCAATTAGCAGCTTAATGCTTAACCCACAGCACCAGCAGGGCACCTTCTTTTAAGAATACCCCAAACCGAACCCACTGGCATGGAGTTGATTCCAACACACAGTGATCCTGTATAGGGCTTCTGAGGCTGTAAATGTTTTCAGGAGCAGAAAGCTCCCTCTTTCTTTTGCAGAGCAGCTGGTGGACTTGAACTGATTTTTATAGTTAGCAGTCCAGTGTTTGTCCTACAGCATCACCAGAACTCCTTGTAAGAATAGTTGCTTAAATCAAAAGGACTCTTGAATAGAAGAACAAAAAAGAAAAGAAGGTGATTCATTCTTTTTCCATCACTTGATCTTTTCTTTTCAATTTTCATGAAATGACAAGCAGAATATTAATTTTAGAGCTGGCCTTCATCCATAGTACACTTGGGACTGACCTACAAGGAACAGTTTAACTTATTTCACAGAAGCCAAAATGACCTAATGGCAGAACTCAAAAGGCTCTTTCCCCTCATTTTGTTCCTGCATTTCGACTTCTCACCAGTTATATAATTGCTTGATATCTTCTTCTGATGTGTAGCCACCTCAGAGGTCATAGATGATAGTGAATGGAAGAAGATTTGACCCCTACTTGTTTCAATATGGATGCCCTGGTTCTTACATAGTGACTTCCACCGCTAAGCCTATCTGGTGCATGCAAATCACTATCTCTAGGCTAAGGAGCTCTGGTGGCGTAGTGGTTACAAATCGGGCTGCGAGTCGCAAGCTCAGCAGTTGGAAACTATCAGCTGTTCCGCTGGAGAAAGATGAGGCTTTCTGCTCCCATAAAGATTTATAGCCTCGGAAACCCTGTACAGGGTCACTATGAGTCGGAACCAACTCCACGACACATAACAACAACACCAGGCTAAGGAAACTGCTTTAATATAACGATCTTGATTAGGATTTTCTCAAGGACAACAAGGATATTTGTATAAATGTATATGGCTCCTGGGCTGATGAAGTGGTCATTATTATTTATATCACTATCGTATTTCGAGATGAGCTCAAATAGTAATAAAAAAACAAATGAAATAAACTTCAGTTAGTATACCCAGAAAGACATCAGATTTCTTTGTTTGGGGACGGTAAATTGAGGGAACAATTAAGATTAGGTAGGGTAGTGGTTACGAATCGAGTTGCAAACAGCAAGGTCAGCAGTTCGAAACTACCAGCTGCTCCTCGGGAGAAAGATGAGGTTTTCTGCTCCCGTAAAGATTTACAGCCCCGGAAACCGTGTCACTATGAGTCGGAACCGACTCCACGGCATATCACCACCACCATAATGATTTATAGTATTAAATACATGTATTGATTAACAAGAGGCTTTTGCAGTTTATGTTTTAACATATGTACCCAACGTTTAGTTTTAATAACAATAATTAAGAATAAAGTCTAGTTTTTCTTTCTCTCATGAAGCAGCTGATGGATTTGAACTGCCAATGTTTTTGGTTAGCAGTTGAATGCTTAAACCACTTTGCCTACAGGACTCCTTTCATTCGTCATTAGGGAGATGCCATGATATGCCACCACTTTACATCTGTTAGAGTGTCAGCGACCAAAACAAACAAATAAGCAAAAATGGAAAACAACAGGTGTTGATCAAGCAGTAGAGAAACTAGAAGCCTCATCCAGTGCTGGTGAGAAAGTAAAATGATGTAGCCTCAATGGAAAACCATTTTGTGGTTCATCAAAGAGCTGCAGTTAGAGTTTTCCATAGAACCCAGCAATTGAGATCCTAGGTGTGTTCCCCGAAGAAGTGAAGGCAGGAACGCCAACAGAAATGTGTCCAGCATTGTTTGCTGTAGCGCCATTCACAATAACCCTAAGCTGCAGACAATGGATGGGTAAACAAAATGTAGGAGACACACACAAGGGACTACTACTCAGCCATGAAGAGAAATGAAGTCCTAATGCAAGCCAAAACTTGACCAAGCCTTGAAATGTATGGCCGACTGAAATAACTCAGTTCCCAAAGGACAACTATTGTATGGTCTCTTTTATATGAAATAAGTAAATATATAGAAATCAAAGATTCTTGGTGGTTACCAAAGTTGGAAAGAGAAAGAGCGGGAAACGTTTTATGAACTGGCATTGGTTGTATGTTAATGGTGAAGGAGTGATTTGGAAAAGGATTCCGAGAATGGTTATATAACTTGAATGTAATCAATGTCACTAAATTAGACATTGCTGTAGAAATTGCTGAGGTGGCATATGCAATGTTAATGTGTATTTTCACAACAATAAAAAAAATTTAAAAAAGAAGAAAATTTAATTTATATTAAGTTTGACAATGTGTAATTATTTCTTTGTATCCTTTCTGAAAGATTTGAAGTATTTTGTAATGAAACACAGAGACATATTTAAAAAGAAAAAAAAAAATACAACCTAAAGGTCAACAATCACTGTAAAACAAAGATGAGAATATAAGGGAGACAGGAAAACTAGAGTGCTAGAAACAGAATAACCAGAAAACAAACAGAATGTTGACACAGTGTGGAAAATGTAACTAATCTCACTGAACAATTTGTGTAGAAATTGTTCAATGGGGACCTACTTTTCTATGTAAACTTTCACCAAAAACTCAGTAAAATATTTTAAAAAGAAGAAAAAGCACAAGAGCCAGTTTGTGAAGCTGCTTATGAATTGGGCTGGGAAGTATATGAATGGTAAATCATTAATATGAAAATAAAGCTTGAATGTTGTTGTTGTTAAGTGCCATCTAGTTGGTTCTATCTTATAGCGACTTTTTATAGGGATTCCGAGGAGCTGCTGGTGAATCTGAACCACTGACCTTGTGGGTCAAACTGATCTTGGGGTAAACTTGAATAGATTCTAAACTTGAATAGAAAACTTAACTCTGGACTTCCTGGTAAAAGAGAAAATATGAGATACATTGGTTCTTATTAACTGCTCAAATAAAACATATTAATTGATAAGAAGAAACATACTGTCTATCTTTGAATTCCAAGAAACATTTACCTCATAGATCTTATCACACTGAACAAACAAAACTTTCTTCAAATTGTAGATTTATGAGAGATGACAAAATATTCTGCACATGGTTGTTTCAACATAGGCTTTTGGCACAAGTTCAAGAACATACTGTAAAATAGTTTTCCATGAAATGTAGATTAATTTTGAAACTCAAACACGGATAGATTAATTGCTACACCTCTTAGAGTGTTTCACTTAATAAATAATGAAAGAAATGTTGAAGACACATTTTGGAGGGTTTTTGCTTTTTTTTTTGACAACACATTTTATTTATTTATTATTGTGATTTGAGTCAACGTTGACAGAGAAAATTGGTTGTCAATTCAACAATTCATTCACATTGTGTTTCAGGGGATTGCAGACCCCAAAATGTAAGAGCACTCTTCCCACTTCCTCCCTGTGTTTTCACATCTCTCCCTGCCATCTCAGCTTTCTGTCCAGGCAAAAGCTGCTCTTTTGATCTTATATGGCTCATTGTTCTAAGGGATGCATACCTCTCTAGTGTTATTGTTCGCTTTCTAGCCCTGCCTGTTGCTTGGCTTGAAGAGTAATTTGACAATACATTTTAAGACACAAACCGAAAATCTGTTGTTGTCATTAATTCAGCAGATACTAACTGATATTGTAACTTACTATACTGATGCCGTGATGCATATCATTGTCAGTATAATTTGTATTTCCAGAAAATTTTCTCCTCACATATCCTTTTCTTACAAATTGTAAATGTTTCCTTTTAGGACAATTATTTAAAAACAATTCTTAAATATATTTTTAATTTTAAGTAACCTAAAGAACTCTTCAAAGAGGAGGAAAGCAAACTTTATTTACAAATTGTTTCTAAACGTATTTCTAGTTTTGTTTTGTTTTTTCTTCTGGAGAAAGTTTTAACAAAATATTCCAGGTATTTCTGATACTCATACTTTTGTAACCTAAAATCTCAAGCAGAAGGACATGACTCAAAAGATTAAAACAACCAGGAAATAACCTGCTCTTGCGTCCATGCTCCTAATAAGGACAAGGAGTCCTGATGTGGCGCTGTGGGCTAAAGCACTGGCCTGCAAGGTCGGTTTGAACTGCAAGGTCAGCAGTTCAAGCTCACCAGCTGCCCCTCAGAAACCCTATACACGTTTACTATGAGTCAGAACTGATGCAGTAGCACTTACCAACAACAATAAGGACAAGTACTACTGGTGTCCTGGTGTGGCGCTATGGGTTAATGCAAAGTTGTTTGAACCGCAAGGTCGGC
>NW_006408528.1:34047940-34049556 GCF_000296735.1 Chrysochloris asiatica
GAGGGGATTGTAACCATGGCAATGAAATGATATACAATAGGATGAATGTAAAGCTAATGTTCTCCCATGTAAACTATCACATAATTCACAATAAAACATTGAAAAAAAAAGTTTGTGGAAAAATGGAATTAAAAGATACTGGATTTTTTTCCATGAACTCTTTTGAAGTCCCCTCATATATCAAATTCTGTATTTAATTGCTGTTTCATAAGATCTAGAAATAATTTTCATGGTAAAATGAAGATTTTCATTGTTGTTAAGTGCCTTTGTACATTCCAACTCATAGAACCCTTGCATGGTTTCCGAGGAGCGGCTGGTGAATTTGAACTATCGACCTTGTGGTTCAAACCAACCTTGCAATCCATTGCATTATGCCACAGTGCTATACCAGGATAAATGTCAAAGAAAATATTCTATGAATCTAGTTTGGGAAGACCTTTTATATTGTTAATAATATAATGGGTAAAAGATTAAAAATATCTAGAAAATGCTCTAGACAGACCTCCACAAAGTAGCTAGGTCATTTGTGTTTCTAATAAAAGCAGATATTTCTGGCCAAATTCATAAGTATTTATTTTGAGCCTTGGTTTTGTGAACCCATAATATATATGCAAGATGATTTTGATCATAAGTATTAAAAGATGAAAGATAAATATTGTAATGCTAGGCCTGTATCAAACTCTAAAGCATACACCTAAACGTTTTCTCAACTTTTGTCTCTTGTTTTCATGAGAAAGAGTATATGACATTCCCCATTCAGAACCTTCTGAGGTGAGACGTTCCCACTGGAAAGGACAAGCAGACCAGCCTGGAACAGCTAGAGCAACAAAAGATACATTTTCAAGGAAAGGTAAGTGAAAAAAACCAAAACAAAAATGTCAGCATGACTGGCTACTACAAGAATAAACAAGCTGTTCGCCAGGAAGCCATCAAGGCAAGCAATTGGGTCCCTTCAGGACAAACTCCCCTCCAAGACTGAAACTCAAAGGGAACACATGAGCAGGCATGTAAGCTTGCTGGTGACCATATTGGTCTACTGGTGAGTGGAAGAGGGGTAAAGGCAGCAATGAAAAAATGGGCTGAGTTCAACCACATTCCATGGACTCCCGTTGACCTGGAGATGAGAGAGAGACGAGGAAGGGCTGGTTGGTCTGATGTGTGGTGAGACCTGGGAACTCCTGAGCCCATGAACAGGAAGGACATAGCCACAGAAGGCTAGAGCTGAGAGTGAAGCATCCAGCTGATATGAAGTGAAGGGAGATGCACAAGAACGCCCAAACTTGCAGATAGTACTCATTTGACCTAGCCTCGATGACTTGATAATCAGAACTTGACTTGTTGTTGTTGTTAGTGCCGTCAAGTCGGTTCCAACCCATAGCGACCCTGTACAGGGTTTCCAAGGAGCAGCTGGTGAGCTTGAACCACTGACATTGCAGTTCAAACAACTTTGCAGTCTGACACATTAGCCCAGAGCACCACACCAGGACTCCAGAACTTGACTTGTTGTTATGTGCCATGAAGTCAGTTCCAACTCATAGCGACGCTGTACAGGGTTTCCAAGGCTGTAAATCTTTACAGGAGCAGAAAGCCTCATCTTTCTCCCACGGAACAGCTGG
>NW_006408528.1:34050416-34093308 GCF_000296735.1 Chrysochloris asiatica
ACATTGAGATGAAATCCATACTGGAGGCTATGGTCTTTGATCTTCATCAGTAAGTATCATAAGTGCTCTTCACTTTCAGCGATCAAGGTTGTATCATCTGCATATCGCAGGTTGTTAATGAGTCTTCCTCCAATACTGATGTCATGTTTTCTTTATGGCTGTAGTAGCTAAAAATACCAACTGAGAGGGAAAGAGTCTTCAAGTATCAATCCTATCCCTTCTGTAATACAGAATAGATAGGGACGGGCAACTTAGACATTGGCTACCTAAAATGAGGGGGCGATAAAGGCACAAAGTGACTGGCTTGCATGTTTTCAAGAGGGAGGTTAGTTTAAGAGCGTGCAAGGGAAGGTGGAGTCCCCACTGAATAGTCTTCATCTTGTCTAGACAGTTCTGGTGAAATGAGACGGGGATGAGATTCTTATGATTCAATAGGGAGTACTTGTTATCATGACTAATTGCGACTGTCACAACTGTAAACGTAGGAGTTTTATAACAAAAACAGGGAGTATTTAATCTTATAGTCCAGAAACAGAGGACCCTAGAACCACCAAGGGAGAAGAGCACAAGCAGAATGCGGGACCCTATCCAGAGAAGCAGCCACACCAGAGATGGAGGCAGAGATGAGGACATGGAGAGAGGGAGCAGCTAAGGACTCTAGACTCAAAGCAAGAGAGGGACTGAATGCTGGTGACCAGGAGGCAGGCTTTCAGACTGTGCCTTTTGGTTGTTTAAATTATTATATATATTCCTGAGTTTTTTGTGTATATCTCCCACCCAAAACAAACAAACAAACAGACAAACAAACAAACAAAGGAAATGGAAGCAAATCCTGGTGAATGATGATGCACGGAGGTGATTGTAATCATTTCAATGAAACGATAGTGTAAAGCTGATGTTCTCCCATGTAAACTATCACTTAGTTCACAATAATAATAAAAAGTAAAGGGGGCATTATTATTGAGAGACATTATTATATTGTGGTTATGTAGGGATGGAGGTATCTAAAAAGGTAAAAGGAGGCACTGCACTTCTACTGTCTTTGAGTTGCCAGCAGAGGCAAATCATTTTTATGCTGTGTTTTAGCTTCGTCTTCTAAAAAGGGGATTATGATCTCTCCCTCAAAAAGTAATTTTGAGTATAAATTAATTTGTGTAAAAATGCATTATAAACATAAAATTATTGAATAGGGAAAAAAAATTAGTCTATGACATTGATTTGGAATAGATGAGGATCCTCTCCAAACATGGCAGCAGAAAGGAGGGGATTAACTTTATTGAGGATCTCCTATGAGCCAGACATTATGCTAGGCATTATTTATGAGTATTATGTTTTCAAGTCCCATTCACAGCATCTTGTACATGAGGAAACAGACTCAGGTTAAGTAACTTAACCAACAGACTACATTAATGAGGTTTACACTAATACAATACCATGAGAAAGCTGGTTCCAAAGGGGGTTAGGCAATTTCCCTAAAGTCCCACACTAATGAAGTAGCAAAGCCAGAATCTGACCTCATTGCCCACAATCAACAATGTCACTTTGGGGAGGCCACAGAAACAAATAATTTTAGAATTGAAAGAGACTTTGAAGATCACCTACTTAGTTCACCTCTTCTGGTGCATAATTTTACATATGAGGAAACTGAAGTACAATAATTTTAAGTGGCTTGCTCAAGGTCAGTCAGATAATTGAGGGCAAAGTCGTTCTAATGTCCTTTCAAACGAGGAGAAAATGTGAAATTATTGAATAACTTTAATTATTTGCCCAGTATAGTGTTGTTATGGAGCTCTGGTAGCGTAGTGGTTACAAATACAGCTGCTAACCTCAAAATCAGCAATTCCAAACTATCAGCTGTTCCATGGGAGAAAGATGAGGCGTTCTGCTCCTGTAATGACTTACAACCTTGGAAACCCTGTACAGGGTTGCTATGACTCAGAATCGACTCCACGGCACATAACAACAACAACAACATAGTGTTATTAGGGAACATGGTGTTCTATGCAATAAGCACTGGACTTCGAACTACAACCACTGAGGTTCGAGCCTGTCTGAGACTCCGTCAGAGAAAGATGAGGCTTTTTGCTCCCACAAAGATGTAAAGCCTCAGAAACCCTACACGAGGTCACTGTAGTATTGTTGGACTTCTGGTGTGGTGATGTAGGATCAGCACTGGACTGCGAACCACAAGGTTGTCAGTTCAAACCCACCAACTGCTTGTTGCAAACATTATACAGGGTCTCTGTGAATCGGAACCGACTAGAAGGCACTTACAATGACACAGTGTTAGTTGCTGTCGAGTTGGATCTGACTCATAACAACCCTATGCACAACATAATGAAACACTGCTCCATCTTCACAGTTGTTTGGCATGAGACTGAAGTAGGAGCTCATATTTTAATAAGCAAGAGGAGACTCTGTCATGTGCTTATAAGCTTGTTGAGGATGACATGGAAGTTTAAGGACAAAATTTAGGATTTATGAAACGCTTCAAAATTACTTATATCTTACCCATTACCAATTTCTTTTTAAAAATAATATATTATTGTATTTTTGATGAAAGTTTACCCAGAAGTCCAAAGTTTAAGGTTTTCATTTAACAATATCTACACAATGGAGTCCTGGTATAGCACTGTAGGATAAACATTGGACAGCTAACTGCAAGGTTGGCCATTCAAACCCACCAGATGCTCCTCGGAAACCTTATTACAGGGTTGCTATGAGTTGGAAACAAACTCGATGGCACTTAGTAACAACAACAACAACACATAATTTGTTCAATGACATTGGTTGTATTTTTCACAGTGTGTCAATTTTCTCATGATTTCTGTTCATGTTGTTCCATTTCCAGTAATTTAGTTTCCCTTTTCCCTCACTTTTAATTGAGAGTAAATAGTCTCATATTCATAATTTTTAAAGGAGAACAATAGTCACAGGTGATATTGTTTATTTTATGAGCCCCTCTGTTATTTAGTTAAAAGATGATCTCATGGAATAGTTTCAGTTCAAGGACTAAAGATTATGATTTACCAGTTTCTTATTTTCTAATCTTTTATCTCCAACGGTGAGAAGAGGTGTTCCATTAAAAAATAATCAGATACAATAGTGAATAATTGTTCTCAGGACAGATTGTGAAGGTTGGAAACATAAAGGTAGATGATGTTTTGTAGCAAAGGAGGGAAGTGATTGACTTTATAGTCTAGGAGCGGAGGTCCCTGGAACCATCAAGGGAGAAGAGTGGAGATTGGGTCCCTACCCAAAGACGCATTGATGCCTGAGATGGAGGCAGAGACGATGACGTGGAGCGATGGAGCAGCTGGGGACTTTAGATCCAGAGAGGGAGAGGGGCTGTGTGCTGATGACAGGGTGCAGGCTTGTAGGGTATAGCCTTTGGTTGGTTGATGATGCATGGAGGGGATTGTAACCATGGCAATGAAATGATATACGATAGGATGAATGTAAAGCTAATGTTCTCCCATGTAAAGTATCACATAATTCACAATAAAACATTAAAAAAAAAAAAAAGGTATGGGAAAAGGAAGACCTAAAAAAGGGGAGGGAGATGGAAGAACTGAGAAGAAAAAAAGAAAAAGCCTGCCATTTCTTTTTATGCTACATTTTATTTCATTGTGTGAATGTACATAATTGATAAACATGTTATTTTCAAACCTTTGCTATTGCAAATAACACTACCTTGAAGACCCTTGCACATAAATCATTTTGTTTTTGCCAATTTTTTTTTTTTTTAAGTTTTTATTGTGAACTGAGTGATAGTTTACATTTGACAATGTATTTTTGGGACAGATCCTGGAAGTGCATTTGGATCAATGGGTAAATGTATATGTAATTTTTCAAGAATATTGACAAGTTCCCTTCTACATTATATTCCCATCAACAATGCATAGGAGTATTTATTTACTCCAAATTGCAGCAGTAAAGCATGTTGTTAAAAAAAAAAATCAGATCTGAAATCCTGAGCCGTACACTTTTCCAGATGGTCTATTTGCCAGGTCTCTTGCAGAACAAAAAATTTTGTAATGTGATAGTGCCTATTTTTGCTTTGGATAGAAATTAATACTTTAGTGATGGCATTTAATTTTAAAAAGTCATCAATTCCTTTGCCTCTCATTTAAAGTGGAACGTGTGTTCCTCCATTGTGTCCAGTGGCTTTCATGTCCAGTCTGAAGTATGTTAGGTCCATAGAACTTCTTTCCATGAAGGACTTTTTTTTCACATAAAAGCACTACATTTTCAGAATGGAGATTTGGCAAACTCCATATCTGAGTAACTGGTTCTGGATCTACCCTCATTTTATCCTCTACTTTATATATTGCCTCATACATATAGCATATATATAAGGGTAGGACCGGCATCAGTTACTCATATATTGTGATGGAGTCCTGGTGTGGCACCATAGGATTAGCGCTCGACCTCAGGGTCTGTTTGAACCTGAAGTTTGACATTTCAAACTCACCAGTCGCTCCTTGGAAACCCTATATAGGGCTGTTTTGTGTTGGAACCGACTCAACTACACTTAACAACAACAACATATATGATTCCTAAGGAGCTCTGGTGACATAGTAGATTAAGCATTTGCTGCTAACCACAAGGTTAGTGGTTCAAACCCACCAGCCACTCAACAGGAGAAAGATGAGATTTCATGCTGTCATAAAAATTCCGTCTCAGAGACCCTAGGGAGCAGTTCTAACTTGTCCTATACGGCTGACATGAGTCCGTATTGACATGGTGGTAGTGGGTTTGGTTTATATATAATCCCTACTGTATTTTTTCTAGGTGGTTATTGTTGTTAAGTGCCATGAAGTCTGTCCTGACTCATAATGACCCTGTATCAGGCTTCCAAGGAGTGGCTGGTGGGTTTGAACCTCTGACCTTATAGTTAGCAGTCCATTGCTTATCCTACAGCACCACACCAGATCTCTGGGTGGTTGAAACAGTTAATGTGCTCAGCTGCTAACAGAAAGGCTGAAGGCTCAAGTTCATCCAGAGGCACCTCAGAAAAAAATTCTAGCAACTCTCTCCTGAAACATCAGCCGGTTAGAGCCCTCTGGAGCACAGTTCTCTGACACACATGGGTTGCCATGAGCCAGAGTCAACTTCGCAGTAGTTTGTTACTGGTATTTTCTCTGACTTGGCTTGCTGTGGCAGCTTGGAAAAGCTGGCCAGAAACTCTCTCTACAAGGAGCCATGGCACACGCAGGTAGGTTGTGCTCTGTGGAATGGATACTGTCTGTGAGGGGAGAGAACAAATTGTAATGTGCCTGCAATCCCCCTTATGTGATAATAGCCCCACTATGATGCCCGACTTAGACAGACGGCTCTGTGCAAACTCAGTGCTCCAGAATTACTGCCATCTCCCTTCCAAACTGCTGCATATTAGCAAAGTGATTATCTGAGTAAATACTTTTCATTGAGGTATGAATGACTGAAAAGACGTAGTTCTCCTGCAGTATTTACTTTTTAAAATAAGCACTCAACCTGAGGGTCTGTTTGAACCTGAAGTTCGACATTTCAAACTCACCAGTCGTTCCTTATTAATTAAAAAATAAAATGCTTACTACTGAAAAGTTTATTAAAAGTTGGAATTATTATTATATCTGTTCAGTTCTGCATAAAGTTAAGAAATAATGAAAGCATCTAGCTAGTTATATGCATAAAGTAAGTAAATATCTATTATTATTAGGTTATGTAATCAAAATAATCTTTGATAATATAAATACTCCCATAGGCATATCTGAAGTTTTTCTGCTCTGTCATATTGGTTCTAAAATGCACAGTAAACTATTAAGACCAATTTCTTAAATTTGTCTTACAAGTAAGATTTTCTGTCATATGTAAATTTTGATGGCTTTTTGCTGGAATTGTTCATTAATCTGTAGTATATGTGCTGTGGGTTAATGCGCCAGACTGCTAAGCCCTTTGAACTGCAAACTCAATGATTCAAGCTCACTAGTTGCTCCTTGCAAATACTATACAGGGTCACTATGGGTCAGAACTGACTCGACGGCACTTAACAACAACAACAACATATATTTAGATATAGGTTCCTTTTGTGGTTCTGTAGGATAAACACTAGACTGCTAACTGCCAAGTCAGCAGTTCAAACCTAGGTGGGTTTGAACCATTATACTTGTGGTGGTTGAACCTCTAACCTTGTGCTCCTTAGAAACCCTATACAGGGTCACATTGAGTTGGAACAGACTTGACAGCACTTAACAACAACAACAACAATGTATCTATAGATATTTTCTCCCAATTCCCTTATAAAATGCATGCATTTTTGTGTGTGAAAAACCAAAATAGAAACATTGTTGTAACTAAAATCTAATCAATGTTGAAAACAATGCAAGGATAATCTCAGGGTTAGAAAATTTTAGAACATTGGTTATAATTACCAATTAGACTTTTTAAAATGTGCTACATTCCTTGCTTGTATTTAGCTAGGGAAATCCTATTTTCTATTCTTCCCAAACATATTTGTGTAAAGCCCATCCTTTGCTACTTTGTGTGTGAACAGATTGTTTTTCTCCTCTAAAGTAATTGTGTTACAATTGACAGGGGTGGGGGAATCTGCAATAAAAAGGGAGATATTTGGTAAATAAAAGTATACACCACATCTTACTTAAAGCTGACATACCAGATGCCCACTATTTCCAGAGCTTATTTTAAAATATGGGAAGATAAGTCAAAAAGTATTCCTACTTGGACTCCAGTTCATCCATTCCAAACAAAACATATTTAAACATTTCTCTGGTCAGTAAATCACTACAGACTAGTTCTCTACATAATTCTTTTGTCTTAGGACCTTTCTCCAGAGTTGATACAGAGAGAACATCTTTCCTCAGAGTCGTTACCCAGAATTCGGACTAAACTTTGAGAAAATAAATTTCTGTTTGTAAATCTACTTGTCTCAGTTTTTGTTATAGGTAAGGTTTTGTGTCAACTTGACTGAGTCAGGATTCACAGTGGTTTAGCAGTTAAGAAATAATAATCCTCCTTAATGAGATTTAATATAATGCAATTATTTGCATGATGACAGCTTCTATGAGCGGTAATTCCATTGAAAGGAAGTATCCTCCAGGTGTGGTCTGCAGCATCTCCTAGCTTGTTGTTGTTGTTAAGTGCCGCTGAGTCAGTTCTGATCCATAGCGATCCTGAACAGGGTTTCCAATCTTGTTGTTGTCAGGTGCCATCGAGTTGGAACTGACTCATAGCGACCCCATGCACAGCAGAACGAAACAACGTCAGATACTGGGCCAACCTCACTACCACTGCCACACTTGAGTCCATCAATGATGCCACCTGGCAAATCCATCTTGTTCGGGATCTTCCTCTTTTTCTCTGACCCTCCACCTTACCCAACATGACATCCTTCTCCAGCGACTGTTCCCTCCAGACAATATGTCCAAAGTATGCGAGACGAAGCTTAGCCATGTTGGCCTCCAAGGAGAAGGAGCACTCTGGCTGCACTTCTTCCAAAACAGATCTATTGGTTCTTTTGGCAGTCCATGGCACTTTCTGTATTCTCCTCCAAATGCATCAATTCTTCTACGATCTTCCTTATTCACTGTCCAGCTTTCACATCCATATGAGGTTATTGAAAATACCATGGCTTGGGTCAGGCGCACCTTAGTCCTCAAGCTAACATCTCTGCTCTTCAGTTCTTGAAAAAGTTCCAGTGCAGCAGATTTGCCCAATGCAATACGTCGTCTGATCTCTTGACTGCTGCTTCCGCGAGTGTTGATAGTTGATTCGAGAAGAAAGAAGTCGTTGACAACTTCAATCTTTTCTCCATTGATAAGAATGTTGTTTATTGGTCCAGTGGTGAGGATTTTTGTTTTCTTGACATTGAGATGCAATCCATATCGAAGGCTGTGCTCTTTGATCTTCATAAGTAAATGTTTCAGGTCCTCCTCACTTTCAGCAAGCAAGGTTGTATCATCGGCATATCACAGGTTGTTAATGAGTCTTCCTCCAATCCTGACGCCACATTTTTCTTCATAGAACCCAGCTTCTTGTATTATTTGCTCAGCATACAGGTTGAATAAGTATGGTGAAAGAACACAACCCTGTCGCACACCTTTCCCAGTTTTAAAACATTCAGTGTTCCCATGCTCTCTTCGAACAACTGCTTCTTGGTCCAGGTATAGATTTCTCAGAAGTACAATTAAGTGTTCTGGAATACTGATACTTCTCAATGTTGTCCATAGCTTGTCATGATCCACACAATTAAAAGCCTTCATGTAGTCAATAAAGCATAGGTAAACATCCTTCTGGTATTCTCTGCTTTCAGCCAAGATCCATCAGATCTCTGCCGTCAAGTCAGTTCTGACCCATAGCGATCCTGAACAGGGTTTCCAATCTTACAAGAGATAAAAGGAGAGAGACATGAGTAGAGAAGGAGGGGCCTACTAAACCCAACAAAGAAGAACCAGGAGTGGAGTGTATCCTTTGAATCTGGGGTCCCTAATTCAGGAAAAGATTGATGCCAAAACACATGGAGATCTCCCAGAGTGCTAGGTCTACAGATGATAAGAGGGGACAAGGGTCTTTCTTCGGAGCCAGTACACTGAATTTGGACTTCCAACCTCCCAAAATGTAAGAGAATACGTTTCTTTTTGTTAACACTATCTTCTTGTGGTATTTCTGTTATAGCAGAACTAGATAACTAAGAAAGTTTTATAGTACTGTTGTTGTTGTGTGCCATAAAGTCAATCTTGATTCATAACATCCCTGTATAGGGTTTCTGAGAGTGTCTGGTGGGTTTGAACTGTCAACCTTGCTGTTACCAGTTTATTTACTAGCTCTGAGGTCACTTTTTAGCAAAATAACAGACTGGCGGCTCACAAATTAAAGAACATGACCCATGTGTAAAGCTCTCCTTTAAAATGTCATCAATATGAGAGCCCATATTAAAACATAGAAGTGACGATAAGGGGGCAGGGAAACTATATTACTGGGAAAGGAACAATCAGAATGGAGCTAATGAGAATGTTGGCACATTATGAAGGATGTAACCAATGTCATTGAACAATTTGTGTAGAAATTGTTGAATGGTGCAAGAATGGCATGGAGCCATGTCTGACCTTGTCCAGTTTCACAAGGAAGGAGGAGAATCACCATCATCAGCCCAAAACTGATTCCTGTGGGGCAGAGGTCAGACATGCCTCCACCCTCCAACCTTCTATTGTGACACCCATGGCAATTTACTTTTCTGTTGGATTCGATAATTCGTTTCAGTGGCCACACAGAACTCGCAGACAATATTCTCAATTATGGGGTTTACTAGGGAGGTTAAAGAGTCCTGGTGTGGTGCACTGGACTGCTAAGCGCAAGATCAAGAGTTCAAATCCACCAGCCACTCCTTGGAAACCCTATATGGGGATGCTATGAGTCAGACCCAACTCTATGGAGCTTAACAACAATAAGAAAGTTAACAGGGTACAATTCAGGACCATAAATAACTCAGGCTACAGCAGTTCTCCCATCAGGAGTACCTCTTCTTAGTTGTATTGAATGCACACTTCATTCTTTGCTTCTGAGCCTCACTTCCCCTTGACCCCTTAGCTTCTGTCCCTGCTCAGGCAAGCATTAAAGTTCCTTTGGTCCTGTGGATAAATGCCCAAAGGACATTTTTTCTGTAAACCAGCTACCTGCCCAAAGCAACTCAGCCTCAGTCTATCGGCAGGCCAGGCAAGCCCACCACTCTGTCTCTCCATGCCTCAGGAGCTACCTCTGTGGACACCACTTCTCTACCCAGGAATCTCCAAGTCCAAAGGACATGGCTCTTCTTTCATGATGGATCTGGGATCATCTGTGCCTGCTTCTGAGATGGCTCCTTTGAATAGCGTGATAAGGCAAAACTTACCAATCCTCATGTTGGAATCCAATACACCTTATTTTTATGGTTCTACCCACCATACAAAAGGAGCTCTGGTAGCGTGTGTAGTGGTTACAAATCGGGCTGCAAACCGTAAGGTCAGCAGTTCGAAACTACCAGCTGCTCCATGGGAGAAAGATGAGGCTTTCTGCTCTTGTGAAGATTTATAGCCTCGGAAATCCTGTACAGGGTTGCTATGGGTTGGAACCGACTTGACGACACTTAACAACAACAACCCATCATTCAAGGAGTTCTGGTAGCATAGTGGTTACGAATCGGGCTGCAAAACTTAAGGTCAGCAGTTCGAAACTACCAAAAAACCCACTGCTGTCTAGCCGATTCCGGCTCACAGCCACCTTTTAAGACAGAGTAGAACTGCCCCATAGGGTTTCCAAGGGCGAGCTCTGGTACCGTAATGGTTACAAATCGGGCTGCAAACCTTAAGGTCAGTACTCCATGGGAGAAAGATGAGGCTTTCTGCTCCTGCAAAGACTTACAGCCTCGGAAACCCTGTTCAGGGTCGCTATGGGTCGGAACCAACTTGATGGCACTTAACAACAACAGCAACAATCTTTACCAAGATTGTAAGAAATATAACCAGAATGCTCCTTGGAGGCCCAGATGGCCAAACTTCATCTCTCTTACTTTGGACATATTGTCAAGAGGGACCAGTCGCTAGAGAAGGATATCATGTTTGGTAAGTGTTGGGGACGACATAAAACACAATTACTGGGAAGCTGAGGCCTTGTGACCTGGATGAAAATCCAAACCCAGGACCCTCCTCGGTATGGCGAGGCATGAACCTTGAGGTCCCAGGAAGTGACCTCCTGGGGTCCCGGGTTCATTGTTGTTTGTGAACTCACTGGATGGCTACCTCTGTACAAGTCCTAATATTGTTCATTCTATGCTTCTAACTCCAGTAATTGCAGCTTCTGAGAAAATGGTTTTTATAATGCCTCTCTTAATGTCTCCACTGTGTTGGCAGTGCATAGGGTCCTGGGAATGAATCTCTCTGAGGTACAAGCGATAGCCACCTGGTATGAGTGTCAGAACTGCTCCTTATTTGATTATTCAGTTATGTTTAATATTAACTTAGAACATGAGCTCTTGATTATCCAGGTACATTAATAAAACTGAATTTCCCCCTAGAACTGAGGCAGTAAAACTTCCTCGGAGGACGAACAAGGACAGGTTTACTGGGATTAAGCAGGGAGATTCTGGAGAGGAACTGCCCAGGGTATTACTTGAGGTGAAGTGGTAAATTCTGGGAATACTGAATTAAGGGACAATGGTGGGCTCTTATTCCCCCTGAGGATACAGTAAACATTGTAGCATTTGGATATGGAACCCGGAATGAGGAAAAGGAAGGTGGAGGTGAAATCTCACCTTCATTAGAAAGGTTAAAACCAGTAAGGAAGAAAGGAGTACTGGCTTAATTTATCTTAAAGATGGTCTCTGTGAATCATTAAGCATTGTTTTATCTGAATAATCCCATTCTTCTTCTGTAAAGATCTCCTTTAAAAAGTTAATAAAAGACTGGGTTCGAGATGGTTCTGAGTGCATTCTTGGCAGCAGGACTACCTGCTTGTCAGCTTGTATCCACTCTGGTCTCTGAGTGTTTCTTTCTCTCTCGCCCCTCCAGACATCCTACCTAGAGTTAGTTTTGTGTACAATGTCTGCCACTGAACAGTCTGTCTGGCAGCTTTCATCAAACCTGTGTGTCTGTCTTCTTTGTGTCTGTTTTCTCTTTCTTTCTCTCTCTCTCTCTATCGTCGCCAGACACCTGGATTTTTGTCCAGGTCACAAGGCCTCAGCTTCCCAGTAATTGCATTTTATGTCGTCCCTGACAGGTAAGGTGGAGGGTCAGAGATAAAGAGGAAGACCCCCAGAGAGATGGATTGGCAAAGTGGCAGCATCAATAGGCTCAAGCGTGGCAACAATTGTGAGGTTGGTCCAGGACCAGGCAATGTTTCCTTCTGTTAAGCATAGTAGGGTCGCTATGAGTCAGTAAACAATAATCTTTACCAAACACTTCCACATCTTTTTCTTGTAGAGCACCTGGTGAGTTTGAACTGCCAGCCTTTCAGGTAGTAACCTAGCACTTTAACTACTGTGCCACCAGGGCTCCTTAAAGTAAGTTGAAACTGCTTTTATTAGATCATGAAATTCAATCAGTCATTGATATAATAAACAAAATTTAAAATTTATTCTTACCTGGAACACTGGCATTTGGTTTTTAATAGCAAGGCCTGTGTATTTCCTTATTTTCTGTGCTTGCTATTTTGCCATAAAATGTAAATTCAGAAAACAACCCACACAAAATCACTAAACTTCCATCTCATTATTTTCATTCACAACCAGTATTTTTATCTTTTTTGCTAACAGACACTACCTTAGCTAACTGATCAAATTAACATCCTAGTGAGACAAATTCTCATGTGCCTCTTGTTATGAAGCGCTAAGGATGTATCATTCATGTAACATTCTAGCCTAAAATGCTTACTTTGATATAATAATGAGGAAGCATCAAATAAATCCAGATTTAGGGGCATTCAATAAAAACAAATGGCCCATATTCTTAAGAAATGTTACTATGTTAATATGAAAGACAGAAAAGGCTGAGGAATTTTCCGTAGTAAAGGAGATTAAAACTAAGACAACAAAATGCAAGGAGCAATCTTGTTGAAGGGAAACACTACGACAAATAACATTGTTGGGAAATTGGTGAAACTTGCATATGTAACCTCAAGGTCGGCAGTTTGAAAGTACCGCTGTCCTGTGAGAGAAAGATGAGGCTTTCTGCTCCCATAAAGCTTTACAGCCTCAGAAACCCTGTGCAGGGTCACTATAAGTCGGAACCGACTCCACAGTTCTTAACAACAATTAGATAATAATATTGGATCAGTGTTTCATTTCCTGATTATATAAGACTTGGGTTTGGTGTTGGCAAAGAATATTGAATAATCCATAGATTGCCAGAAGAATGAACATCTATCTTAGAAGAAATACAGGCAGAATGCTCCTTAGAAGGGAGGATGGTAAAACTTCATCTGACGTACCTTGGACATGTTTTCAGGCAGAACCAGATATCTTACTTGGCCAAATAGAAGATCAGCAAAAGAGAGGAAGCCCCTCAGTGATATGGACTGGCCCAGTGGCTGCAGCAATTGGCTCATTGGTGTACCTACAGTTGTGAGGATGGCACCAATGGACAACATTTCTTTTTGTTATGTGTGGCTTCACTGTGAGTCAGAACTCACTCCATGGCACCTGACAACGCCAATGGGAGTGAGGAGAGCACAGAAAAAGGCAGTAGTTAGTTTTGCTGTGTATGGGGTTGCTTTGAATATGAGTTGACTTGAAGGCACCTAATTAACAACACCAAAAAAATATGAAGGGGCTTCAAAATGTTCACAAAAAAAAAATGGTATGAAAAGATAATGAATTTTCAATGAATGTTTTGAAGCCTCCTGGTTTTATATACATATATTAAAAACAACAACAACAACAAAAACAAAAACCCTATACAGAGTCACTATGAATTGTTACCAACTTCATGGCATTTAGCAACAACAAATTTGTGGGTTTGTCAAACTGTTGAGTTTTCAGGTGTGTTGTTGTTATGTGCAGTGGAGTCGGTTCTGACTCATAGCAACCCTGTACAGGGTTTCCGACGCTGTAAATCTTTACGGGAGCAGAAAGCCTCATCTTTCTCCCATGGAACAGCTGGTAGTTTCAAACTGCTGACCCTGAGGTTAGCAACCCAATTCATAACCACAATCACTGTGCCACCAGGGTTCCTTAATTGACTGTGTAAGTATGATTTATTTATTTTTAAACTTTTTATTATAAATTGAGTGAAGGTTAAGTATGATTTATTTAGAAAAAGTTTATAAGCCCGAGTCACATGTAAGTCTGAATCACTTGTTCTGATTAATCTATCCGGTGGTGATGACAGCGTGTTGTCGAGTCAGTTCTGACTCATAGTGACTGTGTATAGGGTTTCCAAGAGTCCTGGTGTGGTGCTGTGGGATCGAGCAGTGGACCATAAAGTTGGTGGTTCAAACCCACCAGCTGCTTCTTGAAAATCCTATAGAGTTTTTATTAGTCAGAACCAACTTGACGGCACCTAACAACAACAGAGGGTTTCTGACGCTGTAAATCTTTACAGGATAAGAAGGCATCATCTGTCTCCCTGGGAGTATCTGGTGGATTTGAACTGCTGACTTTTCAGTTAGCAGCCCAATGCTTAACTCACTATGCTTGCAGGGATCCTTTAATATATCCTAACTGATGCTTTATTCTCCTAAATGTGCTTGAAAGAAGTAATGAGGATGTTGTATTCTCTCTCATTTATTTTTTTGTTTTTAAGAATATATACATTTGTTTTTCAGTGAAAGTAAGCACAGCAAATTAGGTTTCCATTTGTAGCATAGTGGTTATGAATTGGGCTGCTAATCTCATGGTCAGCAGTTCGAAACTACCAGCTATTCCATGGGAGAAAGATGAGGCTTTCTGCTCCAGTAAAGAGTTACAGCCTCAGAAACCCTATGCAGGGTTGTATGAGTTAGAACCGACTCCATGGCACAAAACAACAACAACAACACGTAAATTGTTCAAGGAGCCTTGGTAGTTTCATGGGTTATGCACTGGGCTGCTAAGCACAAGGTTGCTATAAATATGAACTGACTCGATGGCACACCACAACCACTTAGTTGTTCAGAGACATTTTTCAAAGTGTTAACATTCTCATTAATTCCCTTCTGCAGGTTTTGCTCCAGAAATCAGGTTTCCCTCTCCCCTTATCCTGTACTCATTGTTCTGGAGTAATTGTTGACCATTTGGTTTCACATAGATGACTCACTAAATGTATGGAGTTGTTGGGTGCCATCGAGTTGATACTACCTCATAGCGACCCCATGTACAACACAATGAAACACTGCCCAGTCTTGTACCAACCTCACAATTGTTACAGTGCCTGAACCCTTTGCTGCTACCACTGTGCCAATCTAGCTTGTTGGGGGTCTTCCTCTTTTTCTCCTATCCTCCACTTTACCAAACATGATGTCCTTCTACAGGGATTGGTCCTTTCTGATAATATGTCCAAAGTATTTGAGACAAAAATCTGGACTCCAAGGAGCACTCTGGCTGTACTTCTTCCAATACAGACCTGTTTGTTCTTTTGGCAATCCATAGTACTTTTATTATTCACCTCCAACACCGTAACTCAAATGCATCAATTCTTCTATGGTCTTCCTTATTCACTGTACAACTTTCACATCCATATGAGAGTCCTCAAACTGACATTTTTGTTCTTCAACACTTTAAAGAGGTCTTGTGCAGCAGATTTGCCTAAAGCAATACGTCATTTGATTTTTTGACTGCTGCTTCCATGAGTGTTGATGGTTGATCTGAGCAAAACGAAGTCTTTAACAACTTCAATCTTTTCTCCATTTATATGGATGTTGTTTATTGATCCAGTGGTGAGGATTTTTGTTTTCTTTACATTGAGGTGCAACCCATACAGAAGGCTTTGATCTTCATCAGTAAGTATTTAAGTATTTAAGACCACTTTCAGCAAGAAAGTTTGTTCAGGAGTCTTCTTCCAATCCTGATGCCACATTTTTATTCATATAATCCAGTTTTTGACATTATTAACTTAGCATACAGGTTGAATAAATATGGTAAAAGAATACAACCCTGGTGCATACCTTTCCTAATTTTAAACCATTTGGTGTTCCCTTGTTCTGTTGGAACAACTGCCTCTTAGTCTATGTACAGGTTCCTCATGAGCACAATTAAATGTTCTGGAATACTCATTCTCCATAATGTTGCCCAATAGCTTGTCATAGTCCACAGAATCAAAAGCCTTTGCTGAGTCAATAAAGCACAGTTAAACATTTTTGTGGTATTCTCTGCTTTCAGCCAAGTTCCATCTGATGTCAGCAATGATATCCCTTGTTCCACATGCTCTTCTGAATCTGGCTTGAACATCTGGAAGTTCTCTGTCAATGTATGGTTACAGCTGTTTTTGTATTACCATTAGCAAAATTTTATTTACATGTGATATTAATGATATTGTCCGATGTTTTCTGCATTCCATTGGGTCACCTCTCTTTGGCATGGGTACCAATATGGATCTCTTCCAGTTAGTTGGTCAGATATTGTCTTCCAAATTTTTTGGCATAAATGAGTGAGTGTCTCCAGTGCCACAAGATTCATCTGACATAAGCAGTGATATCCCTCATTCTATATCCTCTTCTGAATCGGACTTGAACATCTGGAAGTTCTCTGCCAATGTATGGTTGCAGCCATTTTGAATTACCTTTAGCAAAATTTTGGTTGTTTGTGGTATTAATGTTATTGTCCAATGATTTCCCCATTCTGTTGGGTCACTGCTTTTTGGAATGGGCACAAATATGGATCTCTTCCAGTAAGTTGGTCAGGTAGTTGCCTTCCAAATTTCTTGGCATAGATGAGTGAGTGCCTCCAGTGCTGCATTTCTTCCATCTTTTTTTTGGTGCTTTCTGCATCATTCAATATTTTGCCCATAGAATCCTTCAATACTACAAGCTGAGGTTTGAATTTTTTCTTCAGTTCTCTTGGCTTTAAAAAATCTGAGTGTGTTCTTCTTCTCTTTTGGTTTTCTAACTCCAAGTCTTTGCACATTTCATTGTAATACTTGACTTTTTCTTCTCAAGCTGACCTTTGAAATTTTCTGTTCAGCTCTTGTACATCCTCATTTCTTCCATTTACTTTAGCATCTCTATGTTGGCGAGCAAGTTTCAGAGTCTCTTCTGACATCCATTTTGGTCTTTTTCCTTCTTTCCTGTCTTCTTAATGACCTTTAGCTTTCTTCCTGTATGATGTTCTCATTGTCATCCCACAACTCTTCGGGTCTTCAGTCTTTAGTGTCTAATGAATCAAAGCTGTTCTTAAGATGATTTTTAAATTCAGGTGGGACTCAAGGTCATATTTTGGCTCTCATGGACTTGTTCTAATCTTCCTCAGCTTCAGCCTGAACTTGCTTGCATATGAGCACTGTCTACCGTGTTTTGGCTGATGACATGGAGCTTTCCCACCATTTCTTTCCATTGTTGTTGTTGTTGTTAAGTGCCATCAAGTCGATTCTGACCCATAGCGACCCTATATATGTTTTCCAAGGAGCAGCTGGTGAGCTTGAACCACCAACCTTGCAGTTCAAATGACTTTGTGGTCTGATGCATTAGCCCACAGCAGCACACCAGAACTCCAGAGGTGTAGTCAATTTGATTTCTGTGTATTCCATCTTGAGGTCCATATAGTCATCTTTTATGTTGTTTAAAAAAGATGTTTGCAATGAAAAAAGTTATTGGTCTTGCAAAATTCTATCATGCATTCTCCAACATCACTTCTATCACCTAGGCCATATTTTCCAACTACTGATCCTTCCCTTTGCATTTTCATTCCAATCATCTGTAATTTTCAATACATCTTGATTGCGTGTTTGATCAATTTCAGAGTGAAGAAGTTGGCAGAATTCTTCAAATTCATCATCATTGGTTTTACTGGTTAGGGTGTAAATTTGAATAATAGTGGTATTAAATGGTCTTCCTTGTAGGTACATGGGTATTATCCTATCACAGACAGCATTGTACTCAAGACAGATCTTGATACTTTCTTTTTGGTGATGAAAGTGATGCCATTCCTCTTCAATTTGTCATTACAGGCATATTTTAAGGTGATTGTCAGATTCAAAATGGCCAATACCAGTCCACTTCAGGTCACCTGTTGTGGTGCTATAGGATCAGCACTGGACTGCAAACCACAAGGTTGGCAGTTCAAACCCACCAGCTGCTCCTGGGAAACAGGGTTGCTATAAGTCAGAATTGACTCTACGGCACTTAACAACAATGCATAGGATATCGATGTTTATGCATTCGTTTTCACTTTTGACAATTTCCAGTTTTCCTAGATTATGCTTCGTACATTCCATGTTTTGATTACTAATGGATGTTTACAGCTGTTTCTCTTAATTTTAATTTTTGCCCCATCAGCATATGAATGTCCTAAAGGCTTAATTCCATTTGGGTCATCACTGTCAACTCTACTTTTAGGAGACAGCTCTTCCACAGTCACATTTTGAGTACCTTACAACCCGAGGGGGTCATCTTCCAGCACCATATGTGACAATATTCTGGTGCTCTTCATCATGTTTCAATATTCAATATTCTGGTGCTGACAGTGTTCCATTGTTATTTATAAGATTTTCAGTGACTAAATATTCAGAAGTAGTCTGTCTCTCCTTCCTAGTCTGTCTTCATCTGGAAGCTCAGCTGAAACCTGTCTACCATGGATTACCCTGCTGATATTTAAAATACCTATGGCATAGCTTCCAGAATCACAGCAACATGCAAGCCACCTCAGTATGACAAACTGACAGATGAGTGGTGGAATGTATGGAGTACTCACTGGTAATCCTTATTTTATAAGCCAATCTTTTACTCAGTTAAGTGGTGACCTCAGGGTGATGTTGCCATCACATCGTTTTAATGGGTGTTTCTTCAAGGCTAGTACGTATTCAAGGTCATGGATAGATCTGCATGGAAACATTTGCATTATTGATATGAACTAAATTGATTAAATAGAAAACAGTTACAATGACCAGTTTTGAATTTCCATATGTAAGTATGAACCCAGCAAATGAAAGTTAGTCCATTTTGGAAAAAATTAGTCTAAAGTTATCACATTGATCTTCAGAGTATATTTTAATATATGCATTTTGAAAAATAATTTTAAATATTAAATTTTTTTATCTTGAAGTATTTAAAAAAGTGTTTATTATAACTTTCTGTAAAATCAGGAAACAAGATGAAATCTTTTTGGTATTTGATATTTCAAAAGATTAAAAATAGATATTTCAATTTTTTTCCTCCTTAGGAGAGAAATTCCTTATATAAAAGAATCAAAAGATGCCATTTTCAAATGTAAGATTAGAGTGGTACTTTGTATGTTATTTTGTATCTGAAATGATTGTCATATCATTAGCTTTGTATGTATTCACTCATTATAGGCTTTATTTTGGATTATCTTTTTTTAAAGAGAGTTTTTCATGTAAAAATAGAAAAAAGTGATTGCTAATTTATTTCACATACTCTCCAGTTGAGAATGGTCACAGGATCCCAAAGGCCAGGTGTCATGAGGTTAGAAAACTTGTTCCTATATTGTGTAGGCTAAAGTGCATCTGTAAGTCCTTGGATGGTCTGACCGGATTTCCGGGTTGGGTTATAACAATCTTTTGTGTCATGGGATGTCTTGCCCAGGTTGTGTAAGGTAAGGTAACTATGAAAACCAAGCAAACTTGTTGCTCAACTTCCTCAATCCTCTTTCGTCTGTATCCAAATTAGGTTATTACAATTTGGATACAGAAGAAACAGGTTCAATAGAATATTTAACATCTGACAAGAAGATAGTAAAAAATTCTGTGGATTTGCTAATTAAAAAAAAAAAATTGGTTTGTAAATATGTTGTAAGCCAGCTGGGACTCAGAAGGCACTCTGAAGAACAGGTATTATTGTCTACATTAATAAAATTCAGGTTTCACCAAAAGCAGATGACATCAGATGCAATTGTTCTTAACAGGTGGTTCCTCTCCCTTTCTCCTTTCTACCCACATAGGCTACCCACAAACTACTTTATTTGTCATCCTAGGACTATGCCACAGGTGTGGTAGGTGTGGCACATGCCACTGGCACAATCCTGCAAGTGATGCTTCCATTTCCCACGGAGGCCCAAGACCAGGGGCTGGGTCTTTCAAATAGGAGTGGATGGTTTCTTTTTGTTCTATAGCAGAATGTGGGAGAGAAAGAGAGAGAGAGAAGTATATGAGTAATCCTGACAAAAGAGCATATTAAGTCCTAGTTTAAATCACTCCAAATGTCTGTAGTTTTATACATCTATAAAACCGAGAGTCATCTATTTCCTTTGAAGTAGAAGATGTATGCTTTATGCTCTGCCTTCCAATTTCATTTTGAGAAAAACGTAGATCAACTAAGTTTGAACTCAATTTCAGTTTACACTTAATTCTTTAAGTATTAATTTCCCCCCAAAAAGTAAAACATCTATGATCCTTCAAACATTGATTTTGGAGAATTATTTAAAAAAACAAAACAAAACAGAAAGAAGAAGAAGAAGAAAGAGTGAATTGCTCACATTTCCTTGAGAAGTTATGTGCTGTAACATTTCCCTGTCAACATCTGAAACTTTGAGTTTGCAAAACTGTTCTTGCTTAAGGTTTTCCTTTTTGCTGTATAATGATCAGAGCTCTCAACTCCTTTGCTACTTATGAGAACATCTCAGTATCTAAACCATGTAACTCCTAATGTGGCACTATAGGGTCAGCACTGAACTGGGAACCACAAGGTCAGCAGTTCATACTCATAGGAAACCCTACACAGCAAGAGTGGGGAGCGTCTGGTTTTCAGGTCATGTTGTTGTTGTGAAGTATCCTCGAGTTGGTTCAGACTCTTAGCAACCCTGTATAGGGCTTCCTAGGAGTGGCTGGTGAGTTTGAACCACCGATCTGAACTGACCTTGCTGTCCAGTGCTTATCTTACAGTGCCACACCAGGACTCCCTCAAAATTATTTGTTCTGGCACTGCCAAGGCAATTACAGTTCTAGCCATTACATTAGATGTGAGTTAATTAAATGTTTGACCAAATATAGTATGCTAATTTTAATTGATAATTTTGTATGACTGGTGAATGACGTTATAAATTTTGGCAGAAAAAAATGTTCCCCACTGTTGCTGTTATGTGCCGTGGAGTCGGTTCCGACTCATAGCGACCCTGTACAGGGTTTCCGAGGCTGTAAATCTTTATGGAAGTAGAAAGCCTCATCTTTCTCCTGCGGAACAGCTGGTAGTTTCAAACTGCTGACCTGTGGTTCACAGCCTGATTCGTAACCACTACGCTACCAGAGCTCCTTCAGGGTTGCTATGTGTAGGACCAACTAGCACTTCACAACAACAAACCAAGCAAAGATAACAAGGAGCCTTGGTAGCATAATGGATTATGAGCTGGGCTGCTAACTGCAAGGGAAACAGTTTGAGTCTACCAGTTGCTCTGTAGGAGAACGATGAGGCTTCCTGCTGCTGTAAAGATTTATAACCTTGGGAATCCTGTGCAGGATCACTATGAGTTGGAACTGACTCATTGGCTCATCATCATCACCACTAACCATGTACTGAACAGATGATTATAGAGCATCTACAGTGGGCCAGTTGCTCTCTATGTGCCAAAAATACAAAAATGAAGACCCGAATCTGACTGGGAAAATATATACATATCTAAATGGGTATAAAACAGTCACAGAGATGTTATAAGAGGTACCAACAGAGTATAATCAGCATCAGAAAATGGAGCAACTCATAAAACTAGAGAGAGTCAAGGTGTGGTAATAATTGATCAGGATCTTAAAGGATGAATAGACATTCTCCCAATGAATTTACTGAGTGGGGGGTAAGCATTACAATCACAGGGAATCATTTGCAAAAGTCTGAACTGCAAGATAATGCTAAAAGTGACTGGAGTCACTGGAGTTTGGAGTGTTTAAGCACTCATCTGCTAACTCAATGGTCTGTGGTTCAAACCCACCAGCCACTCCATGGTAGAAAGATGCAGCATTCTGCTTGGTAAAGATCACAGCTTTGGAAATCCTATGGGGGCAGTTCTATTCTGTCCTATAGGGTTGTTTTGATTCTGAATCTACTCAAAGGCAATGGGTTTAGGATTCAACCTCACTCATTTAACCAATTGGCTGACTCTCCCAGCTGTCTCTCTCCTTCTAGTTCCACTCCTACTTCAGCTCCTAATGCAATAGAGCTCTTTCTCTTACCCAGCAACTTTGAACATTGAGTGGGTTGTTTCTGCACTAATTTATATGCATCAGACTCCTTCATGAGTCGGACACACCTTTGCCTCTGTGTGTACTTTACTCTGGTTAACAAAACCAATTCAGCCCAGCTTAATTATTCCCTCTAGTCACTGGAGTTCATTCCTAAAGTCTTTTTGCTTGTTTTCAAGTCAAATCTGCCCTTGAAGAGTGAAAATTTGTTATTACGTAGAATTGTTGTTGTACTAGTGCTGTTGAGTGGGTTTCGACTCATAATGACCCTGTATAGAGTTTCTGAGCAGTGGCTGGTGGGTTTGAACCACCGAGCTTAGGGTTAGCAATTCAGTGTTCCTATTAGCGCGACACCAGGAATCCATTATGTAGAATACACAGGATATATTGGAAATTCTATGGGAGCACAGTAGCTTGAAGGATAAACACTGGGCTGTGAGTGACAAGGGCCGCAGTTCAAACCTACCAGTTGCTTGGATGGAGAAAGATGAGGATTTGCGATCCAGCGAAGATTTACAGCTTCAGAAGTTGGAAACCCTATACAGGGTCTCTGTGAGTTGGAACTGACTTGATGGTACTTAACAACAACAACAACAATTGTAAATCCTGACAATATTTCCTGAAAAGTATTCCAAATTATTTTGAGTAATGCCAGACTTACACCTTTTATGATGATTCTTGAAGAAAACATTCATTTGGATGGGCAAATGCTAGTGTATTTTTAGTCACATGCTAATTTTGAGAGTATGACAATAATATTATGATTATGTTTGTTGTTTCTTTAAAACTATATATCAAACATTATTGTGAATTGAGTGAAGGTTTACAGAACAGATCATCAGTTTTACATCGAGCAAATCATATACTTTGCTTCATTACAATGATTGCAACCCCTCTATGTACCATCAGTTAATAGTATCTACTTCTATTCACTTTAAGGAGCTCTGGTAGCATAGTGGTTATGAATTGGGCTGTGAACAGCAAGGTCAGCAGTTTGAAACTACCAGCTGTTCCATGGGAGAAAGATTGAGGCTTTCTGCTCCCATAAAGACTTGTTGCTGTTATGTGCCATGGAGTCGGTTCCGACTCATAGCGACCCTGTACAGGGTTTCCAAGGCTGTAAATCTTTACGGGAGCAGAAAGCCTCATCTTTCTCCCGCAGAACAGCTGGTAGTTTCTAACTGCTGACCCTGAGGTTCACAGCCTGATTCGTAACCACTACGCTACCAGAGCTCCTTCCCATAAAGACTTACAGCCCTGGAAACCCTGTACAAGGTCACTATGAGTCGGAACCAACTCCAAGGCACATAACCACCACCACCACTTCTATTCACTTTTACTATTACATTCTTTCCTGTGTCTCCTGCTACCTTTATTTTTACTCTGCTAACCTCCCTCTTGTACATTGACTGCCTTGTCATCCATGATAATGTGTCTACACTGTAGCCTGTAAATAATTTTCCCTCCCACCTTCCCCTTGTAAGCATCATAGGTTGCTTATTTTGGTAATAAAATGTTTCTTAATTTTTGACAAAATTGGTCTCAACAGTATTTGTCCTTTTGTGACTGACTAATTTCACTCAGATGGATGCGAAAGCTGGACAGTGAATAAGGACGACCGCAGAAGAATTGATGCCTTTGAGTTGTGGTGTTGGAGGAGAATACTAAAAGTGCCATGGACTGCCAAAAGAACCAATAGATCTATTTTGGAAGAAGTGCAACCAGAGTGCTCCTTGGAGGCCAGGATGGCTAAGCTTCGTCTCTCATACTTTGGACATATTGTCAGGAGAGAACAGTCGCTGGAGAAGGATGTCATGCTGGGTAAGATGGAGGGTAAGAGAAAAAGAGGAAGACCCCCAACGAGATGGATCGGACAGGTGGCATAGTTGATGGTGTCAAGTGTGGCAGCGGTGGTGGGGTTGGCCCAGGATCGGACATTGTTTCGTTCTGCTGTTCATGGGGTCACTATGAGTCGGTTCCAATTCGATGGCACCTGACAACAACAACAAATGTCCTCTAGGCTTATTCATGCTGTGAGGTGTTTCACAGATTCATCATTATTCTTTAACTTTCCATAGTATTCCATTGTGTTTGTCTCAATGTTTCCTTAACCATTCTTCTGTTTATGGACATTTAAGCTGTCTCCATCTCTCTGATGTGTCTTTTGTAGACACCATATGGAAGGAACCTGTTTTCTTATCCATTCTGCTCTGTCTCTTGACTGATGCATTTAATCCATTTATACTCAGAGTAATTATTGATAGGTATGAATTGATTACTATCATTTTGATGGCTTTGTGTGTGTGTTGCTGCTGGTTTCTTTGTTCCACATAATTTTCTAAACTGAGTTAATTGTTTTTGTGTGTTTTCTTTTCTTTTCATTTCTGTTGTGTTAATGTTTACTAAATCTTTCTGATTTTCCTTTTTAAAATTTTGATATGCAGGTGTGTTAATTTTCAGGGTAAATTATAGGTTGCCTTGCAATTTATTAAACTTTTTCCCTATTTAAAACAGTCTGTTTAATCTTGAAATCTACTTGACTTCCTTGTCATTGGGATGTTCTGTGTTTTTACTATTCCCTCTTTTTGCTTTGTAGTTGACTTCATTATAAATTAACTATCTCTGGTTTCCTATTTTCAGCATTGTAGGTTTGTTTACCTTTAAATACTTTATATCTGTATTAAGTTCTGGGTGGTGTTGTCATACATGGCAATCTCAAGTCATTGTTTGCTGTTGTTAGTTCTCAGTTCATAAAACACCCTTTAGAGTTTTTTTTGGTAAAATTATTCTAGTCATTAAAATTTCCTTTAATTTCTGTTTATCAGGAAACGTCCTAATTTCACTGTCATATTTGAGGGACAGCTTTGCTGGGTCTATGATTCTTGCTTGCCACATTTTTTTCCTTCCAAGTTTTGTATATGTCACCCCATTACCTTCTTGCCTGCATGGTTTCTGCTGAGAAATCAGAGTTCAGTCTTATTAATTCCCTTTGTAGGTAACTTTTCATTTTTCCGGAGCCACTCCCAGGATTCTTTCCTTGTCTTTGGGTTTGGAAAGTTTGATTATGATATGTCTTGGTGACTTTCTTTTGGGGTGTATCCTGTTTGTGGCTTGTTTGGCTTCTTGAATGGTTGTTATAGCGTATCATCTTTCATGATGTTAGCAAAGTTTACTTCCAGCAACTCCTTGACAATTTCCTTTGTACTTTTTACTGTCTCTTCCTATCCTGGAATTCTGATTACCTGTAAGTTATTCCTCTTATGGCTTTCTTATGATAGTTTCATTTGATTGTTTCTCTATTTTACCAGTATCGAGAGATTTATCCTCAATGTCACTAATGCAGCCTTCCATTGATTCAAATATACTCCTTTGCCCTTTCAGTGTATTGTCCACTTCTGAGATCTTAGTATTAATCTTCTGGATTTCTATTTGCAAGTTTTGTATAGTTTCAAAATTTGCATTTGTTTTAACTATTTGTTCTTGTAGTGTTTTCCTAAATTCTTCTAATTTTTTTTCTGTGTTCTTCTTGTTTTCTTTGATCTTTCTGTCAATCAGTTGAAGGTATTTAAATATCATCATTTTGAATTATTTCTTTCTGGTATTCTGCTTCCAGCCAAGATATATCTGACATAAGCAATGATATTCCTTGTTCCACGTCCTTGTATGAATCCAGCTTGAACCTCGAGAAGCTCCCTATCAATGTGCTGTTGCAGCTGTTTAGCAATTATCTTAGTAAAATTTTATGTGTGTGATAGTAACGATATTGTATGATGATTTCCACATTCCACTGGGTCACCTCTCTTTGGAATGGACACAAATATGGATCTCTTCCAGTCAGTTGGCCAGGTAGTTGTCTCCCAAATTTCTTGGCATAGATGAGTGAGTGCCTCCAGTACCGCATCAGTTTGTTGAAAGATTTCAATTTGCATCCCATCAATTCCCCATGCCTTGTTTTTTTGCCAATGCCTTCAGTGCACTTTGGACTTCCTCCTTCAGTATCATTGGCTCTTGATCATATGCTACTTCTTGAGATGCTTGAACATTGACCATTCCTTTTGGAACACTGACTCTGTGCATTCCTTCCTTCTTATTTGGATGTTTTCTGCATGATTCACTGTTTTGCCCATTCAATATTATAAGTCAAGCTTTGAAATTATAATTCACTTCCCTCCGCTTGAGAAATGCTAAGGGTATTCTTCTCTTTTGTTTTTCTAATTCCATATCTCTGCACATTTCGTTATAATATTTGACATTGTCTTCTCAAGCTGCTTTGAGTTATGTTCTAGTCTTTTATCTCCTCATTTCTTCCATTTGCTTTAGCATCTCTGTGCTGCAGAGTACGTTTCAGAGTGTCTCCTGCATCCATTTTGGTATTTTCCTTCTTTCTTGTCTTCTTAATGACCTTTAGCTTTCTTCCTGTATAATATTATTGATGTCATCCCACAACTCTTCTAGTCTTCTATCATTAGTGTCTAATGCATCAAATCTATTCTTCAGATGATCTTTAAATTCAGGTGGGATTCAAGGTCATATTTAGCTCTTGTGGACTTGTTTTAATTTTCTGAAGCATCAGCCTGAATTTGCATATGAGTAATTGATGGTCTGTTCCACAGTCTGCCCATGATCTTCTTTTGGCAGATGATACGGAGCTTTTTCATCGTCTCTTTCCACAGATGTAGTCAACTTGAATTCTGTGTTTTTCATTTGGTGAGGTCCATGTGTATAGTCGTCTTTTATGTTGTTTAAAAAAGATATTTGTAATGAAGAAGACACTGGTCTTTCAAAATTCTATCATGGAATCTCTAGCATCATTTCTAGTACCAAGGGTACTAATCCTTCCGCTTTGTTTCCAACCTTTTCATTACAATTGCCAGTAATTAGCAATACATCTTGATTGCATGTTTGATCAATTTCAGACTGGAGAAGTTGGTAGAATTCTTCAATTTAATCATCACTGACTTTAGTGGTTGGTGCACAAATTTGAATAATAGTGGTATTAACTGCTCTTCCCTGTAGGTACATGGATAGTATCCTGTTACAAACAGCATTACACTTCCAGACCTTGAAATGTTCTTTTTGATAATGAATGTGATGCCATTCAGTTTATCATTCCTGGCATAACAAACCATGTGATTATCAGATTCAAAGGCCAATAGGAGTCCATATCAGCTCACTAATGCCTAAGACATCAGTGTTTATGCGTTCCATTTCATTTTTGACAACTTCCAATTTGTCACATTCCATATTCTGACTATTAATGAATGTTTACAGCTGAATTATGCCCTATCAAATAGCAAATGAAGGTCCAAGAACTTTACTCCATTTATGCCATCACAGTCAACTTTACTTTGAGGAGGCAACACTTTCCCAGTCATATTATGAATGTCTTCAAACCTGAGCTCCTCATCTTAAGGTACTACAGCTGATAATATTCTGGTGGTCTTCTGCATGTTTCAAAAGTCAATATTCTGATGCTAACAGTGTTCCACTGTTACTCATAAAGTTTTTAGTGACTAAATGTTCAGAAGTAGCCAGTCTCTCCTTTCTAGTCTGTCCTAGACTGGAAGCTATGCTGAAATGTGTCCACCATTCGTGACCCTACTTGTGTTTAAAATAGGAGGCATAGCTTCCAGAATCACAGCAACACAGAAGCCACCACAGCACGATAAACTGACAGACAAGTAGTGGATTGGCTTCATTAGGTTTCACGTATCTTTGTTGCAGAGGGTCTCTGTAGCATGTCTGCATAGTCTGCCATCTTACTGGAAGTCCCCACAAACTGTTTGAAGTCCCCTCATATTAGGATAAAATTCTTTGGTGGAAACAAAGTGGAAATATGAGTTCACAGAGAAAAAGATGTAAAACAGATTATTCAAGAACAGCCAGTTTATGTATTTTTAAAAATAGTTTATGTGGTATTTAAACCCTATTGAATGCATTTCACAATGTACTATATTTTTATTGTAACTTGACAATGTTTACAATACATTAAAAATTATTACATCCTTTTCAGCTATTTTAACTTGTGATGCAAAGTTCCAGTTGTCAGCTTAATAATGTGTGAAAGGATACAAAGTTTTACAAAGTTCTATTGGCAACAGCTGCAAGAAAAACTTGGAAGTCCACTGCTTTAGGAAACCCAGTCATAAATCTTTGGTTAGAACAGGGAGAAATTGTAGCAGGCTATCTGTTAGAAAGTAATTGATATTTTCTAATGGTAAGGAATAGGAACTGTTCTTAGTCTTGGAAATGAAGGGGAACGGAATGAACCAAAATTTACTAAGAAATAATTATTTGTGTCAGCCCTGTTTCATCTCATCTTAGATTTTAAATATGATCACAGCTGAATTTCTTTATGATTTCCACCTGTAGATTCTGTCCTGCCTTGATCTTAAGCTCCTCTCTCCCTTCTTTCCCTACTTCCCAATATTCACCAAATACGCTACCAAATGCTGGGGCTTCTGTTACAGTTAACATCAGGTGCCTGGCCTCAGATTACTTCTAGTCTAGTGGAGAAGCTTATGGTTGACTATGATACTAAAACAGATATCATGCACAACTCCACCTTCTTCCCTCCCCTTTGTGGCATGCTAGAGGCTAAAGAGTTGAAACCTTTATTTCCAAGACTCTGTCAGATTTCACTGGTGACCCTGCCAAACAGCAAAACAGCATAGGAATGTTTCTGCTGGCAAGTAGGCATGTTGGAGGCTCATACCATTTTTCTATGGCAGTGTACCATTGCTCATTGCCTAATTCTGTGGGTACCTGGAACATCCCCATTGCTGGCATGGATCTGCACTGAGGCAGAGAGTGTACTTGGAGCCAGCAGTTGGGGCAGCAATTTCCTTATTCCTCAGCTTTTTGATCATTCCCATTTTCTGACCACAATACAGGCAATGGCTACCTTTGCTTGTATGCTGGTCATTATTTCTAGAAGGCCAGCTTGGAACATGTTCTCCAGTATTCCCAACAATTTTGTAAGCACCTAGTTCATTATATGGTGTAATGCGGTAGGGTATAGAGCTGGACTGCAAGGTTGGTTTGAACAGTAAGGTTGGTGGCTCAAACTCACCAGCTGCTCCTTGGAAATCCTATACAGGACCACTATGAGTTGAAACCGACTCAACGGCACTTAACAACAACAACATAGGGCATCTTGGCCCAATTAGGCTTTGGTCTACACCTTGACAACTCTGTGATATGAGTGCCCAACTCAATTGATTGAGATAGAAGGTAGACACTAAATCCTGTCCTCTTCCTAGTAAGGTTGAGAAAGAAAAAAAAAAAGTTCAAGGTAAATATAAAAAATTCAAGCCAGATTCAGAGGACAATGTCAAAAATGGAATATCATTGCTGGTGTCAAATGGATCTTGGCTGAAAGTAGAGAATACCAGAAATACCTGTATTCTATATACAATGTGTTTGAGTGGATCATAACAAATTATGGGTAACATTGCAAAGAACGGGAATTCCAGAATACTCAATTGTACTCATGCAGACCAAGAGGTAGTCATCCCAACAAAACAGTGGGATACTTTGTGGTTTAAAGTCAGGAAAGGTATGCATGAGGGTTGGATCCTTTTACTGTATTTATTCAATATATATGCTGAGCAAATAATCTGAGAAGCTGGACTACATGAAGAAGAATGTGGCATCAGGATTGAAAGGAGACTCATTAACAATCTGTGATATGCAGATGACAAACCTTGCTTGCTGATGGAGAAGACTTGAACACATAATGATGAAGATCAAAGAATACAGCCTTCAGCATGGGTTACACCTCAACATAAAGAAAACATAAATTCTCACAACTGGACCAATAAGCAATGTTAACAACAGAAAAAGATTAAAGCTGTTAAGGATTTCATTGTACTTGGGTCCACCATCAAAACTCATAGAAACAGCAGTCAATAAATTAAATGACATAATGCATTGGGAAAAAGACTTCTTTAAAGTGTTTTAAAGCAAAGATGTCACTTTGAGGACTACGGTGCACCTGACCCCAGTCATCTATTTTAAGTGCCTTACATGAATGTTAAAGTTGAATAATGAAAACCAAAGAAAAATCAATGCCTTTGAATTACGGTATTGGTGAAGAACATTGACAGTATGATGGACTGCCAGAAGAACAAACAAATCTGTGTTGGAAGAAGTACAGTCAGAGTGCTTCGTAGAAGGGAGGATGGTGAGAATTTGTTTCATGTACTTTGGACATGTCATCTTGAGGGACCAGTACCTGGAGAAGGACATCGTGCTTGGTAAAGCAGAGGATCAAGGAAAAAGAGGAAAACCCTCAACAAGATGATTGGCAGTGCTACCAACAGTGGGCTCAAACATAGCAATGGTTGTGAGGATGGTGTTAGACTGGACAATGTTTCACTCTGTTGTACATAGGGTCACTATGAGTCATAAGTGATTCAACAACACTTCATAGCAATGATAACCCCTAGGTTGTAAGCGTGGATAACTAGGATTATGATTGAAGTGCTGGTTCAAACAGGGAAATTAAGAACAGAAACCAGTTTGTTGAAGAAGATAATGAGCTCCATTTGAGACAAGTTGGGTTTGACATGCGAGTGAAGATGATGATAGCTCACTGACAGTAATGGATTGGATGACTCAGACCCAGAGGCTGGTTAGTGGACTGGATTCTCTGTTGAGTGGACTTTAGTAAATCACTGTTGTAGCTAAACTATTTATTTAAAGTCCTCCATCATTTCAAGGAGCTCTGGTAGTGTAGTGGTTACGAATCGGGCTGCTAATCTGAAGGTCGGCAATTCGAAACTACCCACGTTTCCGCGGGAGAAAGATGAGACATTCTGCTCCTGTAACGATTTACAGCCTCGGAAACCCTGTGCAGGGTCACTATGAGTCGGAACCGATCCTACTGTACTTAAAAACAACAACAACCGTCATTGCACTGATGATGACAAACATCTATTGGTGTCATTCCCAATATGACATGAAATCAGATATACTTTGTATTCTCTACTAGGTTACATAAGAGTAAAAGTAAACAGAGGTGGTTAAGGGTGAGATGAGAACAAAGAACTGTCTATGGTAGGAAAATCAGTGTCATCGGCTACCTAGGAGATGCCTAAAGCTCAGTTCTTTCCCTTGGAGCTCTTTACTCCTTTCCACAATTGTTCCTCCTCTTTTGTTTATATAAATTGGAGATAGAAAATATATGTAGAATAAGAGTAAAGAGAAGAGGCCTTCAGGTTTGGGGATAGGAGAAGCAGAGACAAGCAGTGGAGGCGTGAAAAAAAACAGAGAAGGTGCTTTGCCTGAACAGTTCCAGAGCTTTGGATCTGATATAAAGTGGGGAACATCTGTTTTCGGCACCCACTGGTGGAGAAATCTGACTACAGCAGGAATAAACGGCTATTTTGCAATCAACAGGGATGCTTCCCTGCGGCCCACAGCCTGGGCAGAGATCAGAGGGCGGGCCACAGCCAGGCTGATACAGCACTAAAGCCTAGGAGCAACTTGTAGAAAAAGAGGTGTGATGACATTTTTTACTTTTCTTTCCTCCTCTCCCTTCATACCTCTCTGCCCAGCCTGGGCATTTTCAGGCAGGTGGGAGCACACCCCCAAAAGGGTCCAGCATTGTGCCCAAAGGGTATAATTTTCCCGTGGTGCAAAGAGAGAATCCCTGAAAGCCACAGTGGTCCCACAAACTAATTCTTTGGCTGCTTTTTATGATGTTTGACTCTGGGATTTAGTCTTACAGTAGACTTTCTTACTTGGGTGGGATCCTTTATTCCTGCCCTACCTAACAAGAG
This sequence comes from Chrysochloris asiatica, assembly GCF_000296735.1. NCBI lineage: Eukaryota > Metazoa > Chordata > Mammalia > Afrosoricida > Chrysochloridae > Chrysochloris > Chrysochloris asiatica. The sequence goes on from NW_006408528.1 coordinate 34,081,984, forward strand.
ACAACAGGTCTAGCCATACAGCCAAACCATATTCGCACCTTGTAAAACCCCAACATAAAAGGCAAGAGCCAACATCAACTATTATATACAAGGATGTAGTCATTTTGAGAATTACGCTGTGCATTTGCAGATACCTAACTGACATTCAGAGATAAAACTTGTGAACAATCTTTCTTCCATTCATTTCTCAATATCTGTCTGTGCACCTCCACAGCGGTGACTAGAGGGAGACCCTGACCAAATGGACACACCCACCCACTGCTGGAGGTTTCTACTGTGTATACACACTGACTTGCACAGCAAAGGGTACTGGACAAGTCTGCTATGTTTTTTTGTTTTTGTTTTTGTGTGCTGATTTTTTGTCTCTGCTTTTATATTGCTTCTAGTTTTGGTCCTTTTGGTCTCACTTTTTTCCTGGGGGTGGGTGCTTTCTCTCCGTACATTACCCAAGCAGAGACTGCAATCATGGCCATACAGCCAAGCTATAAGCATACTCCATATTATCCCACCATCTGGACAGGACAATACCAGCTGCTATGCATTACACAGATAGCTAACACCGACTAAGATAGCTCGCAGCTGAGTAATAAGAGATGCAAAAGGGGAAGCCTATCTTCAGGTCACATCCACCAGGAGACACTCAATAAGCTTAACAATACAGCAACATACATTCATTTAATCATGGAAAACACTTCTAACTATTGAACATGTCCAAGAAAAAACAACAAAATATCCAGAAAAAGAAATGAGCTGGAGACAGACGTGGACTTCCCATTAGAAGAAGAGCAGGCTTTGGATCTGCCTGAGAAGGAATTCAGAAGAATGATATGGAGACAAATCCAAATGATTTACAGAGGGGTGGAGGAAAATAAAGAAGTCAGGAAGTACTACAGGAACAATCAAACAAGATAGATATAGCATAGGAAACAATTCAAAACCTACAAAAAGAGGTCCAGATGATTAATAATAAAATATCAGAAATTGGCAATACACTGAAAGGGGAAAGGAGTAGAATTGAAGAGATGGAAGCCAGAACCAGTGAGCTGGAAGACAAATCTCTCAATACTGCTAATGTAGAAGAGCAAGCAGAAAAAAGGATAAAAAAATCTGAAGAGAGTCTAAGATTCATGCTGGAGAACATGAAGAGGAATAACTTAAGAATTATTGGCATTACAAAACAGGAAGACTCACAGAAGTCCACAGAGAAGATAGTTGAGGATCTTCTGGAAGAAAATTTCCCTAACATCTTGAAGGATGAGAAGATAAGCATTCAAGAAGCTGAACGAACCCCAGGAAGGATAGATCCAAAAGAAAATCACCAAGACATATCATAATCAAGCTCTCCAAAATCAAAGACAAGGAGAGAATCCTAAAAGCAGCTAGGGAAAAGAGAAGTATTACTTACAAAGGTCAGAAGCAAGGAGCTTATTTCTGGTTCTGACAATACTGGGACAAGTAGAACTAACCCAGTCCCATTTATAGAAAGTACAGTAAGTTTCTGGTTGCTAGATTGCTAGATTCATTCTTTATGTGGACAGGATCCTTGCAAAAACTCCTGGTTCTTTTTGCCCACATGTTGTCACAGCTTCCTTAATTCAGTGACTTTTTTCTCCATTACTGGCCCAAAATCTTATTTTGAGCATGGTTGTGTGTTTTCCAAAAATCAAAAACAACTTTACCCATCATTTCCTTGTTCTGAAGTGGAAGAGATAAGAGATAGTATGCTTATTCTGCCACAATGACCCAAAAGTCCCAGAGTATCTTTTACTTTTGAAATAACAGGAACTTCCATTTGACCTAGCCTCAATGGCTTGATAATCAGAACTCGACAAGAGGAAGATAAAAAAGAAAACAGTTTTTGATAAAGGAAACGAGGGTAAATTGCTACAATTTGATGACCTTGACCTATATTCATGGAGGTAGTATCTCAAAACATCAACAGAGAGGAAAGGAGTCTTCACATCAAGTATCAATGCTATCCCCTCTGTATACAAGATAGATACGGATGGGCAACTTAGACAATGGTTACCTAAAATGAGGGAGAGATAAAGGCATGAAAGTGACTGGTTTACAAGGTTTCAAGAGAGTGTTTAGTTTATGAGTATGTGTGTGAAGATAGAGTCCCTACTGAATAGTTCTCATCTTGTCTAGATGGGTCTGGTAAAAAGAGATGGGGATAAGATTCTTACGATTCAATTGTGAATAATTGTTGTCATGACTAATTGCAACTGTCACAATTGTACAGGTAGAAGTTTTGTAACAAAATGGGGGTGTAGTTAATCTTACAGTCCAGAAACAGAAGACCCTAGGACCATCAATGGAGAAGAGCACAAGTGGAATGCAAGACCTTATCCAGAGAAGCAGAGATGGAGGCAGAGATGGACATGGAGAGGAGTAGCGGCTGAGGACTCTAGATTCATGGGAAGAGAGGGACCGAGAGCTGGCGGCCAGGAGGTAGACTTGCAGAATGTGCCCTTTGGTGTTGTAAATTATTATATTTGCTTGAGTGTTTAAAAAAAAAAAAAAAAAAAAGAGCTAAAATGAATAGAGAGAAATACTGTTAACTGATTGTGATTATTGTAATGAAACAAAGTCTATGATTTGTTGAATGTAAAACTGATGATCTGCCCTGTAAACTTTCACTCAATTCACAATAAAAACTTTTTAAAAAAGAGTAAAGAGAATAAAAACGAAGACTAGGATTATTGTAAGGTTTCATTGATTACAAACAAGGTAGAAGAAAAATCACAGGGTTCCTGCGGGTGTTCCATGGATCTTTGTAAGAAGTAGAGTTCTAGACTATTCTTCCAATCTTCTTATAAAAATTTTGTTTCTGTTCCCGCTGGGAATTAAAGTCATTGTGTAAGCCAACAACATACGTGTCCAAGAATGTAAATCTTTACGTGAGCAGAAAGCCTCATCTTTCTCCCGCAGAGCAGCTGGTAGTTTCGAATTGACAACTTTGAGGTTAGCAGCCCAATTCGTAACCACTACGCTACCAGAGCTCAATATATATATATACTTGTTGTTGTTGTTGTTGTTATGTGCCGTGGAGTCGGTTCCGACTCATAGCGACCCTGTACAGGGTTTCCGAGGCTGTAAATCTTTACGGGAGCAGAAAGCCTCATCTTTCTCCCGCGGAACAGCTGGTAGTTTCAAACTGCTGACCTTGCGGCTCGCAGCCTGGTTCGTAACCACTACACTACCAGAGCGCTCTCTCTATATATATCTATATCTATCTATCTATGTATATATATATATATATATATATATATATAATTATTATTATTATTATTTTAATATAACTTTCAACTTTTACCACTTGGGCTGCAAGTCGCGATGGGGAGGGAATACAAACAAAGAAACATAAGAACAGAAATGTCAATTTCTTGGCTGTTAAGTTTAAAATAAAAAAACAGTAGGCTGAGTATTAGAAAAAATTTGGGAAGTATACTTGCTGAGTGAGACTATGGAACTTAACCTGTATTGGGCACCCAAGAATTGGATCTGAGCACAGCCTGGGGAGCAGCCAGATGTTTTCCAGTGTATCCAGAAATTGCTATGTAAGCAGGGTGCTGGTGAGGTCATGCAAATACTACATGTGTCTAGTGAAGGAGGGACAAGGGGTTCCTATGTTGTGGTGGAAGTTGGGGGCTGCTGTGCAGTGGATTCCTTGATATGGCCCTGCTTGCTATAGTCTCTGTAATTTCTACCAAATGACTAGGGAGGACTATGCAGTTGTGAAGTTTGTGGTCCTCCAAGGGGATTAGATAGTTTACTAATAATATAGATAAGGTACATGGCACCCTTGGAGTGGTACCATACAAATATCATATATGGAACACTCATGTGGAGATTGGAGTCCTGCTGTGGCACTACAGGATAAGCACTGAACAGCTAACCACAAGGTCAGTGATTCAAACCCACCAGCTGCTGCTTGGAAGTCCTATACAAAGTCGCTATGAGTCAGAACTGACTTGAAAGCATTTAACAGTAACAACAACAATGTGAGGATTGATCAATTTTGCTATCTTGCTAGGTTAAAATGAGCCATTGCAGAAGAAGAAAAGGGGGATCTGATAACCATCAACAAAGGAGAACCAGGAGTGAAACATGTCTTTATACGCAAGCTCTCTGTGCTGAGCCTTCTTGACGAAGGAAACAGAGTTATGTTCCTGAAGACAGTGAAAGATAATGACAAGCAGAGGCAGAGAAGCACTGGATAGCAGGACTAGGAGACAGGCAGGAGACAAAACACTGGGCTGAGGAAGCTGAGTACCTTTGAGCCAGGAAGCTTGCTGGTGGAGTACGTTGCCTCCAGGCACTGTATCAGTGGAGCTAGGTTTGCCAACCCGTGGAACTAAAGCTGAGTGCCTTTGCACTGAAGCTTTCTGACAGAGTGCCATTTATTGGCAGAGCTAAAGTAGTTTTGTAACACTTGCCTGAGCAGGGCAGAGGCCAAGGAACCTCGTGGCTGAGAGGCCATAGATCAGAGAAGTGGACCTGTTGACATTTCTGAGACTGTGCTGACCAAAGAACTGTATATCCTGAGCATTTCTGAACTTGTGTTGTTATGTTACCTTCTTTAATAAACCCTATGTTAAATGCCTTTGAGTTTGTTCTGACTCATAGTGACCCTTTATAGGGTTTACTAGGAGTGACTGGTGGGCTTGAACTACCAACTTTGCAGTTAGCAGTCCAGTACTTCTCCCACAATGCCACACCAGGACTCCAATAAACCTTATAATCATGAATATTATCTGTGAGTTCTGTGTGGCTATTGTGATGCATTACAGAACCCAATAGAGAAGTAGAAAGTGCAGTGGGAGGGGATGGTTGGTGTTAGATTTGGGAAAGAAGTTTGAAAAGGTGGAGAAATGTCTGACCTATGTCTCACAGGAATCATCCTAGGGCTGATGCTGATGGTGCTTCTCTTCCTCCTTACTGGTGAAGTTAGAGAAGGTCAGACATCCCACCCGTCATTTTTTCAGGGACCATCAGTTGATATTTCTTATATCATCTGAACATATCTTTGTCAAGTATTTAATCATTATTTGAAGGACATTTGCAAGCTATTGAAGAATTTTAAATATTAACTTGATGGTATCTTCTAGCTGAGTGTAGAGACTGGTTTAGACAGAAAACGATTAGAAGGCTATTGCACTAGTCCAGACATAACCTGATGGTAGTATGAACAAGGATGTGAGAAGTGGACATGAAGAGCAATGAATGGTTTATAGATATCTGATTTCTCTAGGAAAGAAATAGTGCTTGATTGAAAGTGAGGAAGAGTTGGAAGAGGGAAGGGAGAGTCAGGATGATGTCTAAGATTTTAGCTTGAGCAGCAATGATTGTACTATACATGGAGATTGGGATCACTAGAGGTAGAAAAGGTTTTTTTGGAGAAATATCTGAATTGAATGTTAAACATATTATTTTGAGGTATCTATGAGATATCATAGCTCCTCAGAAACCTTATACAAGGTCCCTATGAGTCGAAACCAACACAATTGCATTTAACAACAATGAGAAATCAGAATGCAAACGTCAAGTGGGCCTGGAATTTAGTAAAACATTAGGGGTAGAGTTGTGCAGATTTAGGACTCAGTTATTGTGAGATGGTAATTAAGCTATGAGAGTGGATAAGATTCCCTAGAATGGGTGGTTCTCAAACTAGTGTGTAGGACATTCACCTAGCTGGTGAGCTTGTTAAAACATAGAATCCTGGGCACTGCCCGCAGAGTTTTTGCTTCTGTATGTCTGGGGTGGGAATTAAAAATTTGTGATTCAAACTGGTTCCCAGGTGATGAGATTCTGCTGGTCTAGGAACTACCCAACGAGAACTATTGGCCTGGGAGAGAATGAAGAGATAGAAGAAACAAGGAGGAACACTTGAGGGATTCCATTAAGTACTAGTCAATTATAGGAAAAAAGTCCAGTAAAGAAAAGTGTGGAGAGTTGTCAGAGAGATACTAAAATAACAAAAGAGTGTTTTGTCATAGGATTTAAAAGAAGAAAATTCTAGAAAGTGTGTATTCTTAAATGCTGATGGATGACAGAGGAAGATGGAGATCAAAAAGTATCTATTTGGCTAGGCAATAAGGATATTGATGATCTTAGTGAAGTAACTTTAGTGGAGTTGGTGACTATGGGTGAGGAGCCCAAAACAGAGTGGGTTGAGTGAGAGAAAGTTGAGATATTGAAGACTGTTTACCTGTGAAGGGATATAGCTAAATAAAGCAGAAGAAGAACTGAGGTGGGGAAACTTTTTTTTTTCTTCCCTAAAATGGGAGAGACTTAAACTATTGAAGGAGAGAAAGAGAGATTAAAGATACTAGGGTAGTGGTGCTCAGCTAGTCGGTGGTTTTACTGCTTAAGGGGCATTTAGCAATATCTGAAGAGCATTTTGGTTGTCACAACTGGGGAGGAGGCATTGAGAGGGTGGAAGCCAGGGATGTTGCTAAATATTCCACAGAGCACAGGACAGTCTCTTTGCCTCAGTGGGGAACAACTCTGAAGGGTCATCCCAGTTCAAGAATACCCTGTAGGATCAGCTAAGGCAGTTCAACTTTTGCCCAATTCTTTTCCCTCACTTCCTCACAAATGTTATTCCTAAGACTCTCTACAATGAACTTCTTGCACATGTCTCTGTCTTAGAATCTATTTACAGGGATCCTGCCTAAGATATAGGTATACTACACAAGGCTAATAACGAAAGACATTATTTCAACTATATCATATTGACTGCAAATTATATACCCTTAGTACACAATTGTTATTGTTTCCCCATATCTTGAGAAAGTTTAAAACATTTAAATAGGAAGGAAGGAATGTTAATTGCAGTGACAAGGACTTAAACAGTTGCTTCACTCTTGTCTAAATGATTATAATACAAACCAACATTTCAGGCATATAATCCCAGTAATGTCAAGAACTCATTATCAACAAGTGTGGTAGAGGAGGGACTTGAAGTTGGAAGACCCCATTGTTACTAAATAAATGAAGTTTACTTACAAAGATTTATGGTTTATCCTTCACAAGCACAGCCATCTAGAGTTGGACAATAAACTCCAAATACTGTACAATTTAATGATTAAAATGTATAGTATTTGCAGTTGATTGGTTCAAACTGGGCTACAGCTGTGTAGTGAATAAAATATGACTGGGGGGCCTTTGACATCACTGCCATGGACAGACGGGAAGTGTTCTTTCCTTGAATCTTGGTGGGCCTGTGACTGCTGTCATGTTAAGCTAGTTTAGGATGTAACCTTTCAGGGAACTCCCAGCTCTGACTCAGTCTTTTTGAAGCCCTGAGCTGACATTAAAGAAGTTGAACCACCTTGTTGGAAAGACTCAAGACTACAACTAGACCTGGGCCCCGTCTTCTAGCCATCCTACCAACTCATATGAGGATATGAATAGAGCTGTTTTGGCTACTCCAGACCGAACAGACACCAGCTGAAGATCACTGAGTGACCCAGTCCATGCTGATGGACTGCCCAATTGAATTATTTCCAAATTCCTGACCCACAAAATTGTGAGATAAAGTAAAATTATTGTTGATTAAGAAAGAACAGGTTTACTGGTAAGATAGAGACTGGTGGAACCTGAGACTATGACCTTTGAACTCCCTTCAGATGTGGAACTGAACTCACCCCTATGGCTTAATTCTCTGTCAAGCAATGGGCAGGTGCATAAGGGGGACAACAGCACTAATGAGGTTTGCACACCATAGAATGGTCAACCATTAAAAAGGCAGCATTTACTCAAGAACAAAGTTTAGAAGAGTTGGAAAAAAAGGAGGAATGGAAACAATCACAGGAAAAGAAGCAGGAGAAGTGATATTACACTAAGGAGATTGCAATCATTGAGGTGAAATGAAGTGTATGATTTGTTGAATGTGCAACTGATGCTCTGCTTTGTAAACCTTCACTCAATTCACAGTAAAATGCTAAAAATAAATAAATAAAATTGTTGTCTAAGCCAATAACTTCTGAAGTAATATGTTGCGCAGCACCAGGAAACCAGAACAGACCTCCACCTGCAAGGACAAAAGCTGAAGGGTCATACTTCCCAAATTTTCTCCTTCTTTTTGAGAGGAAGAGGCATACATGAATATATATGTACATGGGTCCATTGGCTGTGTGTGCCTGAACATTTCTGAAGTGTTCCAGGTCAGTCAACCTCTGGGATAAGAAGATCCACAGCATTCTGGGATGCTATGTTTAGGTAGGAGTCCTGGTGTGGTACTGTGCGTTAATGCATCAGACTGCAAAGCTGTTTGAACTGCAAGGTTGGTGGTTCAAGTTCACTAGCTGCTCCTTGTAAACCCTATACAGGGTCTTTATGGGTCGGAATAGACTCGATGGCACTTAACAACAACAACAACAACTATTAGGTTGCAATTTTGAAGTTGATCCCAGTTGAATTATCAACATTGAAAGGTAACACATGTTTAAGAGGATTGGCCTTTCTTGCTATGTATGTTACCTGGTATGAGTCACTGACAATCTGTTTACTCATTTGTAAAATGGAGTACAAAAAATCCCATAGAATAACTAGCATGTTGTTGTTGATAGATTCCAACTCATGACAACTCCATGTGTACAGAGTAGAATTGCTCTGTAAAATTTTCAAGGCTGTAACCTGGTGACAAAGATGTCAGCTTGAGGACTAAGGTGCGCCTGACCCAAGCCATGGTATTTTCAATACCTTCTTATGCATGCAAAAGCTGGACAGTGAATAAGGAAGATCGTAGAAGAATTGATGCCTTTGAATTATGGTGTTGGAGGAGAATACTAAAAGTGCCATGGACTGCCAAAAGAACCAATAGATCTGTTTTGGAAGCAGTGCAGCCAGAGTGCTCCTTAGAGGCCAAGATGGCCAAACTTCGTCTCTCATACTTTGGACATATTGTCAGGACGGAACAGTCGCTGGAGAAGGATATCATGTTTGGTAAGATGGAGGGTCAGAGAAAAAGAGGAAGACCCCCAACAAGATGGATTGGCCAGGTGGTAGCATCCATGGACTCAAGTGTGGCAACAGTAGTGAGGTTGGCCCAGGATAGGGCAGTGTTTCGTTCTGCTGTGCATAAGGTCACTATGAGTCGGTGCCGACTTGATGGCATGTAATAAACCTGGCATAGTGCTGTACGTTAATGTGCTGGATTGCAAAGTCAGTGTGAACTGCAAGGTCAGTAGTTCAGGCCCACCAGCCGCTCCTATACCCTGTATAGAAGCCACTCCTTAGATCCTATACAGTGTTGCTATGGATCAGAACTAATTTGCTGGCACTTAACAACAACAACAACCTTTTGTAAGCAAATTATAAAACTGTTTCCCAAGAAGATTCTTGGTGATTCAAACTGCTAACATTTTGGTTAATAGTCAAGTACTTAATTGTTTGCATCACCCAGGGATTCCACAGAATAAAATGCTGGGTCAGAATCGACTCAACAGCACTTAACAACAATAATTGCAGCTGCTATGTGCCGCTGAGTTGGTTCTGACTCATAGCTACCCTGAATAAGGTTTCAGAGGCTATAAATCTTTATGGGGAACAGAAGGCCTCATCTTTCTCCCATGTAGTAGCTGGTGAATTCGAACTGCTGACCTTGTGGTTAGCAGCCCAACGCATAACCCACTACACTGGAATAAAAATGAAATAGCAAGAAATCAAGAAATTTTGGTTAGAAGACTATAGTAATTGAATGTTAGATTAGCCCTGAGCTTCCTTAGCAACCAGCTGAAATAAGAAACTATGCTAAATCACACAATTTTCACCCAGTAGAAGTAGGAAACATATGGCTGGTCAGGAGAAGCAGACTTGGTTTTTCCTGGCCCTGGTTATTAAGACCAATTTTTCACAAGGTTTCCCCTGGCCTTTATCATTAAGACCAATTTCTCACCAGGTCTTTATAAAATGCAATGAATGATTTTCTTTTAAGTTTCTCTTCTCTTTTTCTTCCCTGCTTCCTTCCCTTTACTTATTTATTTTTCCCCTTTGACCTTTATAGAAATACCATCCTTAACATATCAAATTAATTGTACATGTTATCAACATAACTGATAACTGATCATTGATTCTATACCTATTTTAACAGCTTTATTTAAGTATAATTTGCTATCATAACATTTGCCTGTGGTTAAGTGTACAGTTTAATGATTTGTAATAAATGTATACAGTTTTTGACTGATATTTCATAACATATATTTTCTGTCCCTTTTTAATCTCCTCTCTTTTTAGTTTTTAATTGTATATAGGTTAGTTTGCTTAATGTTGTCTCACTGACCTCTGTGGTTCTGTTCATTTTTCTTCAGTCTTTTTTTCTCTCAGTTCTTCAAATTGGCTCATTCCTGGTGACCTATCTTCAAGTTCACTGATTCTTTCTTCTGCCATCTCAAATCTACATAAAAACAAATACTGTCATTCAGATTGACACTAAGCTGTCCTTTGGCTGTTTAATTGGGAGGGAATCCAAACATTCTTCTTCTAAATGTAGAACATACTTGAATGGCTCTGCTAAATTGGCCATGACCTAATGTTCCCTCTTACATGATCCCATTGCATGTGAAAGCCAGCCCAGATGCTTGTACAGACAACAGACTACAACTGATGATAAAACCAGATCCCGCTGGAAGCTCAGCTGTCTTGTCTCTGTGGCTCTCTCTGTCAAACTGTCTTTTCTGACAGCCTCTTCCAGTCAGCACCATCAGATGACTTGAAATTATAAATCAATGTGTGTTTCAAACACTTTATGATTATTCCCTGGCCTGCAAACTCCCTTGTTAATTTGTCATAGCATCTGCCTTGGTCTCCTGTCATCATTTCTTTTGGTACCTAACAATCTCAATGCAATGAAGCTAGACTAGGTCTGATTTGATGCTTATGAAGCACATGGTCCCTGTTGTTTTTGGTACGTGCCTAGTCATCATCAAATTGCAGTTCTTAGACAACCACTCTAGAGTTAGGTCATCATAGTTAAAGCTATGTTCTAGCTCTCTGAAGTGAAGGGCAGCTAGCAGATTTTACAGATAAAATACACAGAGATTAACATGGCATCGTAGCAAAGCCAATTCTCTTTATATCCAAAGGACACTGAATTTTATAGTATCTTTGACTCTGAAAGGAGGTGTTTGGCCTCTCTAGGAGTCCTGGTGTTTCTTTGCTATTCATAAGGTTTTAGTGATTAGATATTTGGAAGTAGTTTGTCACTCCTTCTTCCTAGTCTGTCTTCGTCTGGAAGCTCATCTGAAATCTGTAAACCGTGGGTGACCCTGCTGGTATTTAAAATACTCGTGACATAGCTTCCAGAATAACAGCAAC